>NC_044982.1:37449403-37755188 GCF_008728515.1 Papio anubis
GTTCTTAGTTTTGATCCATCCCAGGGATGTGAAAAACCAAAGAGGTGGCTCCCGGCAAGACCCAGAGCAGGGTGTGGTCTGAGAGGACAGGGATGGTAGCGGGGGTGGCGGCTCACACGCATCCAGGGGAGAAAACAGCAGCAGTGGCCGCGTCGAACTCGCAGCGCCCGAGGAGCTACCAGGTGCCGCGGGCGGGGCCTCCTTTTTAGCTGATTGGGACACGCAGCCTCGAAGGTCTGGTAGGGGCTCCCAGAGAGAGGGTAAGGGGGTCGGAAGGAGAGGCCCGAGGAGAGCGTGGGAGGACGTGGGCAGGCGTGAGGCCCTCCTTGCGCACTTGGGTGCTGAACCGCCCCGCCGTGGGCGACGGGGGCGAGGGGGCCACGCTGAGGGGCGGGGAGAGGGGCAGGGCCAACTCGCTCCGGGACAGCGGGGTCCCCGCAATGTCACCCCCGTACACGGTAATATCCCCCGCCCCACGACCCCTCTTGGTCTGCACTGGAAGCCCCTCTGCCCCGCGCACAATCCCGGTGCAAGGCCTCGCCGGCCTCTGAGCCTCACTTACCTGCTGTCTCGGACTGGGCCGCACACCTGCAGCGGGCTCACGGTAAAGTGCTGGAACCTGTGCGGCCGCCAGCGCGCACCCACCCGGATTCACTAGGGCCGTAACCACTTCCGTTCCTGCGGCAGGCCTGGAGGACGTAATCCCAGCTGGGGTCTGGGAACGGGCAACGCCATCTTGTACGGAAGCTCCTGGGGCAGGTGATGCCTACTCAGTCTGTCTCCTCTGTTGAACAAAGAATCTGTTAAAATTGGAAGGGCTTAACGTCTTCAGAAAAGTGACGCATTTGTTTCTGGGATGGTATGTTTGTGTTTTGGTTTTGGCTTTGTGTTTTGGGTTTTGGTTTTGGTTTTGGCTGAACTCTCACAAATGTAATATGGGACATCAAATTTTCTTTCTTTAGTATCCTGTGTACTGTTTTTCTGTTAAACAATAACAGTAAATAGAAGGAAAGACAGTGTATTTAAATAATGTAGTCTTCATTAGCAGTGCACATTATCCTATAGCCACTATAATAATTTTATGCACCTTTTTTTTTTTGGTGGAGACTGTCTCCCTACGTTGCCTAGGCTGGTCTCGAACTCCTGGGCTCAATCGATCCTCACAGCTCAGCCTCCCAAAGTGCTGGGATTACAGGCGTGAATGCCCAACCTATGCCATCTTTTATAGCGATAATCACAATATCTTCTGTTTATATATTAAATCGTTCATCCAATTAGTCTTCATTAGCAATTATATGTGAGGCAGTTAATGTGTGCTACATGCATGTTTCTCCTTTCTCATGGAATGTGTAAAACAGAAGGAGAAATGAGATGTGCATAAATAACCAATATAAGGTGTAATAATAGCTACCATTTGTTGACTTTGTGCTCACCTGTTGCTAGGAGCTTTGCAAAGCATTTTACTTATTTTTTCTCTTTTAATCCCCATAACAACCCTATGAGGCAGTACTATTATTAGTGCCATTTTAAATAAAATGGAAAAAGGTTAAATAACTTCTTCAAGGTAATTCAGCAAGTAAGCACTGGAGTTAGGAATCAAACCTCATACGTCTGATTGCAAAGCGTGTGGCCCCATCCTTTATACTACATTGTCTTCAATACAGAGGCAAATGTTTTAAATTCCACTGAAGGAGTATCCATGGGGGAAATTTCCAGCTATTATAGGTGATTAACTCCCTGAATTTTTATCTGTCCATCTTGAAACCCTTAAAAAACAAAGGATAAAGAGGAAATGCAAATTAAAACCACAATGAGATATAGCTAAATGAAAACCACAGAAAATATCAAGTATTGGCAAGATTGTGGAGCAACCACAGCTCTTATATGCTCCTGAAGGGAGCATAAATTGATGCAATCACTTTGTTAAACTGTTTGGCGGTATCAACTGAAGTTGAATACATGAAAAAGCCTTTGTTCCAACAATTTCACCCCTAGGTGGGGCACAGTGGCTCAACGTGTAATCCCAGCACTTCAGGGATTTTCACTGTGTTGCCCAGGCTGGTCTTGAACTCCTGGCCTCAAGCGATCCTCCCACCTCGGCCTCCCAAAGTGCTGGGCATCATGGTGCACACCTGTAGTCCCAGCTACTCCAGAGGCATAGGCAGAAGGACCTCTTGATCCCTGGAGTTTGAGACTGCAGTGAGTTGTAATTGCACCACTGCAGTCCAGCATAGGTGACAGAGCTAGACCCTGTCTCAAAATCAAAAACAACAAAAAAACAATTTTACTCCTAGTTATAAATATGAAACTGAAATGTCTGCATATATTCACCAAAAGGACATGTACATAAAAAAGCTCATACCCATACTTTCAACAGCCCCAAACTGGAAACTACCCGAATATCCCTGCTGTTAGAAGTCACTGTATATAGTGATTCATCTTAGGGTAGTAATAACTGGAAGGGAACGTGAGGAGGCTCACAAAGTGCTGATAATGTTCTATTTCTTAATCTGAGTGCAGCTTTACATGTGTGTTCAGGTTATATTTGTGAGCACTTTTCTGGTTTCCTATATACTTCGATAAAAGAGTTTTTTTAAAATGATAGTAAAGGAGTGAAAAGTTTGTTAACCCAAAGAAGAAAGAACAGGAAAGGACATAATACCAAACTAAAAAAAAAGATACAATTTTAAAAGATAGAAATTAGATTAGAATGGCAGATACAGTGTATGCTTGTATCAAAATATCTCATGTACCCCAAAAATGTATACATCTACTGTGTGCCCACAAAAATTAAAAATTAAAAACAAAAAGAATAACAGAGTGTTGACATTTGGAGGATTTCATAAAGAACTGTCTGGGTTCACAAGCAATCACTCTACATTAAGGCCCAGTCAACAAGACTCCTCTGTGCATACAGAACTTCTAATCAGCTTTTAAAATACAGTTTCTCACTTTTAAATATGAGAAGACATCCAAGAATCACCAGTCATTATGGGAATGTCTCTGACATAATTAATTAACCTTTTCTAAGGACCATGTGTAGAACTATGTATAGAACCCTCCGTTCTTGAGGAAGACAAAGAAAAGAACTATGTACCCAACGATTTGAGAACACAAATTGTTCTCAAATATACTTTTCACATATTCAGGGAAGATTTAAGAAAATTAATTTTGATTTAGGCCATTGATTATCTAACAGGTTGCTATTTTTAAAATCAAATAAAAATTTAAAAAACATTTTAGGTTATTGGGCACTTTTTACAAATTGTAAAAAATTGCTATCATATAGCTCACATTCTCTGGCTACATTGCAATTAAGTTAGAAATCAATAATGAGGCTGGGTGCAGTGTCTCATGCCTGTAACCCCAGCACTTTGGGAGGCCGAGGCGGGTGGATCACCTGAGGTAAGGAGTTCAAGACCAACCTGGCCAACATGGTGAAACCCTGTTTCTACAAAAAATACAAAAATTAGCCAGGCACAGTGGCCAGTGCCTATAATCCCAGCTACTTGGGAGGCTGAGGCAGGAGAACTGCTTGAACTTGGGAGGCGGAGGTTGCAGTAAGCCAAGATCATGTCACTGCATTCCAGCATGGGTAACAGAGCGAGACTTTCAAAAAAGAGAGAGAGAGAGAGAGAGGGAGAAGAAGAGGGAGACGGAGAAGGGGAGGGGAGGGGAGGGGAGGGGAGGAAAAGAAAAGAAAAAAAAGAAAAGAAAAGATTATTTTTAAAACTCCACGTACTTGGAAATTATGCCTGTAATCCCAGCACTTTGGGAGGCTTAGGCATGTGGATCACTTGAGCCCAGGAGTTTGAGACCACCCTGGGCAACATGGTAAAACTCCATCGCTACCCAAAATACAAAAATTAGCTGGGCATGGTGGCACACACCTGTGATCCCAGCTACTCGGGAGGTAGATGTGGGAGGATCGCTTGAGCCTCGGGGGTGGAGGTTAAAGAATGGCTAAAATGCAAAACACTGCCTACACCAAATTCTGCCAAGGATGTGGAGCAACAGGAACTCTCATTCATTGCTGTTGGGAATACAAAATGGTATAGTCACTTCTGAAGACAGTTTGGTAGTTTCCTATAAAGGTAAAGATAGTCTCAGCATGCAATCCAGCAGTCACACCTTTGGGTATTTACCGAAATGAGTTGAAAACTTAGGACCACACATAAACTTGCACATGAATGTTGACAGCAGGTTTATTTATAAGCTGGAAACAACAAAGATGTCTTTCAGTAGGTAAAAGAATAACCGAACTGGTACATCCTTACCATGGAATATTACTCAGAACTAAAAAGAAATAAGTTATCAAGCCACAAAAAAATAATATGGAGAAATCTTAAATGTATATTGCTAAGTGAAAGAGGTCAGTCTGAAATGGCTACATACTGCATGGTTCCTACAATATGATATTCTGGAAAAGGCAAAGCTGTAGAGGTAGTAAAAAGATCAATGGTTGCCAGGGATTCCAGGGGAGGAGGAAAGGCAGAATATAGCTGGAGCAAGGGGATTTTTAGGCCAGTGAAACTATTCTGTGTGATACAGTAATGGTGGATACATGACATTATGCATTTGTCAAAACCTATGGAACTGTGCAACATGATGAGTGAACTCTAATGTAAACTATTTGGCTAATAATGTATCATTTTGTAGCAAATGTACAATACCCATGCAATATGTCAATAATAGATGAAACTGCATGTGGTGAGGGGAGGTATGTGGGAGCTCTCTGCACATTCTGTTCAATTTTTTTTTTCTTTTTTTTGAGACAGAGTCTCGCTCTGTCGCTCAGGCTGGAGTGCAGTGGCAGATCTGGGCTCACTGCAAGCTCTGCCTTGCGGGTTCACATCATTCTCCTGCCTCAGCCTCCCAAGTAGCTGGGACTACAGGCGCCCGCCACTATGCCTGGCTAATTTTTTGTATTTTTAGTAGAGACGGGGTTTCACCATGTTAGCCAGGATGCTCTTGATCTTCTGATTCGTGATCCGCCTGCCTCGGCCTCCCAAAGTGCTGAGATTACAGGCGTGAGCCACTGTGCCCAGCCTCAAATTTTCCATAAACCTAAAACTGCTCTAGAAATAAAGTCAATTAATGTTTTTTTTTTGGAAAAAAAGGTTATTGTGTGAACTATCTGAAATGTTTTATTCATTTGTTTATCCATTCCAAGGACAACTTAATGTCAAGCACTGGGCTAGGGATTCATGGGACATCATATGCAGAAAATTCATGAGGAACTGTGGCCAGAAGTGCTAGTTGCCCACCTATTATCCATTCTCCTTTTCCACTTAGTCGGGGGCATTAAACAATTGCATTTACAAAATACAATTTTCTGTCTTCATTAGGAGTAGGTGTGGCCTTGTGACTAAGTTCTGGCTAGTTATAAGCAAAAGTTTTTGTATGGGATTTTTGGTAATGTTTCTAAAAAGGGGACAGGCTGGGCGGGGTGGGGTTTGTGAATGTTAAATAGCTTAAATTGTGAATGTTATATAACTTCATCTTCTATCTTCCACAGGTAAGGTTCAGCAAAGTCTATGTCATTCTCTAATCCTTTTGATCCAGCGGATTCTTTGGAGGAATTTAAATACATACTGGATTTTGCAACCAGGTTTGCAAGAGGAAAATGCAAAGGTGACTTCTGGGCCTGTTGCCGGGGGAGGGTAGGGGATGGACAGCTGACATCTAGTCACAGAGGAAAAAACACAGAAAGAGATCTCCAGTTAAAGCCGATAGATTGAACCACACACAACCCACCTCCTTCTAAAATCCCTCTAGAACAATGGTTTAAAAAAGCACTTTAACATAAAACTTCAAAATCAAAAAGATGAGGAAAATGATGAAAACCACTCAGGTAAGAAGAGAGGATATTTATGCCGAGGCTGCTGTCATTGGGAGTCCGCCAACATGCCACCATACTTTGGTGAGACTTGAAGGCGGGCAGGGAGTGGAAACACTTTATGCTGTAGTGAAAAAAGGGGAAGGCTTCAGTATACTCTGACTGGAGGTCACTGTCATGGGGAAACTGCAGGTGGGCTAACTAGAAGCTGGGCTTCTTGTGTAATGGTTTGGCTTTCTCTGGTTGGTCCTGTGTTGAAAATAGGGGCAAAATATAGGGCAACTGACTCATTGACCAAGCCCTGCCCAGGCTGGCCGATTGCGGAGGTTGTGGGTCAGAGTTCTGTTGTCATATATGCTCTGGCTACTGTCTGTTTATATAATCCGTCTGTCAGAGAACAGTAGAGGAGATCAAATTATTACCATTTTGGAAGCTGGAAAGCAGGATAGTGCGAACTGAATTAGCAGACTTGCCCTCTATCAAAGGGGATGGCCAAAAGCAAGCCAGATTTGCCCCAGAAAACCACCAAAAGTTCAAGAATTGGCAGCACCATGTACCCCCAGAAGCAGGGATAAAATGGGGGCTTAAATTGGACAGTTGGTTCAAAGTCTTATTTCAGAAGCATTAGAACACTGGATTCCTTCCCCAGCTCCCAAATGACTGCCTGGTGCAAGACTCAGGACTGATTCCCTGGAGAGGGTAAAGCAGAGGGTTCTTTGTCTAGTTAAGGATGGGGTGCCATAACAAACATGCCAATTCAGTGAAAATACCTACTTTCAAGACTTCTGCTTGACTCCCCTAAATCAGCAGCCAATGTTAGAAGCCAAGTGTTAAAGTTTTTCGGATAATTTTGCTATGAACCTATAGGGAAATTTCATTACCATCTCATAGCAAGGCCTATAGTATAAGAGCAGGCCTATAGTAGCATATGGAGGAAAGTCTGAAAGACTTTGAAATGGACCAAAAGATTATTGAGAAATGGAAAACTGCATTGTTTTAAGTATCCCCTTCCAGCTTATCAGATTCTGTGGGGTTTATACCTTTCATTGTCTTTGAGGTATTTAACAATTCTGAAGAGATGGACTCTAACTTGTAGAAAACTAAGAGTAACATAAATAATTATTGTCTTTAGATATACAAATAAATTCTGTTCTGAGAAGTTTCTGTTGACTTCCCTTTCTCACTGTTCTATTCAGAACATTGATTTCAGGTGGGGTGTAGAGGCTCATGCCTATAATCCCTGCACTTTGGGAGGCCAAAGCAGGGGGATTGCTTGAGCCCAGCCTGAGCAACATAGCAAGACCCCATCTCTACAAAAAAAACTTTAATTAATGGGGCATAGTGATGTGCACCTGTAGTCCCAGCTACTAGGGAGGCTGAGGTGGCAGGATTGCTTGAGCCTAGGAGTTTGAGGTTACAGTGATGTATGATGGCACCACTGCACTGCAGCCAGGGCAACAGAGCAAGACCCTGTCAGAGGTGGGGTTGGGGGAAAGAGAGAAGGAAAGAAAGAGAGAGGCCGGGTGTGGTGGCACACACCTGTAATCCCAGCACTTTGGGAAGCTGAGGCTGTGGATCACCTGAGGTCAGGAGTTCAAGACCAACCTGGCCAACATGGTGAAACCCCGTCTCTACTAAAAATGCAAAAATTAGCAAGACCTAATGGCTCACGCCTGTAATCCCACACACCTAGGAGGCTGAGGCAGGATAATTGCTTGAACTTGGGAGGTGGAAGTTGCAGTGAGCCGAGGTTGCATGGCTGCACTCCAGCCTGGGCGACAGAGCAAGACTCTGCCTCAAAAAACAACAAAAAAAAGGCTGGGACCGGTGGCTTACGCCTGTAATCCCAGTACTTTGGGAGGTTGAGGTGGGCAGATCATGAGGTCAGGAGATTGAGACCATCCTAGCTAACACGGTGAAACCCCGTCTCTACTAAAAATATAAAAAATTAGCTGGGCGTGGTGGCAGGCACCTATAGTCCCAGCTACTTGGGATGCTGAGGCAGGAGAATGGCGTAAACTGGAGAGGCAGAGCTTGCAGTGAGCCAAGATGGCACCACTGCACTCCAGCCTGGGCAACAGAGCGAGACTGTCTCAAAAACAAACAAACAAAAAAATGATTCCAGCATTTCTGATGGGTTTATATAGTTTTCTGGGTTTTGGGTTTCCCTTTGCATTGATTGTAACATCTTTTTCATTATTTAACTACTCATTAATTAGTAAATAAATAAAAATATTTGCCCCATATTCATTTCATATCTGCATGAGAGTCATCATTTTACCTCTTTTTGTTTTTACTATCATCCTTTAAAAAGTTCAATTCAAATATTCACTTTTGATAGGGATATTTTACAGGAAAAGAGATTGTTGACCAGGAACGATGGCCCACGCACGTAATCTCAGCACTTCAGGAGGCCAAGAGGGGAGGATGGTTCAGCCCAGGAGTTTGAGATCAGTGTGAGAAACATAGGGAAACCTCATCTCTACAATTTTTTTTTTTTTTTTTTTTTTAATTAGCCAGGCATGGAGGCATGCAAGTATGGTCCCAGCTACTCGGGAGGCTGAGGCGGGAGATCCCTTAAGCCTGGGAGGTTAAGGCTACAGTGAACTGTGATTTATACCACTGCACTCTAGCCTGGGTGACAGAGCGAGATCCTGTCTCAAAAAAAAAAAAAAAAAAAAAAAAGATTGTTTATAAAGTTATTGTTCCATTAGATACAGAAACGAAAAGAGTATTTGGTAAGTCACTCACTGGACTCTTAGCTGAAAAGTAAGTGGGTAGATGACTGGTTTCTTAGAAGTTTTAGTCCCATTAATTTATTAGACATTTGTGTAGGCATTTTACAAGAAATCCTAATTTCTTCCTAGAAGGAAGCTTTCAATTACATCATGCAAAAAGATTGCATCCTAGTCCAGGTTTGGAATTTTTTTTTCTTTTGTAAGATGATGACTCTCAAATCTCCAGTCCAAAGCTATCTCTCTAAATACTTACTATACCAGTGCTATTAGAAGTACTAGGATGAAGTGAGATAATGACCTCACTCCAGAATGTAAATCAGCATTCTACTTCCTTCATTGAGAAAGAGAAAATCTTCCTACAAAAATGCTGAGGGAACTAAACATGGTGTTCAGTGACATAGTTGCTTTACATTCTGTGACAAGCTTTTATCTTGTTGAGGACTGATAACAAATTGCACAAAATGTGGAATAAATGCACAATGAAATATTACTCAGCCTCAAAAAGGAATGCAACTCTGACTCATGCTACAACATGGATAAACTTTGAAGATATATGCTAAGTGAAATAAGCTAGGCACAAAAGGACAAATATTGTATGATTCTACTTATATGGAGTACCTAGAATAGACAAATTCATAGAGACTAAAAGTAGAATAGTGATTATCAGGGCCTGGAGGGTGGAGTTCGTGTTTAAAGGGTACAGAGTTTCAGTTTAGGATGATGAAAAAAATCTGGAGACAGTGGTGATGGTTGCACAACAAATGTGAATGCACTTAATGCCACTGAACTGTATGCTTAAAAACTGTTAAAAAGGGCTGGGCATGGTGGCTCCTGCCTGTAATCCCAGCACTTTTGGAGGCTGAGGAGGGATGATCGCTTGAGCCCAGGAGTTTAAGACCAGCCTGGGCAAGATAGGGAAATCTCATCTCTATAAAAAATTTTAAAAATTAGCCAAGAGTGATGGCACCTGCCTGTGGTCCCAGCTACTCAGGAGGCTGAGGTGGGAGTATTGATTGAGCCCAGGCTGCAGTGAACTATGATCATGCCGTTGCACTGCAGCCTGGGTGACAGAGGGAGACCCTGTCTCAAAAAAAGTTAAAATGGAAAATTTTACTTCATGTGTATTTTACTACAATTTTTTTAAAAATTGCAGATTGGCCAGTAAAGAGGCCACATTTTGAGTTGTGCTATATTAGAGTCCAGGCTCTCTAAGTATATCAACTCTGTTGGGGTTGGTATATTTACAACCCCTACAAACTAGCTCTTCTTTACTCCACATACATTCTACCCCTCTCTCCACTATTCATGTAGTTACTAAAGCTAGAAACCTGTGAAATGTCCTAGACTCTTTCTTCTCCCTCATGTCGTTGTATGTAATCTGAACAATGATTGCCTAACTGTGCTGGTTATAAAGAAATTGTTCCGGGCTGAGCACGGTGGCTCATGCCTGTAATCTCAGCACTTTGGGAGGCCAAAGCGGGCGGATCACCTGAGGTCGGAAGTTCGAGACCAGCCTGGCTAACATGATGAAACCCAGTCTCTACTATAAATACGAAAATTAGGTGGGCTCCTCCTTCAAGTGTTTGGTCCCAATAATCTCAATCTTGACCTTTTATTTCCCCTACTTCCTACGGTCACTACTTCTTTGTTCCATTTTCCCTTTTTAATTCTCCAATACCTGTGATATCTCTAATAATTCTTTATATTAATTTTGTCAGTTAAGATTGGCCAGGGGGAAGGAGTGGCTCATACCAGAAATCCCAGTACTTTGGGAGGCCAAGGCGGGTGGATTGTTTGAGCCCAGGAGTTTGAGGCCAGCCTAGGCAACATAGCAAAACCCTGCCTCTACCAAAAACAAAAAATTAGCCAGGTGTGGTATTGTGCACCTGTGGTCACAGCTGAGGTGGGAGGATCACTTGAGCCTGGGAGGCAGAGGTTGCAGTGAACTGTAATCATGCCACTGCACTCTTAACCTGGACAACAGTGTGAGACCCCATCTTAAAAAACAAAAAAGATAACTCCTATGATATGGCAGTTCCTCAAAAAATTATAGAATTACCATACGATCCAGCATTCCACTTCTGGGTATATATTCAGAGTCAGAAGCAGGGTGTCAAAGAAGAGATATTTGTTTTTGTCATGCCTGTGTTCATAGCAGCATTATTCAAAATAGCTAAAATGTGGAAACAACAGAAGTGTACACTGACAAATGAACAGATAAGCAAAGTGTGGTATATACCTACAATGGAATATTATTCAGTCTTAAAAAGGAAGAAATCCTGACACATGCTACAACATGGATGAACATTGAGGACGTTACGCTAAGTGAAATAAGCCAGCTACCAAAAGACAAATACTATGTGATTCTACTTATATAAGTTAGGACAGTCAAAAATCATAGAGACAGAAAGTAGGATGGCAGTTGCCAGGGACTGGGGGGGAGGGGAAATGAGGAGTTACGGGGTTTGTTTCTTTTATTTTCTTTTCTTTTGAGACGTAGTCTTGCTCTGTCGGCCAGGCTGGCGTATAGTGGTATGATCTCAGCTCATGGCAACCTCTGTCTCCCGAGTTCAAGTGATTCTCCTGCCTCAGTCTCCTGAGCAGCTGGGACTACAGGTGCCTGCCACCACGCGTGGGTAATTTTTGTATTTTTAGCAGAGATGGAGTTTTACCATATTGGCCAGGCTCGTGTTGAACTCCTGACCTTGTGACCCGCCCACCTCAGACTCCCAAAGTGCTGGGATTACAGGTGTAAGCCACCATGCCTGGCCGGAGTTACTGTTTAATGGGTGCAGAGTTTCAGTTTTACAAAATGAAAAGTTCTGGAGATGGATGGTGGTGATGGTTGCACAGCACTATGAATGTATTTCATACCACTTGAACTGAACACTTGAAAATAGTTAAGATGATAAATTTTATTATGTGAATTTTACCACAATGAAAATTAATAAATTTTATATTGAAAAAAATAACTCCTATGGCTTCCATTTCTTCACTGAATCCTGACTAATACAGAAAATGGTTTTCTAGGAGTTATTCCAGGGAATAGACTTTCAGATATAGGATTTATTATAGGAGTTTATTTGGTCATATCCTTAAACTCAAATGCAATGTTGAGCCACTTGTCAATGGGAAATGGAATGTAGTGGCATCACAAATAATCAACTTATCATCTGTAGTCAACTGTGTGGAAGTGCTTACTAAAGCAAGTAATTGGGAGCCACATTTAACTGTTTGACAATAATATCTACAACAACTCTAGGTTATCCATGGCTTTATTTGAATGCATCGAGGAACTTATTATAAATTAAAAGTACAGGTTATTAAGCATTCAGTTCAGGCCAGGCTCAGTGTCTCGCTCCTGTAATCCCAACACTTTGGGAGGCCAAGGTGGGAGGATTGCTTGCACCTACGAGTTTGAGATCAGCCTGGGCAACATAGTGAAACACAAAATTAACTGCACGTGGTGGCCAGTTTGTAACCAGACTCCTTGGTAGTCTCCATTACTTAGGAGGCTGAGGTGGGAGGATCGCCTGAGCCCAGGAGATCAAGACTGCTCTGAGCCATGATTGCACCACTGCACTCCAGCCTGGGTGACAGACAGAGTGAGACCCTGTTGCAAAAAAAGCAAAACAAACAAACAAAAAACATTCAGTTCAAGTCACAGTCAGAATACAAAAACTTCTACAGGAGCCCTAAAAGAATTTCTTATTTCCTGTACGTCCAGACTTATCTTTCTAAAAATCAAACATAAAATGTAATTGTGCAATTTTCAGAGTTACAGTATGATTTGATCTCACACCCTTGCCAGATATCTCTAGTGAAAGGGCACTGATTGGGAAGGGCATGACCCTGAAACTGGGAATGGGAATATTGGGTTGACTCAAAGAAAGTCGAAGTTCTACAATATCCAATCTCTCTAAACTTCTACAAGGTCAGTAGAAGCAGTCCTTCTTCCCTTAAAGGCACTAGAATAGCATCATTTCTGTCAGGCATGGTGGCTCATACCTGTAATCCCAACATTATGAAAGGCCAAGTGGGAGGACACCTTGAGGCCAGGAGTTTGAGACCAGCCTGGGCAACATAGCGAGACCCCCATCTCTAAATAAAAAAGAAAAAAATTTTTTAATCATTTGAAGGATGTCTGCTTTCCTCTAGTTTCTCTCTTTCTTTCTTTCTTTCTTTCTTTCTTTCTTTCTTTCTTTCTTTCTTTCTTCCTTCCTTCCTTCCTTCCTTCCTTCCTTCCTTCCTTCCTTCCTTCCTTCCTTCCTTCCTTTCTTTCTTTTCTTTCTTTTCTTTCTTTTCTTTCTTTTCTTTCGAGACAGAGTCTCACTCTGTTACCCAGGCTGGAGTGCAGTGGCACGATCTCAGCTCACTGAAACCTCTACCTCCCAGGTTCAAGCGTTTCTCCTGCCTCAGCCTCCTGAGTAGCTGGGATTACAGGTGTGTGCACCACCATGCCCAGCTAATTTTTGTATTTTTACTACAGACGGGGTTTCACCATGTTGGCCAGCCTTGTCTTGAACTCCTGACCTCAGGTGATCCACCCTCCTCGGCCTCCCAAAGTGCTGGGATTACAGGTGTGAGCCATGGCGCCCAGCCTACTTTCCTCTAGTTTCACTCGAACCACCCATTGTTAACTGTGGATCAGGATTTCTCAACATGTTGGGCTGGATAATTCTTTGTGGGAGGAGATGTCCCATGTGTTGTAGGATATTTAGCAACATTCCTGACCTCTACCCACTAGATTCAGCAACACCTTCCCCTCCAAGTTGTGACAACCAAAATTGTCTCCAGACATTGCCAAATGTACTGTGGGAAACAAATCATCCCCAGTTGAGAACCACAGCTCTACATCTATAGCTAGGGTTAGATCCCGGTGTGTTCCACAGTCTGACTGGGAAGAAATAACTTATTCTTTCAATATTTTGCTAATTTTTATCTGCAGAAATGTGGAGAACATGTGAAAGAGAGGATTCTTCCTTTCTAAGACCAAGGAAATAGACCAAGAAGACAGATTTGGTTGAATTGTTAGCATGGGTGCTTTTACCATAAATTCTGGATTTAATGTGTCAGCTTGTGCAGCTGGAAATCTCTCTAATAGTTACTTGGTTGGTTGCCTGAAATTTTATTTCAGCAGTAGGCTGCTTTCAATAGTGTTGAGATGCAAGAACTTTGTGGCGTAATTTAGAAGAAGCAATCCCAAAGCTTAAGGAGATAGAAATGTTAGCGTTCATAACATTTGAATTCATAACATATGAATGGCCACCATCTCACTATATCACCTAAGAGATCCCAGAGGACATGCTCTTCACTAAGGCACTGAGAAATACATTAGCGGATGGGCACCAATATCCCTGTAAATGCTATGGTCGCTGTTTTCTGTAGGTAGATATGGTAAAGGAAGACGTTATAGTTGAGATGGGTTCCCTGATATTGATGGAGGTGATGGGATCCTGGGGTAACAGAGGACAAAGACAGTGTGAGTCAAGAGACAATGTATAGACTCCCTTTCAGAGTATAGTATGAAAAGAAGGGCATAAAGAGTGGCTTTACAGTGTAGAAACCTGACAAACACTACTTATCAAGGCGATAAGTCATGCTGGCAGTATGTGTAGTTGACATGATTTGATGAGAATGGCATTTCACCTGTATGGCTTTCCTCCCAAAAGCACATAACCCCAGTCTAATAATGAAATAAATATCAATAAAAACTCAGCTGAGGTCAGATATGGCTCACACCTGTAATCTGAACACTTTGGGAAGCAAAGGTGGGTGGATCACTTGAAGCCAGGAGTTCAAGTCCAGCCTGAGCAACAGGGTGAGACCTTGGTTCTATAAAAAAAATTTTTAAAAACAATTAGCTGGGCATGGTGGTGTGTGCCTGTAGTCCCTGCTACTTGGGAAGTTCAGGCAGGAGGATCACTTGAGCTTGGGAAGAGGAGGAGGAGGTCACAGTGAGCCAAGATCGTGCCACTGCCCTCCAACCTGGGTGACAGAGTGAGACCCTGTCTCAAAAAATAAAATAAAATCAAAAAATAAAAAAAAACAGTTGAGTGACATGATACCAAATACTTGACCAGTACTCTTCAAAACTGTTGAAGTTATCAAAAACAACAAACGTCTGGGAACTGGTCACAGCCAGGAAGAACCTAAGGAGACATTATGACTAAATGTAATGTGGTGTCCTTAATTAGATCCTGGAACAGAAAAAGGACGTTATATAAGAGATAAAGTAATCTGAGTAAAGTATGAACCTCAGGTAATAATATTGTATCAATATTGGTTCATTAATTGTGACAAATGTACCATACTAAAATAAGATATTAATAATAGAGGAAGCCGGGTGCAGTGGCTCACACCTGTAATCCCAGCACTTTGGGATGCTGAGTTGGGCACATCACCTAAGGTCAGGACCAGCCGGGTCAACATGGTGAAACCCTATCCTTCCAAAAATCAAAAATTAGCAGGGTATGGTGGCGGGTGCCTGTAATCCCAGCTACTCAGGAGACTGAGGCAGGATAATTGCTTGAACCCAGAAGGCAGAGGTTGCAGTGAGCCAAGATCACACCATTTTACTACAGCCTGGGCAACACAGCGAGACTCCATCTTAAAAAAAAATAAAATAGAGGAAATTGGGTGTGGGATATATGGAAGCTTTCTATACTCTCATGGCAAGTCTTCTGTAAATCAAAATCTATTTTCAAATAAAAATTTCGTATCAAAAATTAAAAACACGATGTGGGCATCATAATGAGCAAAAGGAATGAAATGGCATTCAGAAAGTTCTAATATATGAGACTCTTTGGCAGTGTTAATTGATCCTGGTGTCCGTAGTTAAATGGACAGCTTGAGAAAATGTTATTGGAGTTCATTTATTGTATATCCTAGTAAGCCCCTGCTGGACCAAACACAAACTGTACAAAACACACCAGAAAATAACTCTCTGAATGCACCGGAGAATGGGCAAAAGTAGATAGATTCTGACAGGGAGTTAACATCTAAAAGAAAGCAATAGCATGGGGTGAATTTTCCATCATTTACCATCTTTTAGCTTGAGGGCAGGCTTCAGTCAGTGCTACTTGTGGTGCTAAAACACTGATTTAAAAAAAAAAAAAATCCACAGTATTTCTGGCCAGAAAAACAAGAGGCAAGAGTTGGGGGAAAAATAGCTGCTGGATGGTGAGAAGGAATTCAAGAAAGGAGAGACCCAGAGAAGGGGAGCCATATTATTTGCGTTTTAATACTGTTCAGCTTTCTGGAGAACCCCTGAAACACACATGTTTTGGGTACACCTCAAGTAACCCAACCAAAGATGAAAGAACTGAACAGAGATTTGCTGTGCAGCCCAGAGTCAGAGTTTGCAATTTAGAGTCCATCTAAATTAATGGCATGCTAAACAAACAAACAAACAACAACAACAACAACAACAAAAACACGTAACAGGCCAGGTGAGGTGGCTCATACCTGTAATCCCAGCACTTTGGGAGGCCGAGGTGGGTAGATCATCTGAGGTCAGGAGTTTGAGACCAGCCTGGCCAACATGGTGAAACCCCCTCTCTACTAAAAAAAGACAAAATTAGCCAGGTGTGGTGGCACATGCCTGTAATCCCAGCTACTTGGTAAGCTGAGACAAGAGAATCGTTTGAACCTGAGAGGCAGAGGTTGCAGTGAGCCAAGATTGTGCCACTGCAGTCCAGTCTGGGCAATAGAGCGAGATTCTGTCTCAAAAAAAAAGAAAAGAAAAGAAAAGAAAAAGCTATTCAACTTTCTGGAGATCTGGAGAATCCCTGAGTCATACATGCTTTGGGTACACTGCAAGTAACCCAACCAAAGATAAAAGAACTGAACTGAGATTCACTCTGCAGCCCAGAGTCAGAGTTTGTAATTTGAGTCCAACCAAATTAATGGCATGCTAAAACAAACATTTAACGACAGGGTCTCACTATGTTGCCAAGGCTGGAATACAGTGGTTATTCACAGGTGTCATAATAGTGCACCACACTACACTCCTGGGCTGAAGTGGTCATCCTGCCTCAGCCTCCCAAGTAGCTTGAACTACAGGCATGTGCCACTGCAACTGGCTTTCAACTCTTTAAGGAACATAATAGTATCTAGTGCTCACAACTTAACATTTACAATGTTCAGAAAACAACTCAATTATTAGACAAACGACTGGGTGTGGTGACTTACACCTGTAATCCTACCACTTTGGGAGGCTGAGGCAGGAGGATGGCTTGAGCCCAGGAGTTTGAGACCAGCCTGGGTAATATAGGGAGACCTCGTCTCTGAAAAAATTTTTTTAAAAATTAACCAAGCATGGCGGCACACACCTGTAATCCCAGCTACTCAGGAGGCTGAGGTGGGATGATCATTTGAGCCCAGTAGTTTGAGGCTGCAGTGAGCCATGAGTGCACCACTGCACTCTAGCCCAGGTGACAGAGGGAGACCCTGTCTCAGAAATAAACAAAATTATTTGACATATGAAGAAACAAAACTATGTAGCACATCTTCTCAAGAGAAAAGATAATCAACAGAGACTGACACTGATAGGACATAAATGCTGCAGTTGTCACGATTTAAAAGCAGATATTGCAACTACATTCAATGATGTAAAGGAAAAAATGATCTTTCCACATGGCTCATTACCCAGAAGCATCTAGCCTGGTGGAATGATGGATTAGCCTACTGATGGCTTAGTTTCAGCACTCGCACCTGTTGAGAGATAGTGTCCTGAAAGACTAAAGTTCTGTCTTACAAAATTCCATATATATTCCCGTATATCATGCTGTTTCTCCCACAGCCAGAATGCACAAGTCCAGGAATAAACGGTTGGACATGTAAGTGACTTTTCTCATTCTTACACCTAATAACCAACTTCTGGGATTTTTACTTCCCACGTCTGCAACTTTGAGTTCTGCAGGTTTGAAGAACTTTGTTTCCACAGAGAAATGCTTCTATTATGAAACACAACACTAGCTCCATTGAATGAGAGGCTGAGATACCACCTGGCCATTTTGGGCTCTGAGGAGCCACTGAACCAATAGCCAAGAAGATATTGCTCAACTAGCTGAAGCGATTGATCCTAATTACTGAGAGGGAATTGAGTCTCTGTTACACAATGAGGACATGCACCCAAGAGTTTCTCCTGAATCTAAGAGATTCTCTGGGGAGCCTCTGAGCACTTATATGTTTAATAGGAAAGATTAATGGAAAATTAAGGCAACCAGAAAAAGGCAGAATGCCGAAGAAAATTTAGATCCTTCAGGAATGAAGGTTTGGTTCCCCAACCAGGTAAAAAACCTAGACCAGAGAAAGAGGTTCTTGCAGAGGATAAAGAAAATAATGAGTGCAGAACGAACATGGTGGCTCACCCCTATAATCATAGCACTCTGGGAGGCCAAGGCGGACGAATCACTTGAGCTCAGGAGTTGGAGACCAGCCTAGGCAACACAGTGAAACCCTGCTCTACTATATATGTGTGTGTGTGCATGTGTGTGTATATATATATATATGAAACCTCGTATGAAACCTCGTCTCAAAAAACAAAAAGAAAGAAAATAATGAATGTATAGTGGAAAACAAGTTATAAATGTCAACTATGACATCATGACCACTTAAAGAAATGAGCACACTAACATCTAAGCATATGTTCTTCCAACTTTTTATGTGTGTACAAAAAAGGTAATCTCTCTTCTGATTTCCCTTATTGTTTCATAGTAATGATTGCTGGTGATGATTGACTTGACAATTTGTCTTTAGGTTTCAATATATTTGGGTAGGACCTTGGCTGAATTTGAGAAGTATTAGCATTGCCTATATATGAATACTGCAACTGTGACTCAATGGCAAGGACATTTGCACTTGATGTTTCCTCTGCTTGGAAGCTCTTTCCTAGATATCCATGAGTGCTTCTCCCTCACCTCCCTTAAATCTTTATTCAAATATCACTTTTCTCAGTGACATATTCCCTAACCACCCTATTTAAATTCCATAGTTCTTATCACTACCTAACATATTATAGGCCAGGCACAGTGGTGCACTTTGGGAGGCTGAGGCAGGCAGATTACTTGAGCCCAGGAGTTCCAGACTAGGCTGGCCAACAAAGTAAAACCTCGTCTCCACTAAAAATACAAAATGTAGCTGGGCGTGGTGGCGCAGACCTGTAGTCCCAGCTACTGGGGAGACTGAGGAAAAACATATTATATGCCAGGCACGGTGGCTCACGCCTGAAATCCCAGCACTTTGGGAGGCCAAACCAGGTGGATCACTTGAGGTCAGGAGTTCGAGACTAGCCTGGCCTACATGGTGAAACCCTGTCTCTACTAAAAATACAAAATTAGCCCAGCATGATGGGACACACCTGTAATCTCAGCTACTCAGGCGGCTGAAGCAGGAGAATCACTTGAACCTGGGAGGCAGAAGTTGCAATGAGCCGAGATTACGCCATTGCACTCCAGCCTGGGCAACAGAGTGAGACCCGTCTCAAAAAAAACCAAAAAAAACAAAAAAAATATATATATATATGTATTTTTTTTTTTTAAATTTTACTTCTTTACCTTAGTTGCTTTCTGTGTCCCACTGCCTTTAGAATATAAGCTTCTTAAGGGCAGGGAATATTATCCATCTTGTTCATGGACATATCATCAGGGCATAAAACAGTGTACTCAAGAAATATTTATTGACTATGGGACACTATGCTATGCAGGAATTTAAAATAATGAGCTAGATATAGATGGTTTGGCTCTGTGTCTGCACCCAAATCTCATCTCAGATTGTAATCCCAAGAATCCCCATGTGTTGAGGGAGGGAACTGGTGGGAGGTGATTGGATCATGGAGGTTGTTTCCTTCATGCTGTTCTCATGATAGTGAGTTCTCACGAGATCTGATGGTTTTATAAGTGTTTGACAGTTCCTCCTTCACACACTCTGTGTCACCTGCCTCCATTTAAGACGTGCCTGCTTCCCCTTCCGCCATGATTGTAAGCCTCCTGAGGTCTCCCCAGCCATGTGGAACTGTGAGTCAATTAAATTCTTTATAAATTACCCAGTCTTGGGTGTCTCTTTATAGCAATGTAAAAACGGACTAATACAATATATAAATGCTAAACTGTTAATCATGGTTTCCTCTCAGAGGGTAAGTGGGATTGGGAGAGGGGATAAACTTATTACCTAAGTTAAAAAAATTTTTTTCAATGTTGGGAGACACTTCACAAACTTAACAACTTAAGGAGAAAGGTTAGCACTGGAGTGGATTAATGTATAGTAGAAAGTGGGGATAACTGATGGAATGATTTAATGATAAAATGAGAAAATAACATGAGATGGTTCTTGGATAAGATGGTGCTTGGATAAGGAGTTTTGCAGTGGAAATGACACAGGGCAGGCGAGCCCCAAAGTGAATCTTAGCCTGCAAGAGTTTTTGGCTTTGCTCAGGAAGGAATTCAAGGGCAAGCCAGAGATAGAGGAAAGCAACTTTATTGAAGAGGCAGTGTTACAGCTCTATGACTGCTCCTTCCAAGCAAGGCTACCCCCATGCCATGGGCAGAGGAGCAGCCCAGGACAGTTTTGCAGTCATATTTATACCCACTTTCTTTCTTTTTTTTTTTTTGAGAGAGAGAGAGAGCCTCACTCTGTCACCAGGCTGGAGTGCAGTGGTTCAAGCTCGGCTCACTGCAACCTCCACCTTCCAGGTTCAAGTGATTCTCCTGCCTCAGCCTCCCGAGTAGCTGGGATTATAGGCACCCGCCACCACGCCTGGCTAATTTTTGTATTTTTAGTAGAGACAGGGTTTTGCCATGTTGGCCAGGCTGGTCTTGAACTCCTGACCTCAGGTGATCTGCCCACCTCAGCCTCCCAAAGTGCTGGGATTATGGCGCCCGGCCTATACCTACTTTTAATTGCATGCAGATTAAGGGGAGGTTTATGTAGAAATTTCTAGGGGAGGGGTAGTAATTTTTGTGTCATTGGGTCATTGCCATGGAAAAGAGTGGTAATGCCAGGGTGTTGCCATGGCAACAGTAAATTGACATGGCATACTGGTGGATGTGTCTGATTGAAAACCGCTTTCACCCTGGCCCCATTTCAGCTAGTCCTCAATCTGGTCCAGTGTCTTAGCCTTATCTCTGGAACTGAGTCCCGCCCCCTGCCTCAGAGAGAGCTGGTTGGAGTCCTCAGCTCATGGCTTCCATGATCCTTGTGAAGCAGATGGGGAGGTCAAGGCTAAGAGCAAGGGCTTGGGTAGTATGCTCAATTTCTGAGGGTTTAGAAAATATGTTATGGTCCTATTAACAAAATTACTTTATGTAATCCTTGCTCAGTTCCATGAGGTGTCATTATCTCTACTTTACAATATTATTCTACTCTACAGTGTAAAAACAGAAGCACAGTGATTATACAATTTGTATACGACTACTGAGCTGATGAATGATGGAGCCATTTTAGAAAGTTCTAACCCAGGCCTCTCTGACTTCAATTTACCGACCTCATTTAGGCCTCATGTTCCTCCATAATGAAGTATAAATAGTCCAGTGGCCCCGTTTTCTAACACAAGGGTCCCACAGCAGAGTGGGATGGGCATGTCCAGGGTATGCATGATGATCCATTAGGGCACTGGAAGGCAATGTTAGATTTCTATTTATAGTTTTTAAATCTAAAAGAAGTTCAGCTTTGCTAGTATTTAATATGCAGATAGATGCTGGCATCCTTATTTGGTCTGGATGCCAGCTGGTTATGAGTCATTTCGATACTTGAGAGAGACACAGGAGTTCCACAGCACAGATGGAATGATAGTAGTGCTTCCCCATATTATATTTTTTTGTGCCTAAGGGATGACATCAATATGTTAACTTTTGTAGAAATAAGACTTTTACAAATAGCAGAATCTTTATAATACAGTAGTCTATGATGAAATGGTGATTGATGATGAAGATGTTTGACTTCACTCAAAGGTTTGCTTGGTCTTGTCAAGAGTATTAAAAATAGAATCTATAAATAACTTGCACTTTTCTTTGACAAAAAGACAAGCATTCAAACTGTGTTGCCTTTTTCGATGATACTAAGGTGGCTGTCAGTAGTATGCTATTTATAGATACTAATAAGTAATATTTTAAAATTCCATTTCTTTAAGGTAGGGTTGATATTTTCACAAGTGGGGAAACAACTGCTTTTGGGAAAGCTATTGCAAAATTTTTCAAAATATATATTTGGAAATGTTTCCATTTTGGTGTGACTTTTTTTGCTAAAAATTATATAAGTATGTAACTTATAGCAATGCTCATATATAAAAATATAGTGTTTTCTGATTAATCGCAAAGGCAGCTGACTATCATGGAAGATAAAAATTAGCTGAATTTCAGTAAAATCCTTCACAAATTGGTGAATGAAATTGAAAAACTAATTCCATTATTGAGTAAGCCCAGACAATAATTCATCCATTTAGAGTTCATATTTTTGTCAGGTTTTATTTCCATCAAAACCAAGTAATAAGCTAAACAGATCATAGAAACAAGCCTTTGAAATTATTATTATTATCATCATCATTGAGATTGAGTCTCACTCTGTTGTCCAGGCTGGAGTGCAGTTGTGCAATCTCAGCTCATTGCAACCTCCACCTCCCAGGTTCAAGCAATTCTCCTGCCTCAGCTTCATGAGTAGCTGGGATTACAGGCGCATGCCATCACACCCAGCTAATTTTTTGTATTTTTAGTAGAGATGGGGTTTCACCATGTTGCCCAGGCTGGTCTTGAGCTCCTAACCTCAAGTGATCCGCCTGCCTTGGTCTCCCAAATTGCTGGGATTACAGGCATGAACCACTGTGCCTGGCCTCAAATTATAATATTGTAATGTGCTAAACCACAATATCAGAAATAAAGCAGGGTCAATAAAGTTGCTCTTAAAAATAAATTAGTTACAGCAAAAAAAAAAAAAAAAAAAAAAGGCTTTTTTTGGTTGGGCAGGTGGCTCACGCCTGTAATCCCAGCACTTTGGGAAGCTGAGGCAGGCAGATCACCTGAGGTTAGGAGTTCAAGATCAACCTGGGCAACATGGTGAAACCCCCGTCTGTACTAAAAATACAAAAAGGAGTTGGGCATCGTGGCACACACCTGTAATCCCAGTTACTCAGGGGGCTGAGGCAGGAGAATTGCTTGAATCTGTTAGACAGAGGTTACAGTGAGTTGAGACCATGCCACTGCACTCCAGCCTGGGCAACAGAATGAGACTCTGTCTCAAAAAAAGAGGGTTTTTTTTGTACAGATAATAAACATAATTTTTATATGCATACATAAATGTGTATATTTTAAGTAAAGAAACAGGTAACATAAATATATGTATCAACATAGAAATAAAAATTAGAATATGGATGATTTTACATACAATGTTGTAGCACTGTCTGCCAGTCTCTGGTGGTGGTTCTTCACGCAGGCAAGAAGGAAACATGTGTGTGTGTGTGTGTGTGTGTGTGTGTGTATGTTTCACACATAAATCTATCTATATATTCACACACACAAATATATATACTATACAATTACATATATGTGTATATAAAATAATATACATAAATATAAATATATGTATAAAATATAGCCAGGCAGGGTGGCTGGCACCTGTAATACCAGCTACTCAGGAGGCTGAGATGGAAGAATCACTTGAGGCCAGGAGTTCTGCAACAGCCTGAGCAACATAGCAAGACTCTGTCTCTTAAAAAATAGATAAGTAAATAAAATAAACATAATGCAACAAACACATACACCAACACACATGCAGATGCACTTACATTTATACTAGGGGCTCTCTTGCCACATACTAGCAGGGAAGGGGAACAAAATGGCCATAGGAGTCTTTCTCTGTCAGTTCCATGTGACCCCACACTGCTAGCAAACACGAGGCCACCGCCTTTTAACCAGAACCAGCCCAGGTGGCATCACCCTCCAGTGGGAAAGCGGTTCACTTCTCTCAGATCTGACAGTCAGTACAGGTGGTCTTCTTTGGAACACTTCAGGTGGGGTCCATACAATGGTGTCCCAGTTTGGGTGGGTAGAGAAGAGGCTTTCTGTACAGAGGAAGGAAGGCTAGGTCTGAGCCCTCAGAATGTACTGGGGGCAGAGTGAGTGTGGGTGGGGTAAAATGGTACCAGGCTGGAGAGACAGTCAGGCCAGGGTTTGACTGCCCTGACAGCCACTGGAGGATTTTGGGGGCCAGGAAAATGAACCTCTGACACTGAAGGCTACACAGTCCTTAGTAAGCCTGTTCTGGCCAGTTCCAGCTGGATCTAGAGGACTCTCCAGGGCTTCAGCAGGGCCAAAGAATACCTGGATTACAGAAACCTGAGGAGATAGGTGCCTGAGGCCTCTTCCACAAGTTTGAGAAGCACAGAAAACAGGTATTTGGCTTGACAAACACCTATGGACTTCAAAGTAGGTGTCAGACAAAGAAAACTAGTTAGAGGCAGACCACTGGGCCCTGCCACCCCTAGTCAATGGATGACACCTGTTCCCAAAGTAGGGCCTGGCTTGTAGGGCAAGATAGGGCCATCACAAACAAAATGTTATATTTTAAAATGCTGTGTTTATTTCGGCATCATCATCATTTTGTCCTTTAACTTTAAAACATTTTTGTCATTTTAAAAGGTATACAACATATTAGTACTGTATTACATGCTTCTAATGTATGAATAACTTAGGGTGCATGTTGAAAAATATTTAAAGGAAAGTTTGTGATTCAATAATGTAGAGATCATTATTCAAATGCAGGGTTTCTCAGCCTGGGCACTATGTACACTTTGGGCTGGAGAATCTTTTCTTGTGAGGAGTTTTCCAGTGCATTGTAAGATATTTAGTAGCATCTTAGGCCTCAACCCACTAGATGCCAGTAACAGCACCCCCTCCTCTACAGTTTTGACAACCAAAAATGTCTCCAGACACTGACAAATGTTCCCTTAGGTTAGGAATGCCAGATTTAACAAAATGAAAAAGTGAAAACAAAAAATCAGAACACATTTATAAAAAATTTTTTTTTTTTTTTTTTTTTTAATTGAGACTGAGTCTCACCTTCTATTACCCAGGCTAGAGTGCAGTGGCGTGATCGCAGCTCACTGCAACCTCCGCCTCCTGGGTTTTAAGCAATTCTCTCTGTCTCAGCCTCCCAAGTAGTTGGGATTATAGGTGCTCACCACCACACTGGGCTAATTTTTGTATTTTTAGTAGAGATGGGTTTTTCCCATGTTGGCCAGGCTGGTCTTGAACTCCTGACCTCAGGCGATCCACCTGCCCTGGCCTCCCAAAGTGCTGGGATTACAGGTGTGAACCACCGCACCTGGCCAAAAACTTCTTTATTCCAATGTAACCGGTTGGTTTATGCCTTATCTGACAACCTTAAAGGAGAGGGGAAGAGGGGCAACATCCTTCCCCAATTGAGAAGCATCATTCTTTTTTCTTTTCGTTTTTTTTTTTTTTTTTTTTTTTTTTTTTGAGACAGAGTCATGCTCTGTCGCCCAGGCTGGAGTGTAGTGGCACAATCTTGGCTCACTGCAACCTCAGCCTCCCGGGTGCAAGTGATTTTCCTGCCTCAGCCTCCTGAGTAGCTGGGATTACAGGTGTGTGCCACCACACCCAGCTAATTTTTGTATTTTTAGTAGAGATGTGGTTTTACCACGTTGGCCAGGCTGGTCTCGAACTCCTGACCTCAAGTGATCCACCCACCTCAGCCTCCCAAAGTGCTAGGATTACAGGCGTAAGCCACCGCACCCAGCCTCTTTTTTCTTTTTTTAAAGCAATGAAGTCTCACTACGTTGCCCAGGTTGAAATGCAATGACTATTCACAGGTGTGGTTATAATGCATTGCAGTCTTGAACTCCTGGGCTCACACAGTCCTCCTGCCTCAGCCTCCCTAGTAGCTGGAGCTACAGGTGTGTACCACATCTGGCTCAAGAACTGCCATCTGAATGAATTATTATGCCTATAATATTCCCTACAACATTACTCCTCTCCCAGCCTCATCCTACGTTCCCTTCCTTCCCCTTCCAAATTCTTCCACTGTGTTCTCTGGAACTAATGATCCATAACCTGCAAAAGTCCCTGCCATTCTCAAGCATTTCCCCCAATTTCTTATCTTTATCAAAATCTGGTGCTCTCTTAAAGATATTTTCCCTTTTGCTCACCTAAATGGTAGCTTTTTGTGCTCTCAATTTGCACATACCTCAAAGATGAGAAGTGTAAGGAAATTTGGAATAAGCAAAAATGTAACTGGTATTTCCAGTGATAAACTATACATTCTTTAGAGCACACCTTTCCAAGGCACCTGATTCTACCCTTTTATTGCTTGTGAGGTATTGTACAACTCTGTAAATTGTAAATAACTGACAGCAGTGCAAGATAATTCTTAACTTTAGACATGCAAGTACATTCTGTCCGGTGGCAGTTGAATTGACTTGCCTCTCCTACAGTGAGATGAAGCCAGTTTTACCTACATTTTCCAGTTCATTTCTGTATGCCTGATCTATCAATGTGGATTCACCTTGGACATTTAACTGGTTCTCTCATTAATAATGAGTTAACTAAAACTTTTAACACATTTCATTTTATATCTTAATGGGAGTCATAATTTTACCTTAAAAAAAGTTTTTCCTTTAACAGTAGTGGGGTTGTTATTCATTTGCTTCCCATTCCTATTTCCAGACTACTGTTCTCTCTGTACTCTAAAAGGAAAAGCCAACTTCTCTGAGGTCTGTGCCACTCACCTGCCCCTCTCTCTTCCTCATCTCATTGCTTTCATCTACTGCCCTTCCTGTAACTCCCTGCTCAGTCAGGCAAAGACGGCGGCCTATGATTCCACTCCACCACAAGCCCTGCCATTATCCTGGGTGACTTCAACAATCAAAAGGATGATCCATCCACCAAGGCCCTTGAGGCTCATTCCCTTGATCTCCTCAACATCCTTCTTATTAACTCCACCTGAGCAGCCCACACCTTTTCATCATCCTTGGACCTTGTCATCATCTGTAACCATGCCACTTCCAGAATCTCTAATTCAAGCATCTTCTTTGACCACAAACTCCTCTCCCTCCAACTTGTCTGTGATGGGGTTCAGGACGCACTACCCCAAAATATGGCACCATGGCATATTGAATATTTTAAGCTGAAGGAGTTTGAGAAAATGGCAGAAGCAGGAAAGTCACTCTCACTCCCCTACTACCCCTTCTCCCCATGAGGCAAGTAGGCCTTAAAACCTAGAAAGGGGCCAGGCACAGTGGCTTACGCCTGTAGTCCCAGCACTTTGGGAGGCCAAGTTGGGTGGATCATGAGGTAAGGAGATCAAGACCATCCTGGCTAACACGGTGAAGCCCCGTCTCTACTAAAAATACAAAAAAATTAGCGGGGCGTGCTGGTAGGTGCCTGTAGTCCCAGCTACTCGGGAGGCTGTGGCAGGAGAATGGCATGAACCCGGGAGGTGGAGCTTGCAGTGAGCTGAGATCACGCCACTGCACTCCAGCCTGGGTGACAGAGCTAGACTCCGTCTCAAAAATAAAAATAAAAATAAAAACCTAGAAAGGATTTTCTGACCATCCCTCAAGGCAGGTCATAAGATCTTCATTGAAAGGTACCCTAACCTGGAGGAAAGGAGCATTTTTATCTCCAAAGATACAGGGTCTGAGAGAAGAATCTGAACAAACAGGCCTTTCTAAGTCCTGTTCTAGTTTATTACCATTAAATAATACTTCCTTTTTCCAATTATATTTCTCTGTGACTATTGTTCATCAAATTTAGCATAAAAATACACCAGTTTAGCCGGGCATGGTGGCTCACGCCTATAATCCCAGCACTTTGGGAGGCCGAGGTGGGCGGATCATGAGGTCAGGAGATCGAGACCATCCTGGCTAACATGGTGAAACCCTGTCTCTACTAAAAATACACAAAATTAGCTGGGCGTGGTGGTGCGTGCCTGTAGTCCCAGCTACTCGGGAGGCTGAGGCAGGAGAATGGTGTGAACCTAGGAGGCGGAGCTTGCAGTGAGCCAAGATGGTGCCACTGCACTCCAGCCTGGGCGACAAAGCGAGACTCCATCTCAAAAAAAAAAAAAAACAACAAAACAAAACAAAACAATACACCAGTTTAACTGTCTTCATTTCCTTATGTGTGTTTTTCTCTTGCTAATCTGTCTTTTGTTATAGGAGCCTCAGCCACGAACCTAGGATGGGTGAGGGAAATACATTTTTTCCTTCCCTACATTTAACTACTCCTAAAACTTCCTTTGACCTCATTGGGACCCTCATTCATTGACCTTCATCAGTTCTTTCTATTCCTTTCTTATTTTCTCCCCTGATCTAGCTTAGATTCTGTGGTCTATAATTTCACTATTTTGCCAAGACCCTAAATTCTATTGTTCCTCAATTGTTTTTCCATTTAATCCACCTGGAAACTCCCAAACTCTAATGAACCTAATTATCTGCTTTCTATATGACCCTGGTTTTGCGCACTGTTCTAAATCATACATAGAACAGGGCAGATTGGTTCCAGGGAAATCCAAATGAGCCCTTAAATCACCCAAGCTGGGTCACCTCACTCCCCCAGTTTTCACTGTTTATTCAAACCTTCCTTCTCTCACCAACTGTGGTTCCCCCTTCTCACCCCACACCCTCAATAGAGTACCTTGCCTTCCTTCTTCACAGACAAAATAGAAACCATCACATGGCAGGCCTCATGCTCTTAATACCTTACCATTACCTGCCCCATCCTGTCCTCCTTCCCTCCTGTTTTTTGTTTCATTTTTTGTTTTGAGATGGAGTCTCACTGTCACCGAGGCTGGAGGGCAATGGTGCCATCTCGGCTCACTGCAATCTCTGCCTCCCAAGTTCAAGTGATTTTCCTGCCTCAGCCTCTTCAGTAGCTGGGACTACAGGCACCTGCCACCACACCCAGCTAATTTTTTGTGTTTTCAGTAGAGGCAGGGTTTCCCCATGTTGCCCAGGCTGGTTTTGAACTCCTGACCTCAAGTGATCCACCTGCCTTGGCCTCCCAAAGTGCTGGGATTACAGGCCTGAGCCACCACGCCCGGCTCCCATGTTCTTAATGCCTTTACCTGAGTCATTCTGTTCTCCTTCCCTCCTGTTTTAATGGGGGAGCTGACCTTCCTCCTAACTGGGGCCAAATTATTTTCCTGTGCTTCAGATCCCATCTTCTTTGTCTTCTCAGAACTCCTCCCTGTAGATGACAGTCATCCTTCAGTATCTGTGGGGGACCAATTCCAAGACCCCCTCAAATAAGTCCCTTATATAGCATGGCATGGTATTTGTATATTATGTACACACATCTCCCTACATACTTTAAATCATTTTTAGATTATTTATAATAGCTAATATAATACAAATGCTATGTAAATAGTTGTAATACTGTGTTTTTTAGGGAATAATGACAAGAAAAAATACTTTGTACATGTTCAGTACAGATAAAAGCATCCTTTTTTTTTTTTCTTTCAAGTATTTTTGATCCACGGTTGATTAAATACACAAATGTGGAACCCATGGATATGGAGGGCCAAGTGTATATGATTTGGTTTCATCTATGTATTTTCAACTTTTCCCTCTGAATGAGGTCCTTCTCAATGGTTTTAAAATAGTCTCATTTTCTTCTATTAAACAAAACCCTTCTTGGATCCTACACCCCCTTCAATTTCCTATCCTTCTACTCACTGTTCAGCCAACTCTCCCTGGGGGTCCTGCCCTATCACACTCCTGAAGGAGCTTTGGTTGATATCACTGGTATCTCACTGGTGAGATTTTTGTATAACAAATTCAATATTTTTCAGTCATCTTATTTAACTTGTCAGCAACAACTGACACACTCAACCATTCCCTCTTTCTTGAAATGCTCATTTGTCCCAGCTTCTGAGACACAAGGCTCTCTCAGTTTTTTCTTATACTTCTGGTCACTCCTTCTGACTCCTTGGTAAGTTATCTTCCTATACCCAAGCATCAACCCTAAGCATCCCTGAAAGCTCAGTCCTAGGCCCTCTTTTTTTTTTTCACTTGAGATTTTCCCTGAATATTCTCATCCATGCCTGAGGCCTCACCAACCACCTCTCTATCAACAACTGAAATGCAAGTCTCAATCTTGATTGAGACTTTATATTTGATTGAGAATTTATATTTATATTTTCTGTACCCATAAAATATAAATTTACCTATGTACAAATTTATCTCAGTACCATAGTCTTCCTACTTCTACTTGGTCATATTTTACTTTAGAGAGGGACATTGCCCAATTTTATTATTTTAGTAGTGTTTAACACACAGAAGATGCTCAATAAATATTATATATCCATGGGACCATATCTGGAAAAGAAATCTTTGGTAAATGACTACATACCTGGTACAATAACCAATACTTTTTTTAACAGTTCCTTGTGCCGTTCACCAGGGGTTATATGTGGAGTCCTAAAATTAAAAATAAATAAAAATAGCTGGGCAAAGTGTATGCTCCTGCAGTCCTAGCTTCTTGGGAGGCTGAGGCAGGAGGATTGCTTGGAGCCCAGGAGTTCAAGGTTGTAGTGCATGGCCATCATGCCTGTGAATAGCAAGTGTACTCTCTAACCTGGGCAACATAGTGAGATCCCATCTCTAAAATAAAACAAATACAATTTTTAAAAGCTGGCTCATGATGATTTTGACAAGAAAACTCCAAATATACCAAATCCAGATGGTTGGCATAGAATAGTATAAGTAAATATTGAATAAGCATCCAATGTGTAATCCTGATCGAGAATTTCTGTCCACTTTCACTCCAAAAAGATAAGTAGATTTCTTCATTCATCATGAAGAAACATGCATGACAAACTGAAACCAAATGTTTGCAAAGTAAGTTGGAATATGATTAGACAATTCTAGTAATTAATAACTTTCCGACCTTAATAACTGAATCCAACTACTTCACAGCTTGGAAATGTACTTTAAGACTTGTGAAAAATGCCTGCTTTAAAAACTAATTAGAAATCATCAACAGAGGAAATGTGAGAAGTTCACAAACAAGAAAATCAATACACTCTTAAATAACCAAAGGGCAAAGGAAAAAAAAATCACAAGGAAGATTAGCAAATACTTTGAGATGAGTGAAAACAAACACATAATATATAAAAACTATTTGGATGCAGTTAAAACAGTGCTTATGAAGAAATTAATGGCCATGAACACCTATTTTTTACATTTTTAATTTTTGTGGGTACACAGTAGGTATATATATATTTTTACAAGGTACATGAGATGTTTTTGATACAGGCATGCAATGTGAAATAATCACATAATGGAGAATGGGGTATCCATCCCCTTAACCATTTATCCTTTGTGTTATAAACAATGTAATTTTTGTATTAACTCTTTTAGTATTTTATTTTATCTTATTTTATTTTATCTTATTTTATTTTATTTTGATAGAGTCTCACTCTATAACACAGCTGGAGTGCAGTGGCGTGATCTTGGCTCACTGCAACTTATACCTCCTGGGTTCAAGCAGTTCTCCTGCTTCACCCTCTTAGGTAGCTGGGATTACAGTCATGCGCCACCACGTCCAGCTAATTTTTATTTTTTGTTTGTTTTTGAGACTGAGTCTCACTCTGCTGTCCAGGCTGGAGTGCAGTGGCGTGCGTGATCTTGGCTCACTGCAACCTCTGCCTCCTGGGTTCAAGTGAACCCATCCTTGCATCCCAGGGATAAATCCCACTTGGTCATGATGAATGATCTTCCTAATGTATTGTTGAATTCAGTTTGCTAGTATTTTGTTGAGAATTTTTGCATCAATATTCATCAGTGATACTGCTCTATAGTTTTCCTTTTTTAATGTGTCTTTGTCTGGTGTTGGTATCAGGGCAATACTGGCCCTGTAGAATGAATTTGGAAGTATTCCCTCCTCCTCTTTAGCTCTAATAATATTTATGTATATATCTGGGCACTCCAGTGTTGGGTTCATCTATATTTAAATTTGTTATATCCTCAAGCTGAATCAATCCCTTTGTCATTATATAGTGACCTTCTTTGTCTCTTCTTATAGTTTTTGTCTTGAAATCTATTTTGCCTAAGTTTGGCTACTCCTGCTCTTTTCTGGTTTCTATTGGCATGGAATATCTTTTTCCATCCCCTTAGTGTATCTTTATAGGTGAAGTGTGTTTCTTGTAGGCAACAGAACAATGGGTCTTGTTTTTTCATCCATTCAGCCACTCTGTGTCTTTTGATTGGAAAGTTTACTCCATTTACATTCAAAGTTGTCATTGATGAGTAAGGAAATACTCCTGCCATTTTGGTATTTGCTTTCTAGTTGTTTTTATTTTTTGTGTGTATGCACTGCATGTTTTTTGGTTTGAGGTTACCATGAGGCTTGCAAATACTATCTTATAACCCATTATTTTAACATGATAACAACTTAACACTGTTTGCATAAGCAAACAAGCAAAAAGAAAACTACTGAAAATTCTATGCCTTAACTTCATCCCCGTTTTTTAGCTTTTTGTTGTTTCTATTTATATCTTATTATACTATGAATGTCTCAAAAAGTTATTGTAGTTATTATTTTTATTGGTTCATTGTTTAATCTTTGTACTTAGGATAAGGGTAGTTTATACAACACAGTTACAGTGTTAAAATACTCTGTATTTTTCTGTGTACTTACCATTACTAGTGAGTTTTCTACCTTCAGGTGATTACTTGTTGCTAATTATCATCCTTTTCTCTCTGTGTTAAGTAACTCCTTTAGAATTTCTTTGGTTTTTATTTTTGTTTGTTTGTTTGTTTGAGACTGAATCTTGCTCTATCGCCCAGGCTGGAATGCAGTGGCATGATCTCAGCTCACTGCAACCTCCATCTCCTGGGTTCAAGCAATTCTCCTACCTCAGCCTCCTGAATACCTGGGATTACAGGTGCCTGCCATCATGCCCAGCTAATTTTTGCAATTTTAGTAGAAATGGGGTTTCACCACGTTGGCCAGGCTGGTCTCCAACTGCTGACCTCAGGCAATCTGCCCACCTTGGCCTCCCAAAGTGCTGGGATTACAGGATGAGCCACCACACCCAGCCCCCTTTAGCATTTCTTGTAGGATAGGTCTGGTGTTGATGAAATCCCTCAGCTTTTGTTTGCCTGGGAAAGTATTTCTCCTTCATGTTTGAAGATATTTTACATGGTTATACCACTCTAGGATAAACATAATATTCCAATTTAAGTAATTAGAGAAAGAAGACTAAAACCAAAGCAAGCAGGAGGAAGGAAATAGTGAAGGCCAGAGCAGAAACAAATGAAATAGAGAAAAACAATAGAATCAATAAAACCAAAAGTAAGTTCTTTCAAAATATCTACAAAATTGACAAACCTTTAGCTAGACTGACCAAGAAAAGACAGAAGACTCAAATTACTAAAATTAAGAATAAAAGAGGTGACACCACCACTAACCTTACAGAAATAAAAGGAATTATAAGGGAACACTGTGAACATGATAACAAATTAGATAATCTGGATAAAACGGACAAATTCCTAGAAACACACGAACTACCAAAACAGAATAAAAAGAAATAAAAAATCTGAACAGAAGTATAACAAGAGATTGAATCAACAGTCAAAAACTTTCCCACAAACAAAAGCCCAGGGCAGATAGTTTCCTTTGTGAATTTTACCATGTTTTAAAAAGAATTAACATTAATCCTTCACGAACTCATGCAAAAAATAGAGGATGGACTTCCCAACTCATTCTATGAGGCCAGTATTACCCTAATACCAAAACCACACAAAGACATCACAAGAAACAGACACTATAGACCAAAATTCCTTATAAATATAGTCACAAAAAGTCCTCAACAAAATACTAGCAAAGTGAATCCAGCAACATACAAAAAGGATAATACACCATGATCAAATAGAGTTATTTCAGGAATGAAAAATTAATATATGAAAATCAATCCACAAAATATACTATATTAATAGAATAAAGGATAAAACCATATGATAATTTCATTTCAATACACAAAAACACTTGACAAAATTCAACACCTTTGCATGATAAAAAAAATTCTATAGGGATTGAAGAAAACTTCTGCAACCTAATAAATGGTATCTATGTAAAATCAAAAGCTAACATAATATTTAATGGTAACTAGAAGACTAAAACTTTTCTCCTTAATATCAGAAACAAGGCAAGATGTTTGCTCTTGATACTTCTGTCCAACATTGTGCTGGAGTTTCTAGCCAAGCCAATTAGGTAAGAAAAAGAAGTAGAAGACATCCAGATCGAAAATGAAGTAAAACTGTTTCTATTAACAGATGACATGATCTAGTACATAGGAAATTTAAGGAATTCATAAAAAAATTAAAATTAATAAATGAGTTAAGCAAGTTTAAGGGTACAAGATCGATATACAAAAATTTGTTGTATTTCTATACATTTAGCAGTTCAATGGAGTAAAGAATCATCTTCTAAACAAGTGGTGCTGGGATGGCTGGGTGTCCACATGCAAAATAATGAAGTTGGACCTCTACCTCACACCATATACAAAATTAACTGGATCATAGACATAACTGTAAGAGCTAAAAAGTATAAAACTCATAGAAGAAATATAGAAGTAAGTATTTGTAACCTTGGATTAGGCAGTGGTTTCTTCTTTAAAAAATTGACCATGGATTAGGCATATGATACCACAAGCACAAGTGACAAAATAAAACAACAGATAACTGGAGCTCATCAAAATTGAAAACTTTTGTGCTTCAATGAATACAATCAACAAAGTGAAAAGACAACCCAAAGAATGGGAAAAAAGTATTTGCAAATCAATTATCTGATAAAGGACTTACATCTAGAATATGTAAAAAACTCTTACAACTCAGCAATAAAAAGACAATTCAATTTTTAACGTGGACAAAAGGTCTAAAGAGACATTTCTCCAAAAAAGATACACAAATGGCAATAAGGCTGGGCTTGGTGGCTCACACCTGTAATCCAGCACTCTGGGAAGCCAAGGCAAGTGGATCACTTGAGCTTAAGAGTTCAAAACCAGCCTGGGCAATATAGTGAAACCCCATCTCTACTAAAAATATAAAAAATAGCCGAGTGTGGTGGAACACACCTGTAATTCCAACTACTTGGGAGGCTGAAGCACAAGAATCTCTTGAACCCAGGAGATGGAGGTTGCAGCGAGCCGAGATTGCACCACTGCACTCCAGCCTGGGTGACACAGTGAGACTCTGACTCAAACAAACAAACAAAAACAAATGGCCAATAAGCATGAGAAAAGATGCTCAACATCAATAGACATCAGGGAATTGCAAATCAAAACAATAATAAGAAACTACTTCACCTACTAGTATGGTTATAATTTAAAAAGTTGGACAATAACAATAATTGGCAACAATGTAAAAACACTGGAACCCTAGGCCAGGCATGGTAGCTCACGCCTATACTCCCAACACTTTGAGAGGCTGAAGCAAGGGGATCACAAGGTCAGGAGTTCAAGACCAGCCTGACGGACATGGTGAAACCCCGTCTCCACTAAAAATACAAAAATTAGCTGGACGCAGTGGCGTGCACCTGTAATCCCAGCCACTCAGGAGGCTGAGGCAGGAGGATTGCTTGAACCCAGGAGGTGGAGGTTGCAGTGAGCCAAGATTGCACCACTGCACTCTAGCCTGGGCAACAGGGTGAGACTCTGTCTCAAAAAAAAAAAAAAAATTAGAACCCTCATACAACCTGTGGAATGTAAAATGGTCAGCTGATATGCAAAATAGTTTGGCACTTCCTCACAAAGTTAAACATAAAGTTACCATATAACCCCAAAATTGTCCTACTACATAAAATACCCAAGAGAAATAAAAACATATGCCCACAAAAAAGTTGTACACACATTAATAGTTGTATTATTATTCATAATAGCCAAAAATTGGAAGCAGCCCAAAAGCCCATCAACTAATGAACAGATAAAACAAAATGTGGTATATCCATATAGTGGAATACTATTTGGTGTAAAAAAATAATGGAGGCCGGGCGCGGTGGCTCACGCCTGTAATCCCAGCACTTCGGGAGGCCGAGGCGGGCGGATCACAAGGTCAGGAGATCGAGACCACGGTGAAACCCCACCTCTACTAAAAATACAAAAAATTAGCCGGGCGCAGTGGCGGGTGCCTGTAGTCCCAGCTACTTGGGAGGCTGAGGCAGGAGAATGGCAGGAACCTGGGAGGCGGAGCTTGCATTGAGCGGAGATCATGCCACTGCACTCCAGCCAGGGGGAGAGAGCGAGACTCCGTCTCAAAAAAAAAAAAAAAAAAATAATGGAGTACCTTGAAAATATTATGCAGGCTGGGCGCAGTGGCTCAAACCTGTAATCCCAGCACTTTGGGAGGCCAAGATGGGCGGATCACAAGGTCAGGAGATCCAGACCATCCTGGCTAACATGGTGAAACCCCATCTCTACTAAAAAATACAAAAAAAGAAAAAAAAACTAGCTGGGCGAGGTGGTGGGCACCTGTAGTCTCAGCTACTCAGGAGGCTGAGGCAGGAGAATGGCGTAAACCCGGGAGGTGGAGCTTGCAGTGGGCTGAGATCCGGCCACTGCACCCAAGCCCGGGAAAAAGGGGGAGACCCCCTTCTAAAAAAAAAAAAAAAAAAAAGAAAATATTATGCTAAGTGAAAGAAGCCAGATACAAAGACCACATATATTGTATGATTTCATTCCTATGAAATATGCAGAATATGCCAGGCGTGGTGGCCCATGCCTGTAATCCCAGCACTTTGGGAGGCTGAGGCAAGTAGATCACTTGAGGTCAGGAGTTTGAGACCACCCTAACCAATGTGGTGAAACCCCATTTCTACCAAAAATATAAAAAAATTAGCTGGGTGTCAGTGCACGCCTGTAATCCCAGCTACTGGGGAGGCTGAGGCAGGAGAATTGCTTGAACCTGGGAGGTGGAGGTTGCACTGAGCTGAGAGCATGCCACTGCACTCCAGCCTGGGCTACAGAGCCAGACTCTGTCTCAAAAAAAAAAAAAAAAAGAAAAGCAGAATAGGCAAATCCATCAAGATAGCAATTAGATTAGAGGTTGTCAGCAGCTGAGGGGAGGGAGGAATGGTGAGCGACTGCTAATGTATATGGGGTTTCTTTTTTGGAGCGGTGAAATGTTCTGGAATTAGATGGTCATGGTTATACCACTTTGTGCATACATTAACAACCACTGAATTGTACACTTTAAAAGCATGAATTTTATGTCAATTGTATCTCAATAAAGTTATTAAAAAATAAAAAGATATATGTCCTATGGATCTTGTTGGAAGAATACGAATTTAAGTACATCAGTTTCTTTTCTCCCCAACATTAAAAGTGACCGTTGTCTATTTGAGATGATCAATAAATAATTTACCTTTTAAAATTTAAATGTTGGCAGGCCGAGGTGGCTCATGCCTGTAGTCACAGCACTTTGGGAGGACAAGGAGGATAGCTTGAAGCCAGGAGTTCAAGATCAGCCTGGGCGACAAAATGGTAAAACATTTTTAAAAAAATTAGCCAGGCATGGTGGCATAAACGTGTAGTCCCAACTACTCAGGAGGCTGAGGTGGGAGGATCACTTGAGTCCAGGAGTTCCATGCTGCTGTGAGCTATGATTGCACCACTGTACTCCAGTCTAGGCAACAGAGAGACTGTGTCTTTAAAAAGTTAAAAATAAATGTTACAGTTAAATTATATGTATATTTGAGGCATTGATCTCTGCATGAATTAACATCTCGTATTATGAAGTTATTTTAAAGTTGAAAATATTTTGAATAAAAAATTTCTGAGCATATTAGTGTCCATATGTAGTACTTAATATGCTAAAATTTAATAAAAGTTTCAGAAGGGCTTAGTATTTTCTCAGTTAAAAAAAACAAAACAAACAAAAAAACAGCCAGGCTAGGTGGCTCATGCCTATAATCCCCGTACTTTGGTAAGTGAAGGCTGGAGGATCATTTGAGCCCAGGAGTTTGAGAGCAGCCTGGGCAACATGGAGAAACCCCAGCTACAAAAAATACAGAAATTAGCTGAGTGTGGCGGTGTGAGCCTGTAGTTCCAGCTACTCAGGAGGCTGAGGTAGGAGAATCACTGGAGCCTGGGAGGTCAAGGCTGCACTGAGCAAAGATCATACCACTGCACTCCAGCCTGGGTGACAGAGCCACACCCTGTTTCTAAATATTAAAAACACAGTTTCTAATGTTTGAGCATTTCCTTAGCATTCAGTCAGTTTTTAAAGATTCCTTACTCTTTCTTCAGCAATATTGGAGTCAAACAAAATAGAAGTCAAAGAGTAAATACATTTCTGGGAATTCTACATTTGACCAGTATTCAACCCATGGTGAAGCAATTAAGAGTTCTTGGGTTAAGCAATTTCCATATCTTTGTTTTTCCAGAATGAATTTCCAAATCACTGTTTCAAGGCTTCCTGAGCATGAACATTAATACACATAAATTTCTGGGTTTAGGTAAGAAAATTATGAGTTTTTCACTCTTCTCCCTCTTCCTTCACACATTCTCTGCAGTGGTTCAATTTACTCAGAAGTAATTTCATTTGCTATTTTAAAGCTAAGTACGCTGGCCTTTTCACAATAAATGCCTATATGAAAAAGACAAAGCTCATGTGGTCATCAAAGATGATTAAATGTTTGTGGTATTGCAGTTTTGTTACAGGTGTGGTGGAAAAAAAAAGTTTGTGGTATGTAGTTATGTACAATATTATTAGTTTGCAATAAATGACATAAGGGACTATGTTAAATTCTTAATAAAAGCAAATTGATATCATGGAGTTTCATCTTTTGAAGTTGGTTATAAGTAGGTGGCCAGATTGAGCAAATAAAAAATTCAGGATGCCCAATTCAAGTTTCAAATAAACAATAATTAGTATATCTCAAATATTTCATGGGGTATACTTAAACATTCATTGTTTATCTGAAATTCACACCAAACTGGGTATCCTCCATTTCATCCGACAACTCTAATTATAGGAACAGGAAGATATTTCACTCAGGCTTATAAAAAGCTGGCCAGACTAGCAGTAGGATATAAACAGACTAGGTGGTCCTACCTTTCTGTCACGGTTAGTCACCCAACAGTTAAGGAAGTTTCCAGCAAAGTCCTAGATTTGGGCTGGCATGTGACCAGACACTGGTCTATTTTTATGCTGAGGTAAATGGGACAATTTTTGCAGGAATTCAGTAAAAACTGTAGAGAAGGGGGTATGTGCTTAAGAAGGCAGAGGAGGGTACGTATTATATACTGCCACAGTAAAGGCCACTTCAAACAAATCTCCCCCACCCCAGGCAACTAGTGTAGGTATAAATGATGGCCTATTAACTGGAAGAAGTCAGAGAGGGTTTTGAATGTGTGGACTGAGGATGCCAAGCAAAGGAACAGTGAGCAGGGAAACTGGCCTTGGAACGAGTGGCTCCCACTGGAATGAAACAAGTCAAACTCAACATATCCAAACCTGAAAGCATGACCTTTCCCTCCAAACTCTTTCCCACTCCCTAAGTTCATTCACGAATTCAGCAAGTATTAAAGTGGCCACTAGTGCCAGCAAGTGCTGGCTCCAGGCATACACTCTTGAGCAGACGTAGTCCCTGCTCCCGGAGAACTTATAGCAGAGTGGGGCAGACTCACATCGTCACAAAAATAAATGATTAATTACACATTTTGACATTTCTATGACAAAAGGATGTTTGGTGCTATACATCTTTAACAAAGCTGGTATACTGCTACTAATTTTCAGGTGGTTATTATAATGAATAAACATAAAGGATTATTAGAAGGCATCCTACATAGTTTCCTATTTAGGGGAACAATATTCCGTTAAAATTCACATTTTAGGAATTTGATTTTTCTTTAAAAAATTTTTTTGCCCTTTTCCACAAATTCTGATGGAATTTGGTTTCTGTTTAGTAATGCTTGCTAGAATATGTACTTTTATATGAAACACTTGCATATTTGTTATTAGTACGATTAATCTTATTGTCACTGAACAAAAAGTAGAAGTTAATTTTGCTTGACGGGTAAACCTCTTCCATGTTCAGCCGATCCTTTTTTTTAAAAAAAAATTATTATCATCTTCCCCAGATCAGAGATGTACAGCCCATCGTTCAATGATGATTCTACTCAACTGCTCCTGTGCCACCTCTGGTCCAGAGGATGTAATTCCTGCTAACTTGAAAGGGCAGAACTGACAAGTGCCTATTTCAGTAGCTTATTACCACTTAATGACAGAGGATAGCTTCCAGGAAAAGTACTATAATACATCGAAAAGGGGACTTTTAACTGTATCTGGTAGAATTCCAAAGCACTTAACACCCACTAGGGTCAACGCGGTGACTCCCATCCTACTGAAGTGCAGCCACTTCTGGCCTGGAGCGCAGCTGCTGGTTAACAGCTGTCCAACCTCAGCGCTCCCGACTCGAGACCTTTAAGAGGAGCTCACCGCACCCAATTTAATAACATATATCGTTAGCTTCAAATCACGCTTCTTGTGTCCTGCAAATTTATCTGGAACGGAGAGAAGTACCTCGTGCTTCTCGGGACTTCAACAACTCGGTTTTGGCAATTTTCTTCCCACTTCTTTATCCCTTTCTCCCTTTCTCTTTCCCCCCATGTACCACTCTTTAATCTGCCAGACGGAACAATTTAGCCTTTTTCTACTGAAGGACCGGAGGAAGAGAGAGTTAGAGAACTGGACTTGGGGAGGAGCGGTGGTGTTAAACATTTACCGGGAGAGGGGAAGCGCCGGGTGCGCGAACAAAACCCCCTGGCAACCTTCCTCCAAGTGTGCAGCCCTAACTCCCGGTTCCCCCGCCTCGGGCAGGGCCGGACTGCCCAAGGCAGAGGCCAGCAGAGGAAGGAGGACCGGAGACCCCATTCGCACCTTCCCCCACTCCAGCCGCATTTCTCCCGAACTCGCACGGGCGCTGGCCTCCGGGAAGCCGCCGGCCCGCGGATTCCCGCGGGAGGAGGGCGAGCCGAAGCCCAGCGGCCACCCGGATTGTTACGCGCATTCAACTCCGCGGAGTGCGAGGCGCTGGGGTGCAGCGGTGTCTCTGCCCGGCGCCACCCGGATCCCCGCGTGGGAAGCGGCTCAACGGCGAAAGCAGCAGGGGCCCGTGGTCTCCCGGCCGGCAGCCCGCGTTCTTCCGGCCAGCCCCCCGCAAGGGGGAGGGGCGCCGACGCCGCGTTCTCGGGGCCCCGCGGCCGGCGGAAGGGCCGCGCATCGCGGAAGCGCGGCAGCAGCTGAAGATCAGCTGCTGGAGGAGGCGGAGAAGCAGAGGGAGGAGCCTCGGGGGGAAGGAGAGGGAGGGGACCGTCAGGAAGCCGCGAACGCCGCCGAGTGTCTGCACACCTCGTTCTGCCTGCCATGGCTGGTTAAAGAACCATCCGGATCGCAGCGCGGGGGGAGGGCCGGGTGGGGGGAGCGGCGGCCGCGCGTGAGGCCGAGGGAGGGGCGGCGGCGCGAGCGGCGGCGGCGGCGGTTCCAGCATGAAGAGGAGAACTGGCCTGGGGGGCAGCATGAGGTCAGTGGTGGGCTTCTTGTCCCAGCGGGGCTTGCATGGGGACCCCCTGCTCACTCAGGACTTTCAGAGGAGACGCCTGCGGGGCTGCAGAAACCTCTACAAGAAGGACCTCCTCGGCCACTTCGGCTGTGTCAATGCCATTGAATTCTCCAACAATGGAGGCCAGTGGCTGGTCTCAGGTAAATCAACCCCCTTCCCCTCCCCGCACCCTCCCAGCCTCCCCCTCTCGCTCTCCCCCGTCACCCTCCTCCTGCCCTCTGTCCCCACCCCCTCCCTTTCTCAACCCCCTTCTGCGGTAGGAAGGTTTGGTGTCAAATTAAAACCATTGCAGGGGGAGGGGAAGGAGAGGATGTCTTCTATAAAAAAGACCTAAAATGGTTGACAGCTCCTTAATTCGCTTTATCCCAAGTGCAAAGTGATCTCTTCTGATGCCTGCCCCGAAAGTGTGGGTCGGGGAGGGGGGCGAGGTTACCGCTCGACAAAGTTTGACGGCAAACTCTTCCTCCGCGTACTTTAAAAGGTGCTGGGGGCATTTTGGGGATGTGGAGGGGGAGGAGGCCGAGGAGCGCCGGAGGCAAGGGGGAGCTGCAGCTCCCGTCGCCGGCGTCAAGGAAAAGGGGTCTTGGGGCTGGAAAGCGGGCGGTGACAGACCCGGACGCCGAGGGGCCGGGGGCTGCGACCCGGGGGCTGGCGGGGTCTGCAGAGGGGAGGTGACTGGCGACGGTAGGGCCGCGGTGGGCCGCCCCCCTTGGCACTCTTAGGGGCCCAGCACCATCGCCTTCGTTCGGTTGTGGCCTCTTCTGCGTCTTGTTTTTAATACGGTTTGGAGAGTGGCGAGGGCTGTGGAGGCTAAAGGGCACCAGCCTGAACTTGAATGCGCAACTTGTGAGGCAGGGGGTAGGGGGGGTCCCCGGGAGACTTGTTGGCGGGAGCCCGGCGCCCCGCACCCTGTTTCCCGCGGCCACTGTTGCAAGTGGTCTCTGCTTCTCCTCCCTGTCGCCCAGACCGGCCTGGTTGCCCCCGGGCTCTCCCTCTGGTTTGGGGAAAGTGGCGAAATCGAGGCCGGGGCTCCGGCCGGGCGGTGTAGGCCTCGCTCTCCCGGGGCTCCTAGCGACAGGCAGCTGAATCGATAGCCTATTGCTCCCGGGGAGGCCCGGGCCCCGCGGGCCGCGGCGACAGCTGCCCCCGGGGAGGTGCGCCTGCTGCCGGTGGGGGCGCTCGCCGCCGTTGTCCCCTCCTCCCTGGGGTCGCGGGCCCAGGGCAGGGGCGGGTGGGAATGGGCCTACGTGAGGGCTAGGGGGCGGCTCCCCGAAACCTGGCTCAGGGGAGGGGGATGAAGACGACTGACTGGGCGTTCCTGCTTGGCTGCTGCCCTCTTCTGTCCCTTTTCCTATATTGGGAGGGATGAAGGGGGAGCCCAGCCCTGGACGTGGCGCTTAGCTTCACCCAGGTCGGTCCCCGAGTGGCTTTCTAATTTATGTCAGCAGCTCGCCAGAAACTTCTGGGATCATGGCAAAGCATCCGTCTTCGCGAGTAACCGTCTGAAGTGACACGGGGCGTACAGTCCAATTTGGGGGTAGCAAAGAGAAAGATCTTCTGTGATCATTTTATGATAAACGTTCTGGGGTCTGTCCAGAACTGACGTGACTTTTGTACCCCAGATCGTTTTCTCTTTGACTAGGTAGATTTTGGCCCTAGATCATCTGCTGAAGAAATCTGATCTTTCAGACGAAAGCTTCCTTCCCCCACACCACTATGTAAAATTTTATCAAATAAATTTCAAGAGCAAAAGTGAGGGAAGACTTCTTCTTTAAAGACCTAGCTCCCAGTTTCCCCGCTACTGTTTTTTATGTATTCATAAAACTCCTGATGTATTCCAACAGAGAAGTTCCCAGACATAAGTAAACTTTACCTACTGAGTGAGGGAATTTGGGGGTACTCTTTTGGAGACAACTGAACTAATCATGTTAACGGAATTGTGAGTAGTCACAGGTTGCCCAGCTTGACACGCCTTTATTTATGTATTTATTTGAGACAGGGTCTCACTCTGTTGCCCAGGCTGGAGTGCAGTAGGCTATCACTGCTTACTGCAGCCTTGACCTTCCAGGCTCAAGCTAACCTCCCACCTCAGCCTCCCAAGTAGCTGGGACTACAGGCAGGTGCCATCATGCCCGGCTAATTTTTAAATTTTTTTTTTTGTAAAGGTGGAGTCTCCTTATGTTGCCCAGGCTAGTCTTGAACTCTTGGCCTCAAGTAATTCTCCTGTCTCACCCCATAAAGTGCTGAGATTACAAGCGTGAGCCACCATGCCTAGCTCAAACTTTTTTAAAAATAAATTTATTGAGATAATTTCCCTGCCATATAATTTATCTATTTGAAGTTACATTTTGAAAAGCACTAAAAAGTTCCCTCCATTCGCTACCAGTTATTACTCCTTTTATCCTTGGGCAGGACGCTCCCCTGTATCTTAAATGAACTCTATTTTCTCTAGTCTTGGCCAGGTCACTTCCTTTATCTTAATTTTAGCTTGTAAAAGAGGAGAGTCCTTTCCACAAGGGAGGCTCCGGCAGACCTTTCGATTCTGGGTATTTATTTCCTTACTTTTCTAGGCTTGTGGTGCCCATCTCCATCAGTACTTCCTGGGTTCCAGCCTTCTTTGCCCCTTGCTCCTCCTCCTTCCCCTCATACTCCCTCTAGCTCAGTTCTTCCTGTTTCCTCTTTATCTACTCCTGTTCCTGTTCTTAATCCTATCAGCAGGCTATTCCACCGCTCCTCCAGTTTGGCTAAGATACACCTAGCTTTTCCTGTTTGTTTCTTGGATATAGAGTTTTTGTTTAAAGCCTTTTTAGCTATTTACCTTCCATTATGAGTATACAGCTGTGTTAACAGAAAGTTCCTCCTGTTTGCTTCAGATAAGGAAGCCCCCTTTGGGAGTCCTAATATACCTTAACTTGTTAAAGCTAATTACATTTTGTTCTGGGAGGTCCTTCGATAATTTTCCCAAGTTTAAAACTAGTGTCATGTTTATATATTTTTTTTCTTATCTATCTTTGTCTCTCATTAGCAGTCAACACCTGAGCGGGGGGAGCACAGTATTCTGAGGCTAATGCTATGTATCCCCAATGTTGTAATGTGGTGGGATGCCAGACTCTGGGATGGTAATGAGATTACTTTTATGCATTTTGTTGTTCTTGTGTCTTGTCTGGATTGGAAAGCCCTTAGAGAGCTGTGATTAAAATGATAGATTGTTCATTGTTTTCATTTCATAATTGTTTGGGCAGGCTCACATTTCTGGTAACTGACACATACTACTTGACAGAATTAACTTAGACCCAGAGCAGAAATAATAATTTGCATGATTCCTGTGGCTGGGTAAAGTACTATTAGTTAATAATACATCACTTTTCTGTTCCAACAGTATCCCCTGTTCCAGGGCACAGTGAGGCCAGCAGATATTGAGTAAACCAGAGAAAATCAGGAAGAAGAAAAGGTGCTGTGCTTGGAAGTGAAATTATGACAGCAACAAGTGGAGAAATGGTTATTTGACACGTTAAGATATTTTAACCTAAAAAGTAGTTGATTTTTCTTGTTGATGACCAGAAAAAGGCATCGCTGTGATACTGTGTTAGGCAGTGTGGTATAGCAGACGTGTGGCTAACATCATCGCTGTGTCATTTGTTTATTCTGTGACCTTAGTCAAGTTTCTAAGCCTCTCTGAATGTGTTTTCTGAGGTATACAGTTCGAATATCGGCACCTACCTGAGGGGCTTGTGAGAACTATGTTAGTCAAGGTATAGGTTGGGTGCTGAACAGAGTGCCAGGCCTGTCAGAGAAAATACTGAGTTTGTTTTGTTTCTCTTTTGTATTCGTAACACGTGGTGTCATTAATAACAGACAATTGTTCTTACAGTATTGGTAATAGACCAGTGCAGATTAGGCAGACAGGATAGTTTTGTGACTTTTTGATGTGGAATGAGGAGGCGCAATGTGGTGTGGAAAGTGCTTGGGATTTGATGTCATGTGATTTGAGTTGGAGGCTCCACCAGTCACAAAGTGTTTGAATTTAGGTAAGCCCCTTCACTACTCATCTGTAAAATGAGGATAACGATTGCCCTCAAACTGGTAGATGAATGGGGATAGTGAATGGTCAATGAAATGTTATATGTGAAGGTGCTTTATGAACTTGGTTTTGAGTGAACATTACTTTTTTTTTTCTTTTTGAGATGAAGTCTTGCTCAGTCGCCCAGGCTGGAGTGCAGTGGCACGATCTTGGCTCACTGCAACCTCCGCCTCCTGAGTTCAAGCAATTCTCCTGCCTCAGCCTCCCGAGTAGCTGGGATTATAGGTGCGTGCCACCACACCCGGCTAATTTTTGTATTTTTAGTAGAGACGGGGTTTCACCATGTTGACCAGGCTGGTCTCAAACTCCTGATCTCGTGATTCACCCACCTCGGCCTCCCAAAGTGCTGGGATTACAGGCGTGAGCCACCCTACCCAGCCCGTGAACATTACTTTTTATAAAGACTAGCTTATACTTGATGATTGTAGTCTCTTCTTAGAATATTTATGTGTGTTAGTCCTTTGAGGGATGGCGAACAACATTGTATGTTGAAGCGACACAAGAGATCCTAACAACATCAATGAGGTTACAGTAGTACACATATTTAGGGTATATCTCAGGTTTACCTTTTAGGTCTTTGGTTGCATCTAGTACTCTAAATTGCTCTCATTGCCTCCTCTTATGCTTTTCCTTTTTCCTAGAATGGGATCCTTTATATGTTTGTTTAAAGTTTGTTTTTTTTTTTTTTTTTTTGCGAAGAAAATGAACATCTTTTAGAGCTCTGATTAGATGACCAATCAGAATGTATCTCTATGTGCATTCGACTTGGATTGTTACTCCGCCTTTTTATATGTTGTAAAGGGTTTGTGCAGATCATCTTAGCAGTAAACAAAAACAAAGATTTGGCTGTTTGGAATGAGAGTGGCTATAATATTACTTCCCCTGAATCGAGATTTAAGGCATTGGAACTTGTAGAACTAGCAGAATAACCCGTAAGTATGAAGTTTTGAGTTATAGTGACTAAATATAGGAAAAGTGCCTTCAGAAGTTTTTCAAATAGCATGAGCAACTATGATGTTTCAAGGTATTAATTATGTAGGAGTTGTGAATGGGGAGAGGCATTTAGTTGCTTGGTCATAATACTTACAAAGGGGGTAACTATTTAGCCTATTTCTAGTTCAAATGGGTTTCTGACCATATTGATCATTTTAAGGATCCATAATATATAGAGAGAGACTTTGGAGTATGAACCCTGAAGTCAGACTGCCTGGGGTGAATACCAACCCAGCTACTTGGTCACTTATCCTCTCTTGTCTGTTTCCTCACCCATGTAATAAGGATAATAATACCCTACAGGGTTGTAGTAAGGATTGAATGAAATAACATTTGTGAAGTTCTTAGCACAAGGGCCTAACCCATGCTGTTGCTGCTGCTGCTGCAACTGTTGTTTCCCTTGAATGTCAGGAAGGGCTTTTAGGAGATTGATACTTTCATTATCTAGCATATACTGCACATGGCACAGTACACCATGAAAAATTGAGAAAGATCTCCATGAGGTGAACTGTTCAAAATACTTTGTGAATAAGCTTAACCAGTACTGTCATCAAAGAGTATTTTTAAGCATTGAATAATAGCTATGATTATACCTATATGCTTAATTTGAACCTGTTAATTAATGGTCATTTCCTGTTTCCCAATCACTAGTTTATATCATGTTTTATGAAATCAGTTTTTTGTAAATAAATTAGTCTAAAAGCACATTATCTGCAGGTAAGGTGTTTGGCTTTAGCCAGTTAAATAAAGCCTGACTTTATTAAAGCTGTTCATTTAATTAGAATGAATTTCTTGGTTCTGTGGTTACATATCAGGAGAAATATGGCCAGTGGTAGAGCCAGTTTCTGACTTTGAAAAGCTTTCATAGTATAGACGTTTTAACAAGGTAATTGAGGAATTAATTTTCAAATTTTCTTCTGGCCTTTTCTATTTACTGATAATTCATTGCTGTGAAGGTATTAAATTTTATTATTTGGTCTATTTATTAGTTCAACAAATAGTTTTTGAGTGCATACTATTTGTAAGACAGGAGCTATGAGAGCAGGAATGATGAATCAGATATAAATTATGTTTTCAAAAAGCTGGCATTTTAGGAGTGTTCAGTTCTCATTTGTAACCTTTCATGACCTTTTAAAATGTATCCCCTCTACCTTATTATACTTTAATAGATATTTGTTTTTTCTCTGGTTTGCTATACTTAATACAGCAAAAATGCCCATGCCTGTGAGATTTGATGGGAAAGAAAGAAGGCCTGTAGAGATGGCCCTGAGGAACTTTGCTATGAAAAATTGTAAGGATCATGTCATAAGGATAAAGTAATGTGAATATTTATAGATACACATTATTTGTCCTACTTGTTCTTTAGTCAGCTAGTTGATACCTATCAAAGGTTGGCAAATTTAGATTTATGCCAGGGTTTGTTACTTCTGCTTTAAAATAACCTAGTGAGATTTAGCTGATGATCATTAGTCACATTAGACATTATTATTAACACATCAAAAAGTTGTCCTTGTGTTCAGTATTGTTCAAAGGATCATTTTTAATTTGATTTATGCCAATGTGTTTTTGATTGCTAAGATTTCCTAAAGACTCAGTGTTCAGCCTGCTTCCAGACGGGCGAGGAGACTCATGGTCTGGTTCTTGGACTTGCCTAACAGCATGGCTCCTAAACGCCAGTCTCCACTCCTGCCTCAAAAGAAGAAACCAAGACCACCACGTGCTTTGGGACCGGAGGAGACATCGGCCTCTGCAGGCTTGCCAAAGAAGGGAGAAATAGAACAGCAAGAGCAATTGAACACATTGATGAAGTACAAAATGAGATAGACAGACTTTTAATGAACAAGCCAGTGAGGAGATTTTGAAAGTAGAACAGAAATATAACAAACTCCGCCAACCATTTTTTCAAAAGAGGTCAGAGTTGATCACCAAAATCCTAAATTTTGGGGTAACATTTGTCAACCATCCACAAGTGTCTGCACTGCTTGGGGAGGAAGATGAAGAGGCACTGCATTATTTGACCAGAGTTGAAGTGACAGAATTTGAAGATATTAAATCAGGTTACAGAACAGATTTTTATTTTGATGAAAATCCTTACTTTGAAAATAAAGTTCTCTCCAAAGAATTTCATCTGAATGAGAGTGGTGGTCCATCTTCAAAGTCCACCGAAATCAAATGGAAATCTGGAAAGGATTTGATGAAATGTTCAAGTCAAATGCAGAATAAAGTCAGCAGGAAGAGGCAGCATGAGGAACCAGAGAGCTTCTTTACTTGGTTTACTGACCATTCTGATGCAGGTGCTCATGAGTTAGGAGAGGTCATCAAAGATGATATTTGGCCAAACTCATTACAGTACTACTTGGTTCCTGATATGGATGATGAAGAAGGAGAAGAAGATGATGATGATGAAGAGGAGGAAGGATTAGAAGATATTGATGAGGAAGGGGATGAGGATGAAGGTGATGAAGATGATGATGAAGGGGAGGAAGGAGAGGAAGATGAAGGAGAAGATGACTAATAGAACACTGATGGATTCCAACCTTCCTTTTTTTAAATTTTCTCCAGTCCCTGGGAGCAAGTTGCAGTCTTTTCTTTTTTTTTTTCCTCTTGTGCTCAGTCACCCAGTTCTTGAGGTCTCTTTTCTGTACTCCATGGTTCTCAACTTATCTGGGGGGAAATACCTTGAGCAGAATACAATGGGAAAAGAGTCTCTACCTCTTTCTGTTCGAAGTTCATTTTTATCCCTTCCTGTCTGAACAAAAACTGTATGGAATCAACACCACCGAGCTCTGTGGGAAGAAAGAAAACCCTGCTCCCTTCGCTCTGCTGGAAGCTGGAGGGTGCTAGGCCCCTGTGTAGTAGTGCATAGAATTCTAGCTTTTTGGCCGGGCGCGGTGGCTTACACCTTTAATCCCAGCACTTTGGGAGGCCGAGGCAGGCAGATCACAAGGTCAGGAGATCAAGACCATCCTGGCGAACACGGTGAAACCCTGTTTCTACTAAAACTACAAAAAATTAGCCAGGCGTGGTGGCGGGCCCCTGTAGTCCCAGCTACTCGAGAGGCTGAAGCAGGAGAATGGTGTGAACCTGGGAGGCGGAGGTTGCAGCGAGCTGAGATTGCGCCACTGCACTCCAGCCTGGGCGACAGAGCCAGACTTTGTCTCAAAAAAAAAAAAAAAAAAAAGAATTCTAGCTTTTTTCCTCCTTCTCTGTATGTTGGGCTAAGAGAGTACACTGTGTCTCGATATGAATGTGGACAGTTAGCATTTACCAACGTGTATGTGTCTACTTTCTCTTGTTTAAAAAAAGAAAAAAAACTTTAAAAAATGGGGTTATAGAAGGTCAGCAAAGGTTGGATTTGAGATGTTTGGGTGGGTTAAGTGGGCATTTTGACAACATGGCTTCTCCTTTGGCATGTTTAATTGTGATATTTGACAGACATCCTTGCAGTTTAAGATGACATTTTTAAAAATAAATTCTCTCCTAATGATGACTTGAGCCCTGCCACTCAATGGGAGAATCAGCAGAACCTGTAGGATCTTATTTGGAATTGACATTCTTTATTGTAATTTTGTTCCTGTTTATTTTTAAATTTTCTTTTTGTTTCACTGGAAAGGAAAGATGATGCTCAGTTTTAAACATTCAAAGTGTACAAGTTGCTTTGTTACAATAAAACTAAATGTGTACACACACACACACACACACACACACACACACACACAAGATTTCCTAAAGAGAGCAGTAGTCCTCAGTTACGTATTCTGGCCACCACATTGAAATGAAATGTCAGCTCAGGTACAAGCATGTGCTTATTCACTGATTATTGATGGATTTGGTTGTAAAGTACAGTTGGAGTCATTTAGATCAGGGAAACTTTATTGACTAGTAAAACTTGTCACACAAATACCTACTGCTCTCTGAATTCCAAGTTAAGAAGTAGGTACATTTATTTTCTCATGCATTGATCAAGGCAAAGAGAGCATAAGTTTATAAGAGCACTTCCATTGCTAATAAACGTGGCACTTAATTTTGATCTCTGTTTTCTTTTTACGGTCTTAAGAAAGAAGAAACTAATTGCTTTTCTTATTTTAATCTGAATTTAGATACTCAAGGGTGAAATGAAAGTCTTTTAAAGTTAAAGGAAATAAAATCCTAATTCAGATGAAGATTACCTAGGTTAAGAAGGAATCAGTTCTGTTTTCAATTTTTGTTGCCTCACATTATTTAAAAAATATTCTTACATATAAAATAACTGAATATTAATTAGTTTGAATTAACCCTTACATTATTGTGGGAATATGAAATTCTATTTCTTTTCTACTCAATTATCTGTCCTTTAAATTTTTTGATTTTCTTATGTTGCTATAGTATGGGAAAGTAAAATTTTTTTTTTATTTTCAGTTATAAAAATTAGGTTACCATTTGCCAAAGTTTGGGTATGTTAGATGAATTTAGGTAATCTTTGAGTGAATATTTAAAGTTTGGTAATTTATATTAGAAAAATTAACTAAAACCATAAAATACTTTTAACGGTTTTATTACTTAAAGTGAGGTTAAATTTTTAAGTAAATTAAGGCCAGGTGCAGTAGCTCACACCTGTAATCCCAGCACTTTGGGAGGCAGAGGCAGGAGGATCACTTGAGCCCAGGACTTTGAGATCAGCCTGGTCAACATAGCGAGACCCTATCTCTACCAAAAATTTTAAAACTAACTGGGTATGGGGGCATGCGCCTTTAGTCCCAGCTATGCTGGAGGCTGAGGTAGGAGGATTGCTTGAGCCCAGAAGGTCAAGGCTGCAGTGAGCCATCATTATGCAAGTCAATTTAAAGAGAAACAATAAAGGTGTTATGTGGATATGGCAAAAATGAAAAGATGATCAAGATTGAAGCTTGTGAAATACTGCATTAGGTAACCCTTTTATATCTTCTCTTTTCTGCATGGAATCAGAGAAATGGAAGGATTTTCATTTTACGGGAAAGGGAGCTGAGATCTAGACAAGGTGACTTGCCCAGAGCTGTCTGCATTGTCTTTGGCTCTCAGGACTCTAAGTAGGACTCATTGCTCCCAGGCAGGTGCTGTTTCTCTCTTTTCCCTCTGTAGGCAGGTCACATTTTCTGGATCTGTCCTAAAGAATTGAAAGCTGAATGTTAGCAATTTCTGGAGCACATGTACAACTCTGGTTGCTTCTCTTAAATGATAAATTATATCTCTGTGTTTTGCTGTAAATAAGGGTAACTTGTTTTACTTATGTTTATTTACTCATTAAAATATTTATTGAGTACCCATTTTGTGCCCCTGTAATCTTTTTTTTGTTTTTTGTTTTTGTTTGTTTGTTTGTTTTGAGACGGAGTCCCGCTCTGTTGCCCAGGCTGGATGAAGTGCAGTGGCGCCGCGAGATCTCGGCTCACTGCAAGCTCCACGTCCCGGGTTCACGCCATTCTTCTGCCTCAGCCTCCCGAGTAGCTGGGACTACAGGCACCCGCCACCACGCCTGGCTAATTTTTTGTATTTTTAGTAGAGACAGAGTTTCACCGTGTTAGCCAGAATGGTCTCAATCTCCTGACGTTGTGATCCACCTGCCTTGGCCTCCTAAAGTGTTGGGATTACAGGCCTAAGCCACCACGCCCGGCCTTGTGCCCCTGTAATCTTAATAACAATGAAAATCATTATTTAACTTTTAGCTTGTAACATGTGCCAGGCCTTCTGCTAAGCACTTTACATGTCTCATTTGCCACTTGGAAAATAGCCAGTGTTACCTGTAGTGTAGAAAGGCAAGGAGATTTGAAGGTTTTGTATTAATTGTCGTAAGTGAGTGCTAAAGAATCAAGAAAGGACATTGATAAATTACTGCTGAGAGTTCTATAATCCAGAGAACAAGCAATGCATTATGGAAAAATAGATATTAGAATTCATTATTTGTGGTTAAAATGAAGTGAAATATGGCTGGTCCGAATGCAATGGTGCTTACAACTAATTGATCACAACCAGTTACGGATTTCTTTGTTCCTTCTCCACTCCTATTCCTTCACTTGACTAGTCATAAAAAAATGAAGTGCGGCCGGGCGCGGTGGCTCAAGCCTGTAATCCCAGCACTTTGGGAGGCCGAGACGGGCGGATCACGAGGTCAGCAGATCGAGACCATCCTGGCTAACCCGGTGAAACCCCGTCTCTACTAAAAAATACAAAAAACTAGCCGGGCGAGGTGGCAGGCGCCTGTAGTCCCAGCTACTCGGGAGGCTGAGGCAGGAGAATGGCGTAAACCCGGGAGGCGGAGCTTGCAGTGAGCTGAGATCCGGCCACTGCACTCCAGCCTGGGTGACATAGCGAGACTCTGTCTCAAAAAAAAAAAAAAAATGAAGTGAAATGTAATTCTAGGGGTGAAAAAATGATTTTTTTATTACCATGATCCATTACTTTATAGAAAATTTGGTTCCGGTAACTGCTTTTCAAGTTTTTGTTTTTCAGTTTTAGTTCTTGTTAGTCGCCACTGCCATTATAATATAAGCTTCCCAAAATGTAACTAATTGTTTCACATCCCCTGCTGATCTGCAGCACTCCCCAATGCCTACCAAATTAAGGAATGCCTCGCCCAGTGTTCAACTGAGACGTTGCTGTTTGTAAAAAAAAAAAAAAAAAAATGTTTAACAGATTTTCTAAATAGCTAATATTTGATGTCATTTATTTATCAAATGTTATTTGGGGGCATTTCATGTGCCAGGCATATGTAACACTTAAAAGAATCTTTCGTAAGTTAGGGTAGTATTATTATCCTTATCTTAAATATGAGGGAACTGAGGCTTACAGAAGTTAGGTAACTTATGAAAGTTCCCCTTTATGGTGGAGCTAGATTTCCAGGCTGGGTCTGAATATTTTCTGAGACATGCTAACTGCTTTGAAATTTCTACAATGTTATATACATTTTTAAAGGATCTGATTTTTTTCTCCTTCATTCTCCTCTCTTGATGTTATCACTCTTATATTTTGCTCTCTGCAGTTTTTCGCTTGTATATGTAAATGGAGGAAGATGGGTGGGATTGCGAAGATGGGAGTGGGCTTGGAGCCAGTAAGCAAGGTTCTCATCACAGCCACAGTACTTACTCCTCAAGCAGATCTCTCTTGGTGCTAGCACTCACCCCACCTATATTCTGATGTTTGCAGTCATCTAAAGTCTCCTTCTTCCTCACACTCTGTGTATTCCATACATAAACCATATGAGTAACTCCCACTGGGTTTAACTCCCTACTTTAGTCTAATTAGGAGTAGGTATACTCTAGTTATCAAGTTGGTTTCTGTTGTCTACTAGCCCAACTAAAAGTAAAAACAATGTATGTGTATTTACTGAGCCTGTAATTTGAGTTTAATATCTGTCCAAGCCATGCTGAATGATTACATTTGGCTGAATTTCAGTCAACAAATAGGTGTCTTTCCTCATATAGTTATACATGGGGAAAAAATACCTGTCTGGGGCACAGATGAATACTGTGCTTCAGGATAAAGTGCTTTTTGGAAGAAAGTGTAAACCTAATATGGGCTGATTTGCCCAGAGAGCGCTAGTGTGGAAGCACTTTTTCATGCACATAGTATCATAAAGGGAAGTGTAACTGCTAGACCAGATGATAAGCTTGTTTAATCCTTAATGAGCTTGAAGCATAGTGTTTTTATAAGTAAGATTTACTTCTGTCACCCCAGCTTCACTCTGCTTTTGTGGAAAAGAAGGCATTTCACTTTCATGGTCATTCACTGAATGGGTGAAAAGGAAGGTTGCTGCATTGGTTCTGGTCTTGGACTCAGTTTGCTCTTCCTGTCAGTTTTCTTAAATCAGAGATTTAGGGAAAGACTTGACAATAGTCGTTTGTCACTTTAGTTACCTGATCTTCCCATGCCTTCATGTTCACTTTCCCTGCCACTTTATTCATTCCTTGCAGTGTTGAATACCAGATATTTTTTCTTTTCTTTTTCTTTTTTTCTTTCTTTTTTTTTTTTTTTTTTGAGACAGGATCATGCTCTGTTGCTCAGACCAGAGTGCAATGGCAGTTACGGCTCACTGCAACTTCGACCTTCCATGCTTAAGTGATCTTCCCACCTCAGCCTCCCAAGTAGCTGGGACTGCTGGCATGCACCATCGAGCCCAGCTAATTTTTAAATTTTTCTGTAGAGACAGGGTCTCACTATGTTGCCCAGGCTGGTCTTGAATTACTGGGCCCAAGTGATCCTCCTGCCTTAGCCTTCCAAGGTGCTGGGATTACAGATGTGAGCCACCATGCCTGGCCAGAATACCAGAAATTCTATCATATACCTCTCAGGATACAGAGTTGATAATTCATAGATCAAGTCCATGTGTTCTAGTACTGTTTTCCTATTAGGGCCAGTTTAAAAAATGAAAGTTATATTCCAGAGGGCTGGGATTATGTAGGAGTCATTGAGAAAATGGCATCTGAGGAAATTGACAGGTTTATAATGGATCAACATAGCAGAGATAATGTTGGCAGGAGGACTGATTCCCATATTCCCTTCTGCCTCTGCTGGGGCTTCTGCCAGTTGATAAGATGAGGTAAGATTACCTTATAAGGTTCATTAGGTAACTCTATGTCCCCTGCCTGCCTTGTTGACTGTTGGGATCCTTCATAACCAAGCCGATCATATATCCTGATTTACTTGGGATCATCTGAAACTCCCCCATTGTCCCAGTGTAATTATTAGTGTTCCTTTCATTCTTAAAAAGGTCCTAGTTTAAAGGATAAGTTATATGGTCACCTACTTACAATCATTGAACTGTCTGGTGTGCAAGTAAAACCAAAGCCCCAGTCTCTTAGTTCCTCACATTCACCATGGGATGCTTCTAGGAGAAAAGCCTTTAAGCATCCATTCTCCCTACTTCAGGTCTTTCAGCTTCCACTTTTTTCTTTTCTTCTTTTTTTTTTAATTTGAGATGGAGTCTCGCTCTGTGGCCCAGGCTGGAGTGCAGTAGCGTGATCTCAGCTCACTGCAACCTTCACTTCCTGGGTTCAAGTGATTCTCTTGCCTCCATGCCTGGCTAATTTTTGTACTTTTAGTAAAGACGGGGTTTCCCCATGTTGGCCAGGTTGGTCTTTGACGGAGTTCAGTCCCTAGGCGGGGGTGATCCACCCGCCTCGGCCTCCCAAAGTTCTGGGATTACAGGCGTGAACCACCGCTCCTGGCCTCAGTTGCCACTTTTAAGGTACCAGATAGAGGCTGAGAAGCAGAGTGGTTAGTCACTTGCCTTTTTATTAGAAAGGAGACAAAAAAGGCCAAAACCATTATGAACATGCCAGATCCAGAGCCTTATGTTACTCCATCCTTTCTATATACATCATCTTGTAGTTCTTATTATACTGTTTACTTGTACTTTTTTTTTTTTTTTTTAACAGTCTTCCAATGGGTTGTTGTTCTTTGTAGAGTTGATTTTGAGAAAGGTATTTTGAGGAATGATTCTCCACTGAATTGAAGTTTTTTCTGAGGAGTGTTTAACTAAAAGTAGATGTGATATTGATATTAAGACCATGTTACAATTATCTGTAAAATATGAATGATAAAAAATAAGAATTAAATAAGCAAGAGAAAAATGTTATAGGCTTAATTTTTTGGGATAGCTGTCCAGCACCAGAGTATATTTGGAGTAAAAGTTGGTGCCCTCAAGTGGCCTTGAGAAGAATTTTCAGGAATTGTAGTTTTTCAGGTATATGGCTGTCGAATGTCTTTGTCTTCTCTCTTTCTCTCTCTCTCTCTTTTTTTTTTTTTTAAAGACAGAGTCTCATTCTGTCTCCCAGGCTCTTGACTCACTGCATCCTCCGCCTCCCGGGTTGAAGCAATTCTGGTGCCTCAGCTTCCCAAGTAGCTGAGATTATAGGTGTGCACCACCATGCCCAGCTAATTTGTTGTAGTTTTAGTAGAGATGGGGTCTCTCTGCATTGCCCAGGCTGGTCTCAAACCCCTGAGCTCGGCCTCCCAATGTGCTGGGATTACAGGCGTGAGCCACTGCACCCGGCCTCTCTATCTCCTTCCTTCCTTCCTTCCTTCCTTCCTTCCTTCCTTCCTTCCTTCCTTCCTTCCTTCCCTTTTTCTCCCTCCCTCCCTTCTTTCCTTCCTTCCTTCCTTCCTTCCCTCCTTCCCTTTTTCTCCCTCCCTCCCTTCTTTCCTACCTTCTCTTTCTCCTTTGTTTCCCTTTCCCTCCCTCCCTCCTCCTTCCCTTCCTTCTCCTTTTCTCTTCTCTCTCTTTTTTTTTTTTTTTTGAGACAGGGTCTTATTCACTCTGTCAGTGGCGCTGACAGGCTGTAGTGCAGTGGCGTGATCTCAGCTCACTGCGACCTCCACCTCCCGGGTTCAAGCCATTCTCCAGCTAATTTTTTAGTGTTTTTAGTAGAGACAGGGTTTCACCATTTTGGTCAGGCTGGTCTTGAACCCCTGGCCTCAAGTGATTCACCTGCCTCAGCGTCCCAAAGTACTGGGATTACAGACATGAGGCACTGTGCCCAAGCCGCCTTTTCTTTTTTTCTTTTCTTTCTTGTAAGACAGAGTCTTGCTTTGTTGTTCAGGATAAAGTGCAGTGGCATAATCATAGCTAACTGAAGCTTCGACCTCCTAGGCTTCATTGATCCTCCTGCCTCAGCCTCCCAAGTAGCTAGGACTATAGATGTGCATCACCACGTCCAGCTAATTTTAATCTCTATGTTGCCCAGGCTGGTCTTGAACTCCTGGCCTCAAGCGATCTTCCCACCCTGCCTCCCAAAGTGTTGGGATTACAAGTGTGAACCACTGCACCTGGATAGAATGTCTTTCTTGTTTTCTTCTTTCTGTCTCTCTCTATTTCTGTTTCTTTCCTTTTTTGAGACAGGGTTATGCTCTGTTGCCCAGGCTGGGGTGCAGTGGTGTGATCACAGCTCACTGCAGCCTCCACCTCCTCGGCTCAAGTGATCCTCCCACCTCAACCTCTGGAGTAGCTGGGACTGCAAGCATGTGCCACCACACCTGACTAATTTTTTAAGTTTATTTTTTCTAAAGACGGGGTCTCACCACGTTGCACAGGCTGATTTTGAACTCTTGGGCTCAAACAATCCACCCACCTCAGTCCCCAGGGTGCTGGGATTACAGGCATGAGCCACTGTGCCTGGCCCTAGAATGTCTTTCATGTTGTGAAATGTTTAAGTGATCTGGTTGGAGTCCTGTTTTCACCACTCTTATTTGTGATCTTATGCTTCTGATGTCTCTGTAGAATCATAGAATTTTGTTGCTGGAAAGGACTAATAATCATCTAATAGAAGTCTTTAATTTTACATCTAAGTAAACAAAGGAGCAAAGAGGTAAAGTGATTTGCTCAGTAGGTTACAGCTAGTGAGTAGTACAATCAGGATTAAGCTCTGGGTCTTCTGACCTTTTCCCTCAAAAGGGAAAGTTACAAGGTTCTGCATTTATAAAGGACTTGCTCAAGTAAAGTGTTAAACTCCTAAGTGGCTTACTCTGCCAGTACATTCTGTCTGCAGTTTCATTGCCTGTGAACATGGTTTTGATTAAATTGGTGATGCCCTATTATTTTACAGATGAGTAGGTAGAAATTTTTCAGGGTGGAGGCCAACTGTCACTCTGGTTGAGTCTCCAGTTTTAATTCTCAGCCTGCTGAGCTATAGTTCCTTACTTTGGAAAGTCTTTGTTTCCTTCCAAGAACATTACTCAGAAGGAGGAATTCTTTGCAAATCCAGATGCCTGTCAAAATCATGTTACACAACTTCCCCCATTCTGAATTTCCATTCAAGTCTTGTATCTAAATTCCAGTTGTATCTTGGTGTTACAAGTTAAAGCTAAGTGACTAATTGGAACCTTTGAGGATTGCTATGTTCCTTTTTTTTTAAATAGGTGTCTTGACTACGTTGATGGCTTAGCACAGATACCTCATTTATATCACTTGCTGCCACAGATGACTCAAGTGTGTGCTTTGCTTTAGACGTACAGTAGTCCCTCCTCATCTGTGGGGGATGAGTTTCAAGCCCCGCTATGGATGCTTGCAACTGCAGATGGCACTGAACCCTATGTATACTATGTTTTTTCTTATGTATACATACCTATGATAAAATTTAATTTGTAAATTAGGCACAGTAATACATTAACAACAATAGTAATAAAGTAGAACATTTACAATATTATACTGTAATAAAAGTTATGTGAATGTGGTCTCTCTCTCTCAAAATATCTTGACTGTAATATTTTCAGACCCTGGTTGACTTCCGGTAACTGAAACTAGAGAGTGAAATCATGGGCAAAGGGGGTTACTGTACTGGCGAGAAACAAGTGAAGTTTGAGTGTTTGGCAGCTAGCCCCTGATTTAGTCTCAGAGTTGACTACTTTGTTTAAATCTGCTGGTGGGTGGCTGGGTGTAGTGTGCATTCCTAGAAGTGTTAGGGCCTTCACTGATTCAGTCTTTTTAGAATTGCCAAAAAAGAGACAAGAAAGCTTTATTATGTTGTTAATTTTGTGTATACAAGGAATTTTGCAAAAGTCCAGACAGGAAGTGTTCTTATGTACAAAACTAAAAAAGGAATAATCAGAAATTGCTCATAGAATGGATGAAGAGTATTTGATATAATCAGGAGAGCGTAATGTCCAGGTTAGTCCTCTATGGCAGAAGAGGTAAGACTGGAGATGAAGACAATCTGTGATCTGGAAGTACCTGGCAATGCATCGTCCACTAACTTAGTAACTTTCCTTCCTGGTGTTGAGGGCCTAAGAACCCGTTTTTAGTATCACCCAGCTCTATTTAAGGAACTTTTATTCTTGGACATGTCACTAATTCCATCCTTTACTATGGAGAATTGCCTGTTGAAATCATACAAGTCATCAGCATATGGTACTTATAAGATAGGCCCCCCACCCATTCCTAATTTAAACAACCGTTATGTATTAACTATAGGAAATTTGGAAAATAGATATTTAAAGGAAAAAAGAAGTAATTCCACTTAGGAAGACCATTGTTAATATTTGGAACATGTTGTAGCCTTTTTGATACACATTTAGTATACATATAGTAGGCCACCTCTGTTATTTTGTAATGTTAAAATTAATATTTTAAAACAATATTTTTTCATATATCGTTGCATATTCTTTTAAAGCAGGGTTTCTCAACGTGAACATTACTGACATTTTGGTCTGGATAAGTCTTTGTTATGAGGAGCTGTCCTGTGCACTATAGGATATTTAGTAACATTCCTGGCCTCTACCCAGTATATGCCATTAGCAGTTGTGACAACCAAAAATGTCACATATTGTCAAGGATGATTTTCCCTGGGGGAAAAAAATCACCTGGGTTGAAAACCAGTGTCCTAAAGTAACAGTTCTCGAACTGAAAAAATGCTAGTTTTCATAAGCGAAAAAACATTAAATAGTAAAAACAGTATATTTTCCAAAATTAAAAAAATAGCGAGGAAAGTGTCATTGTTACATTTTCCCAAATTTCTGTGTATCTGTCATAATAAAAGGCATTCACATTTAATCTGTTGCAAAATATTGCTTTAGCTGAAGTATATAAAGAAAATTATAGGCTGGGTGCTATGCCTCATGCCTGTAATCCTAGCAGTTTGGGAGGCTGAGGCGGGAGGATTTCTCTAGTCCAGGAGTTCGAGACCAGCTTGAGCCACATAGCAAGACTCTATCTCTACAAAAAAGAAAAAAATTAGCCAGGCATGGTGATGTGCACCTGTAGTCTCTCAACTACTCTGGAGGCTGAGGTAGGAGGATCACTTAAGCCTGGGAGGTTGAGGCTGCAGTGAGCTATGATAGCCCCACTGCACTCCAGCCTGGGTAACAGAGTGGGACCCTGTATCCAAAAAGAAAAAGCTTTACACATCAGTATTTATAAAAGGGAAGAGCATGTTAATGACTTAGATAACTGTATTCTTCCTTAATACTGTATCAAAACTCAACAAGTGGAAGTTTCTTAAAGATTAGTTGCAATGTAGAATATAAAACCATATCAAATAATTTGTCATAGCCTGTTACATTGTTACATTAAAATCCATTAATCTGTCTTAAACTTTGGGTCTTTCCTCCCATGCATTGTTTTATAATGTCATACATTGATCATTTGGAAAATACTGGTTCACTGAGTTTTTCAGATTTTCCAAATCTTGACACATTTCATTGTATATTTTAAAAAGTCACATCTGTTGACATTACCACCAGTCTCATCAGAAGAGCCTCTATGTATTGGGAAGTGGTTACATTCACCATGGTGAATACAATTTTTCCAAAATTTTTATTTTTACTTGAAAGCTTGAATTTTATCATTGGCCGCAAATACTGCCAATTATTTTCCTTGAAGTGACAGGCTCGTCTTATTCATTTTTGAGAAAATATTACCAAATACCCAAGTCTGAATAACCATAGTTTTTCAGTAATTTCAAGTAAAATGTTATTCGTGAAAAAAGCAGCCAGTTCAGTTCACAATGCAAACTATCTCATACATACGTTTTCACAAAATAGGTATTGTTTTTCAGTGTGCAGTAGAAGTGTTTTATGTGTACTTTCCATTTTGTCATACAAAGTATTTAGATGTGTACTCTGGTTGAAATTTGATACAATTATTTTTACTGCTTCATAAAGGCACTCCTGAGTGAATGTGGCATTTGTGTCTTATTGTGAACGAGTGGCAGTTAAAGAATACACTGATGAATAGTACACTTTGCTGTCACTGCCGTAGTGCCAAGGCACCAGTGGTTTTACCCACCATTGCTTTTGCATTGTCAGTACAGTTTCAACACAGTGAAAAAGGCAGATAACATTGTAGTGTTGTTGCGAAAAGAGTTTTGACTTTGCAGACCTTCTGGGATCCATGGAACACACTTTGAGAACAACTGTTCTGAAGCATATTATGACATCGTATCCTTTCAAGTGTCTATATCAGAATTTAACCAATTCTGTCTTGTTTCTTCTATTTTTTTTTTTTTTTGCTTTTATCACAATCCTTGTAGCTAAATTCAAGGGCAAAAATATTTTCCCTTAGAATAATATCTTTAGAAGTGGAATTCTGAGTCAATGGGTATGAATATTTTTTATATTTTTAAGATACATTTGATATATATCACCCAATCACCCAATTGTCCTCCAAGATGGTTAAACCAACTTATTTACACTTGTACCAATGTATTATGAGACTGCATCGTGGCTACAGATGGGCATTATTTTATCTTAACCAATTCAGTCAGAATATTGGCATCATCTAAAAAGCGTATTATGACTTCTTATACAACTGGCCTTGATTACTAGTGAGTCTGAATATTTTAAAGTTTTGGCCATTTTGTAGTCTTCCTTTAGACCGATTACAGTGCAACTGATTAGGTTGTAACTTTCTTTGTTAAAACAGTCACATTCTCCTAATTCCTTTTGAGATTATTCCCTAGTTAACCCTGTTTGCATTTGGGTGTATATCAAATTGCAGCCTCTGATTTAGAGTCCCTCTCTTAAGGAGGTCGTAAATGTGCCTTTCTCTAAATTTCAGAAGTTTGAGCCCCACGTTTTTGACTTTTGTTATATTTAAGGAGTATCACCTGTGCTATTAACATTTTTTTCTAAGTTGATTTTCCTTATAAACAGTATTTGAAAGGAAACTTGATATTACTATAAAGTCTACTAAGTCACGGTTTTATGTGCTAGTTTTTTTTTCTAGTACACCTTAAAATACATAATTATTAAAATCATTTCTGTCTAAAATCATCCAGTGGCCTTTGTTTACCACACTTTAGGAAGAGCAGGGGCTTTGGACTCAAACATCTTGGATTTGAATCCCACTCTGCTTGTAACTAGTGGTGTGCTCTTGGGCAGGTGAGTCTAACCTCTTTGTGCTTCAGTTTCCTCACTGGCAAAATGGGGATGTTCAAAGATGAACTCTTAGGTGCCTTACATCTCTACTCTGTGACTCTGGTATAAGAAGAAAGGGATATTTGAATATTTGTGGATTTCTTTCTCTGTTTCTGATCAGGAATTAGAGACATTGTCTAGGGTTAGTATTTCAAAACCCTAACTTGATTAAATTCCACTGCTATTAGTCATCTGATTTTGGAGAAACCATTTCATTTTATGGGGCTCTAACTGTCTAGTTAGGGTATTACTGCTGCTTTAATACTTCCTATTTATTGTAAAGTACTTCTAGCTAGGAGCTAAGGCAAGCCAGGACCTCACTTTTAACATGTTTAAAATGGGGATAATGTTTCTGTTCTACTTACCTCATTAGAGACATGGAAAAATGAGATAATAGGTAGATAAGTGGACTCAGCTTTTAGCAGAAGGGTACTAGGTAAAGATAGGGTGTCAGCAAAAGTAATGCCTGTAGATGTTATCCCTTCTATAGATACTTCTGTAGTGAAGAGCAACATACGTGTGACACCACCTCTCCTATCTCTCCAGACCTGCCTGTACCCCTCCCTCTTCCCTGCCTACTGGTTTCGATTTGGGAAGTGCCATTGAACAGCAGTTTTGTGACCTTGGGCAAATCACTCAACCTTAACTATCCGTGGGCCAAAAATTGGGAGATCTGACAACCTTGAGTCTGTATTTCTCTATGGCAACAACTGGCTAGAGCTGAATGGTGGCTTATCTTTTAAAAATACAGATATATTCTTCAGTCTGTCACTTAATCTGGCAAGTCTGACTCATTTACTTTGCTGCCTGGCCTCTTTGTGAGGCTGGATTGCATTATGGTAAGGAGCATGGTTTCTGGAGCCACATTACCTAGATTCAGATCCCAACAATGACTGTTGGTAGCTGTGTACCCCTTCATATTATGTAGCTTTTCTGTAGTTTCATGTGAATTCCTACTTCGTGGGGTTGTTTAAAGGATTGGAAGAGCCACTACATATAAGACCCTTAGGATAGTCCCTGACCCAGAGTAAACTTAACTGATGTTAGTTGTTTGAGTTCAAATAGCATAATAATTAGCTGACATTTATCTAGCTCTTAATATGTATCAGGCACTGGTCCAAGTCTTTCACACAGATCTATCTCATTAATCCTAAAGGTAATACTGTGAAATAGGTAGTGTTGTTTTCTCAGTTTTACAGATGGAAAGACTATAATTTAGAGAAGTTAAGTAACCTATCTAAAGGCACACAGCTAGTAGGTGCCGGCAACTTTGAGAGTCGACCCTGTGTTTGTATATCCTAATCCTGTGGGTTTTTTCTTATTATTCTTTCCTGTGTCTTACTACATGGAGACTAAGCCTGTGGGTTTGAATGCTGTGCTGTGCTATGCTGCCCCACATTATATCCACCTCTAAAATAGGTCTAATCACAGAAGTGGCTGACTTGAGTAAATAGAGCTTAGCGCTCTTAATGTTTTTGTAAGTGATTTGAGGAGAGAATGAATATAAAATTTCCAAAATTTATATATGATGTTAGTTCCTTCAGGCAGTGAAATGCAAAACAATAGGAGATAAATAAACTACAGAAAACTTTTTTGGGCTGGATGGGGTGAGTGAATAGAAAAATGGTAACTGAATTTCAGGGTAGGTACTCATGAAGAAAGATAAACTGTTTGTAGAATGATGTGCTCCGAGATACTTAATAAGGACTTGAGAGTTATTTTAGGCTACTATTTGAAGGTTAAAAAGGCCAGCAAACATTTCACACCCATTAGGATGCTATTATCCAAAAAAGCAAAGAATAAAAAGAGTTGGCAAGGATATGGAGAAATTGGAACTCTTGTACATTGTTGGTGAGAATATAAAATGGGACAGCCACTGTGGAAAACAGTATGGCAATTCCTCAGAAAGTTAAAAACAGAATTACCATATGGATCCAGCAATTTCACTTCTGGTTATATACTCAAAAGAATTTAAAGTAGGGGCTCAAACAGATATTTGTACACTAATGTTCAGAGTGGCATTATTCACAATAACTGAAAGGTAGAAGCAACCCAAGGGTCCATCAGTGGATGAATAGATAAACAAAGTGTAGTCTATACATACAATGAAATATTATTATTCAGCCTTACAAAGGAATGAAATTGACACACACTACAGCGTGGATAAACCTTGAAGACATTGTGCTAAGTGAATGGTGTCTAGAGGGAGAATGGCAGTTGTCAGCGGGAAGGGGTAGTTCTGGAAATAAAGTGTGGTGAGGGTTGCACAACAATGTGAAAATGTGAATGTAGTTAATGCCACAAAACTCTATACTTAAAAACAGGTAAAATCATTAAAATGAAAAAAAAAAAAAAAAAAAAGACTGGAAAGTGCTTTTCTTCCTTGTGTAAAGCTCCAGAACATTCCTTATTTGGAATGCTAGCTGCTGTTCTGTCCTCTGCATGTTGGTAGAATGGATACAACTTAGTTTTAGGCTCCAGGCCCAGCTCTTTGGATTATTAGCAAGTCATTTTATAATCTCTGATATGTGTCTAGAAAAAGGGCCCACATAATCCTTACCTCACAAGCGAGGATAAAATGGATATGTATGTGACTGAATTTCTATACAAATGTCAATTATTTTCAACTTTGGAAAAATAACAAAACAGACTTATTTTCCATCCACTGACGTAGCTGGGCTGTGTGTCACACAGACTGTGCCTCTGTAATGCGCTGCAGCTTCTTGGAGCTTAGGAGAGGTATAGTTAACACAAAAGGAGGTTTGGTCTTACACAGTACACTCACTGAAGAGGAATAAATGGGCTGAGAAGAAAGCCAGGCTGAATGATTTTCCTTTAGTCTTCACAGTTGTTAAAAAAAAAGAAAAGAAAGAAAAAACTTCAGCAATATAAAAGGGTATTAAGTAAAATTGCTATCTGCAAGAGATGACCTCTGCTAACCATTTTGCATCTGTCTTTGTATGTATAAATTTGTGTATGTTTTTGTGTAATTGTATCATACTATTCATATTCTTAATGCTACCTAAAACAAGGTTTGAAAAATTAGGACAAATTCATGGGTGATACTTTAGGGACACAAGGACATTTTGAGAGCTGTGTGCACCTAATGTATATCACACTAGGCTAAATGTTTTTGCAGACGTTATCTCACAACACACAACAAGCCTGGGAAATATTTGGTATTTTCTCCATTTTACAATAAAAAAATTAGGGTAGAGGAGTAGAATAACCAGGACACATAAATGGTGAAACCAAGATTTGAATCAGGTACTTTTATTCCAGAGCTTGCACTTCCTGTATCCTTCTATAGCACCATCTTTGCTGCCTCTCGAAGATGAAACCCCAAGCTCTGTATCTAATCCCATTGTGTTACTTGTTAAAAGAATGTTTTGAACAATTAATACAGTCACTAATACTTTATATTTTAGAAATTGTTCCATGTGAGTATAAACAGAGCTTCCTCATGCTTTTATTTATTTAGGCTGCGTTGTACATATATAAATAGTAAACTTTCTTGCATTTTTTTATTGTGAAATATATACAACATAAAATTTACCATTTTAACCATTTTTAAGTGTACTTACTGTTCAGTAGTATTAATTACATTCATGTTGTGCAACCATCACCACATCCATCTTTAGAATTTTTCATTTTGCACAACAGAAACTACCCATTAAACTAATAACTCCCCATTCCTCTTTTCTCCAGCCCCTGGCCACTGCCGTTCTACTTTGTCTCTGATTTGAGTATTCCTCATGCAAGTGGAATCATACAATATTTGTCCTTTTGTGTCTGGCTTATTTTATTAAACAATAATTTTAACCAGACTTCTATTGATGGACATTTAAATTATTATTCTTTTGCTCTTCAAACAATTATCAGTTCCAGGAGCATTTGATCCAGAATTTCAGACTGCTTTCTCAGTCCTATGCTTGGCGGGCTTTTGAGGAAACCCAAAGCAAGTCCTTACCTCAGCTTTTCTGAGCAATAAAATAAGAAGAATGTTAAATAATTACTTTTGTTATAGTGTGTTGTAAGGGCTTGCTTAGTTTCTGCTTATAGCTTGGGACCCTTTGGGAAAGGGTACTCTTTAAGGATACAGGTTTTCTATAACTACAAAGCTGCTGCCACAATGTGATTATGGTACATTTTTTGATGAATTAGTGATTTTAGTGCAGAATGAAACCAACCCGAAAAACCAAAATCAGAGTATGTAGTTGTATTTTCTTGGGGTTCTCAGATGAGTTGAAGGTAAGCAATTGTTTGTGAGAAAACCAGGCTTAGAAGGCCTGGCCTCTGCTTGTCTTTGCCTGGCACTGGCACTGAGAAGAAAGGGAAGGTCTAGCCTTCCCAAGAAGTCTCTGTGCTCCACCTCCGGTGCCCCAGAGAGGCTGGGGCTGGGCTCCCTCTCCTGAGGCTGACCCCATTCTCATACAACTGCCAGGCCCATGGGGCTGGCTTAAATGGTCTGAAATGATCCTAAATATTCTTCACTTGGATTATTTGCAGGTCAGTCTCTCTCTGTGGAACTAAACAATAAATCTCTGCCTTTCTGAACTGATAAGGTGATTAAGGGAGACAACTGTAGAGCTTCTTTTGCGTCTGAACTGACTTTCCCTTGCTTCACCAGCCCTCCTTTGCTTTGTTGAGTCAGAGGCTTGGGCACAGCTGTTTGTTTAGCTCCCTCTGCTGGCTGAAAAGCAGCCTAACGGTTTCACATTATGGCTCAATTTGTACTGGCTGTTTTTCTGCCAACGCGTACTTGAAAAGTGCCGTCTTTGCATAGGGATCTTAATACCTTGCCTAAAGGAATGAGAAGTTGAGTGGGGTAAGGGGGTGTGTTTAGCTTACATCTTCTGATGCTAACCTTGAGGGCAAAGTCAAGAAGCAGGCCCCATCACAGCGATAATTTTTGCCTCAGTGATTCCAATCTCCCATGGACTTTGACTGTCATCATCATGTTTGTTACTAAGGACACATCATTTAAAATGATCCCAAGACATTTAACAAATAGCCATGAGTTTTAAATTACTGAGTACTTGGCAAAATGAAATCATCCTATAAATGCCTAGAATGAACATCAAAGATTATTGCTGTCTGGGTGATGGGGGGAGACCTTAGGCTGAGAATGGTTATGTTGGACACAAACATATAGATATTCTGGTTTCTTTTTTTCTTCTTTTAGTAGAGACAAGGTCTCACTATGTCGCCCAGGCTGATCTCCAACTCCTGAGCTCAGGTGATCCTCCCACCTCGACCTTTGAAAGTGCTGAGATTACAGATCCTCCTACCTCGACCTCCCAAAGTGCTGGCATGAGACACTGGGCCTGGCAGATATTCTGTTTTTGTTTTCGTTGTTGTTGTTTGTTTGTTTTGAGATCAAGTCTTGCTCTTTCACCCAGGTTGGAGTGCCGTGGCACGATCTCTGCTCACTGCAACCTCTGCCTCCAGGGTTCAAGTGATTCTCCTGCCTCATGCTCCCCAGTAGCTGGGACTACAGGCGCACAATATTCTGCTTTTACTTAAGCTGCTTCAATTTAGGAGAGACTGTGCTGTGGGTCGTAGTGAGCCATGAGTATCCCAGCCCATCCTGCAGAGTCTTGTTTTCTTTTGTCTTTTTCTATCATGAACATTAAACGTAATCCAAAACTCTTTATTATGGAAATGTTCAGCTGGGCTCACGCCTGTAATCCCAGCACTTTGGGAGGCCAAGGCAGGCAGATCACTTGAAGTCAGGAGTTGGAGACCAACCTGGGCAACATGGTGAAACCCTGTCTTTTGAAAAAAATACAAAAATTAGCTGGGTGTCATGGTGCTCACCGGTAGTCCCAGCTACTCAGGAGCCGAGGCAGGATAATCAGTTGAACCTGGGAGGTGGAGGCTGCAGTGAGCTGAGATCGTGCCACTGCACTCCAGCCTGGGCGACAGAGTGAGACTCTCTCAAAAAAAAAAATTTTGTTCAAGCATACACAAAAGTAGAATAGTATAGTATATGTATCTACAGCAGTTTTCCATATTTTATTAATAATCTATCCCTCTACTTTTTTTTTCTGGAATGTTTATAGGAAATTCCAGACATACTCCATTTCACCCACCTCAGTATGCATCTCTAATTGATGAGGATTTTTTTCTTTTTTAACATAACCATAGTAGCATTAATAATACCTAAGAGATGTAACAATACTTCCTTAATATCATGAAATATTTAAACAAAGTAGAGAGATACCAATCGGATTTGACAAAATGTTGATAATTTGTTAAATTTACTTCCAATCTATCATTATTACTGGTAGAAGGATTTACTTATGATCTTTTGTTTTTAAGAGTTTATTTATTTTAGAGAAGTTTTCAGGTTCACAGCAAAATTAAGAGAAAGGTACGGAGGTTTTCCATGTTCCCCTTATTCCCACACCTGCATAGCCTCCCCCATTGTCAACATCTTCCACCAGAGTGGTAAATTTGTTAAAATTGATAAACATATACTGACACATCATAAACACCCAGAGTCCCAATGTTCAAAAAATGAAACTTAGGGTTCACTTTTGGTGTATATTCTATGGGTTTGGACAAATGTAATGACATGCATCTATCATTACAATATCATACAGAGGATTTTTACTGCCCTAAAAATCTTCTCTGCTCCATATATTCAACCCCTGCCTCCAAGCCCTGGCAATTACTGATCTTTTTGTTGTCTCCATGATTTTGTCTTTTCCAGAGTATCATAAAGTTGAAGTCATACAGTCTGTAGCCTTTTCAGTTTGGCTTTTTTCATTTTGTAATGTGTACTTAAGGTTTCTCCATGTCTTTTCACTGCTTGATATTTCATTTCTTTTTGTCACTGAATAAGTTTCTGTTGTCTGATTGTACCACAGTTGATTTATCCATTTACCTACTGAAGGACATCTTGGTTGCTTACAAGTTTTGGCAATTGTGAATAAAGCTGTCGTAAAATAAATCCATGTACAGGTCTTTGTGTAGATATTAAGTTTCAACTCCTCTGGTTAAATACCAAGGAGCATGATTGCTGGATTGCATGATAAGAGTACATTTAGTTTTGTATGAAACTGCCAAACTATCTTCAAAGGTGGCTGTACCATTTTGCAATCCCACCAGCAATGAATGAGATTGCCTGTTGTTCCACATCGTGACCCGCGTTTGGTGTCATCTAGGTTTTCTCCTACTATCTTCTAGGAGTTTTATAGTTTTGTGTTTTACATTTAGATTTATGATCAATCTTGAGTTAATTTTTATGAAGGGTGTAAAGTCTATCTAAATTCATTTTTATGCATGTGGGTATTGAGATGTTTCAGCACCATTTGTTGAAAAGACCCTTTTTGCTCCATTGTTTTGTCTTTGCTCTGTGGTCAAAGATCAATTGATTATACCTATGTGGGTCTATTTTTGGCCTCTCTATTTTGTTCCATTGATCTATTTGTGTATTTGTTAGACAGTATTATACTGTCTTGATTACTGTATCTTTGTAGTAACCTGAAGTCAGGTAATGTCAGTCCTCCAACTTTGTTCTTCAAAATTGTGTTGACTGTTGTGGGCCTTTTGCCTCCCCTATAAATGTTAGAATCATTTTGTTGATAGGCATAAAATGATTTGCTGAGAATTTAAGTGGGATTGCATTGAATCCATAGATGAAGTTGGGAAGAACTGGTATCTTAAAAATATTGAGCCTTGGCCGGGCACAGTGGCCCAAGCTTGTAATCCCAGCATTTTGGGAGGCCTAGGTGGGCAGATCACCTGAGGTCAGGAGTTCGAGACCAGCCTGGCCAACATGGTGAAACCCTGTCTCTACTAAAAATACAAAATTAGCCGGGCGTGGTGGCATGTGCCTGTAATCCCAGCTACTCAGGAGGCTGAGGCAGGAGAAGTGCTTGAACCCAGGAGGCAGAAGTTGCAGTGAGCTGAGATTGCACCATTGCACTCCAGCCTGAGCAAAAAAAAAAAAAAAAAGCAAAACTCCGTCTTAAAAAAAAAAAAAAAAGGAATATCTGGCCATTTATTTAGTTCTTTGATTTTGTTCATCAGAGTTTTAAAATTTTTCTTATATATTATAAAACTTTGTTAAATTTATACCTAAATATTTTATATTTCAAATTCCACTTATTCATTGCTAGTATATAGGAAAGTGATGAACTTCTGTATATTAACCTTATATCTCCCAATCTTGCTAAAATCACTTCTGTATTTTTTTTAAAGAAACACTACAGATACTTAAAAGCCTCTTTTACTATGTGTGTTTATCCATAAACAATATGAAGTATTGTTTTTGATATTTAAAAATACATGCTTAAATATTATCCCTTTCATATCCTTTTGAAACTTGCTTTTATTACCATTAGGTTTTCAATATTTATTCATGTTTGTATACATGTTTCTTGTTCATTTTAACTGCTGTATAATATTCCATTGTGTTTAGACTCCATCTATTTTATATTCCAGTGGAATTTATCCATTCCTGAATTGTTAGGTATTTATGTTGTATATAGGTTTTCTTTATATTATGACCAGTGCTTCAGTGAACTTTCTTGTACATTCCCTTGTGCCACTTTGTGAGAATCTGTCTACATTATAATGTACATTTCCCTGATAACATATAGAATTTGAGATCTATAAAATCTGTTTGGTATTTGGGTTTCCTTTTCTGAATGGTTATATTCTTTGCCTCTTTTCCTATTGGAGTTTTAAGAATTATTTGTAGAAATTCTTTGCATCTTCTAGATATTAAGCCATTACCAGTATCATGCGCTGCAAGAATTCTTATAAACTCAGGCAGTCCTGTCCTGGTCCTTCAGTTTACTCCACGGGCCAGTTTGCTGGAGTTAAGTCAGCTTCTGTTTTTACTCCTGGGGTCCCTTTATTCTTACTTAACAGTTGAGTTATGCTACTAAGGCGGACAATCCCTTCAACTGTCCATCAGAATGAATTTGCTTTGTCAGTTATGGTTCATTTTTTGTTCAATAAGGCAGTATAGAATAGTGGTTAAGAGTTGGGGCTACAGAGTCTTTACTGCTTGTGTTTGAATCTTAGCTCGATGACTTTATTATGTGATGTTGGCAAATTACTCTTTTGTACTTGGCTTTATCATCTATAAAACCAATGAGGGTAGAACCATTATGATGACCATTTTATGTTTGGTGAAACTGAGGCTAAGGGAGATTAGGTCAGAAACATGAGCAAGTAGAAAAAACATGTGTGCCTCTCTTTTAACTTTTTGCTTTCACTAGAGGCATGAGTATAGAGAAGTATTTATTTAACTTAAAAAAATATAGTAGCAGAAGCAGTGATAAGTCCCTGACTCACAGCCTCAGTGTTGGGAGAAAACCATAGGAGTGAAGACTATAGAGAACTGAAGTGTCCATACCTAAGTCTGTTTGTAGTGTGGAAAACCATTTGTTTCATTTTTCATGAAAATAAAGTGACAGAAACCCAAACCATGATTTTCATGACCTTAGCTTGATGTTTTACAGAGTGGTAAATTTGTAAGAAATACATAATTTTGATACTATCCTAGGCCAGAGAACTCATAGTTGAAATAGGCCTATCATAAAGAGAACACTGTGGGCCACACTTAGGGCATCAGTCTGGTATACAACTTGATTTGGACTGACAATGGAAGGAAGAAGAAACTCAAGAAACAAAGGAATTTGGCCAGGCGCGTTGGCTCAAGCCTGTAATCCCAGCACTTTGGGAGGCTGAGACGGGCGGATCACGAGGTCAGGAGATCGAGACCATCCTGGCTAACACGGTGAAACCCCGTCTCTACTAAAAAAATACAAAAAACTAGCCAGGCGAGGTAGTGGGCGCCTGTAGTCCCAGCTACTCGGGAGGCTGAGGCAGGAGAATTTCTTTCTAGGAGAAGGAGAATAAGTAGAATAAGTATGATTTGGCTTCTGTATCTTCTTCTATTTTTTTATTATAAAAAGAAATCTGCTGTGGCAAAAAGTGAAGCAGTATAGGAAGGTATGAAGTAAAAATTAAAACATAAAAGTTTTCCAATAGTATATACCCAAATTAAAAGGAGGGATTCAAAAAGTTATTTGTACACTCGTGTTCATAGCAACATTATTCACAATAGCCAAAAGATGGAAATAACCCAAATGGTCATCGATGGATTAGTGGAGAAACAAAATATGCATACAAATATATATACGATAGAATACTATTCAGCCTTAGAAAGCAAAGAAATTCTGATACATGTCACAGCCTGGATGCACTTTGAAGACATTATGCTAAGGGAGTGAACCAGACCTAGGAGGAGAAATATTGTGTGATTCAACTTATATGAGGTTCCTAGAGTAGACAGATCCTTAGAGGCAGAAAGTAGAATAGTGACTACTTGCCCGGGTGCAGTGGTTCGCTCCTGTCATCCCAGCACTTTGGGAGGAACGAGGCAGGTGGATCACAAGGTCAGGAGTTTGAGAACAGCCTGGTCGGTCAACATAGTGAAACCCCTTCTCTATTAAAAATACAAAAAATTAGCTGGGCGTGGTGGCGGGCACCTGTAATCCCAGCTACTCGGGAGACTGAGGCAGGAGAATCACTTGAACCCAGGAGGTGGAGGTTGCAGTGAGCCAAGATTGCGCCACTGCACTCCATATTCCAGCCTGGGCAACAGTGCGAGACTCCATCTCAAAAAAAAAGAAAAGAAAAGAAAAGAACAGAACAGTGACTACTAGGCGCTGGGAGGAGTTATTGTTTGTTGGGTATAGAGTTTCAGTTTGGGGTGATGAAAAAGTTCTGAAGGTGAATAATGGCAATGGCTGTACAACAGCACAAATGTACTTAAAGGCACTGAATTGTACACTTGAAAATGGGTAAAATGGTAAGTTACATGTATATATATTTTACCACCATAAAAAGTCTCCCAACACCAGCCTACCAGTTATAGTTGGCACTGTAAACAACTTCTTTTATAGCCATCTAGATAGGGCTATGCAAATACAAGCACAGATACAAGATTATAAGCATACTCTCAATGCTCATTCTTTGGAACACTCATTTACGTGCCAGGTATTTCCCAGTGAACAAAACTGACAAGGTTCCTGCTGTCATGGAGCTTTTAAAGATTTTGTTTTATACAAATGGATATTGATGTACATACTGTTTTATACCTCATTTTCCCCCTTAACAAGTATCTTTGGACATCTTTCTGCATTAGCTCTTATATAGATCTAACAACTTAATGGCTTCATAGTATGCCCTTGTATGGATGTGCTATCATTTGTGGCTGCATTTTTCATTGAATGGAGGAGGGGAAGAGGAGGTATAGAGCTTGCTATGGTTTGCTGCTGTTGTAAATTAAATTTTTATTAGGAAAATAGTATAGCCTTCTTATAAAAAGTGCAAGAAAAGTAAAAGTAAAAAGTAAAAAGTAAAAGTGAGAAAAAAAAAAAACAACATCAACCCACCCAGACCCAAAGTTAAACAGAGTTAAGAGCTGTGCTGAGCCGTATTCTGTCTAGATCCTATTACTGTAAGAGTCAGGTGATTTCTTAGTTACCATTTGTATGATGTCCCACAGTCAATGAGATCACATTAAGAAGATTGCTTTGAAAACCATTATGCTAGAAATATTATGGAAGTCATCTCAGGTTCTATTAAACAAATAAAAAGGACTTCCATGAAGGGATTCTGGGTAGCAAATGAAGAAATATTTAAACAACTCTGGAAAGACAGGAACAGGGTGGCTTTAGGAGTCTCAATATCAGTGCTTATCCCTTTCATTTTCTATGTCTGCTTAAGATGCAGTTCCTGGGAGAAGATGAATGGCCTAGAAAACATGTACCTATTGATGGTGAAGTAGGGAGAGTTCTGGGTTTTTGTGCTCCATGTGAATCTTATGGAGTTGGGGAGGTGCAGTTTTGGAAAGGATGGGATTCGAGGCTGGCAAAACCATCTGTCAGCCTTGCGATGTCAGCTGTTATAACCACAGATTCTTACTTCCTTCTTAAGGAGGAGATGACCGCCGGGTTCTACTATGGCACATGGAACAAGCCATCCACTCCAGGGTCAAGCCCATACAGCTGAAAGGAGAGCACCATTCCAACATTTTTTGCCTGGCTTTCAACAGTGGGAACACTAAAGTGTTCTCTGGAGGTAAAAAGGAAGATTCTACCTTGGGAACGTCACTGTGGTTGGGATTTTAGAGAAAAGAGTGTGAAAATAACTCCTTATTTTTCTTCCTGTATTTCACTGAGCTGTGGAATTACTGGTTTCTCATAGCTTGTCTTTTCTGCATTACAGCAGTCTATTAGGATAGTATGTGTCTTTTCTCTCTCTCTCTTTTTTTTTTCTTTTCTTCACCTGTCTTTTTCTTTATTTCTCTCTGGCAGAAAACTTTTCACATTGCCATCTGGTACACAGAAACCCACACAGACACACACACACACACACACACACACACACACACATATTTGAAACAATACTTAACCTTTCTATATGTGGCATACTCTGATTTTGTTTTTTATTCTATTCTATTTCATTTTTAAAGATTATGCTGGCCATAACTCAAATGGATGTCATAACCCACAGATGGCTTCTGTTTGAAAAGTGTTGTGTTAGGTACAATTGAAATGGCTGGTGCTCACACCAACCTCTTGGTGATGGCTTCCATCAGCCATACTCCTTCTCACCCCCACATTTCTAGTTCTGACCTCTTTTCTAAGCTGCAGATTTTCCCACTGAATATCTACCTGTGTTCCAAAAGCAACTTAAATAGCTCTAAAACCAAGATCATTAGTCCTCCCTTGAGGGAAAATTTCTTCTTGTCTGCTGGATTTTCTTTCTCAGTTATTACCATTCACCCAATTATATAAGCTATTAAGTTTAAGAAATTGCTGACAATTAACCATTTTCAACTTAAAAAAGTAGCAGTTTCACATGGTTCATTCTACCTATGATCTTGGAGTCATCCTCAAACCTGTCTTTCTTACATTTCCACATCTAGTCTGTCACCAAATCCTGTCGGGTCTATCTTGAAAGCCTCTCATATTCATCCTTTAGTTTGGCCTGGTTTTTTGCAATGGCTTTCTGTGATTTCTGTTACCACTGTCCATCCTCCTTTGAATTCATTTCATATACAAGTTTACTTTTAAAAATAAAGACTGGACCATGTGAACCATTGAGCCTACAGTGCCTAAAAAATAAAGTCTAAACCCACATCTGTCTGGCCTGACCTCCCTTCCCTGAGTTATATACTCTAGCCCATCAAACTATTTGTCATTTGAAGAATGCACTGCACGGTACTATTTTGTCCTATGCCTTTTGTTCATGGTGTTCTTCCACCTTAATTGTCCAGTCCCCACCAATTCCCCTAAGCCTTTCATTGGTAGGAGTTTTGAGTTATTTGAGTTTCTCTTCAAATATCTCCTTCTCCATGTACTTTCACCCTGCTTATGAAGGAAATAATTGACCCCATAGCTAGATCATATTGCTACAAAGCAAACCCTCTTGTTGCTATTAGTTGTTTGTCCAATTGGACTGTGAGTTCTCAAGGACAGAGTAGAATCCTATTCTTTTTATATACCCAGGACCTAGCACTGTGCCTGATATCTAGAAGGCATTAGTATGGGTTTACTGATTTCATTGGTTTGCACCCACAATAGAATTTACAGCCAGGCCTTTGTTTAAGATGCCCTGGGCCATATCTTTACTGCTACTTTTGCTTTCTATTTAAGTGACTGTTGGTTGTGCATTTTAGCATAGAGTGGGGCTTTTTTTATGTTTTGTCTTTTTATATTCAGGTTTTAATTTTTTTGCTATACAAACCATTTGAAGGCAGGACTACACATATCATGAATATAATTTATATCCTTTGATAGAATAAGGAGAAATACAAGATTAAAACTTTCACATCATTTGGAATCACAGTCATCAAGTTTTAATGCTGTGAAAGATGATGTGGCTAGGTATGGTGGCTCACACTTGTAATAATCCCAGCACTTTGAAAGGCCAAGGCAGGAGGACTGCTTGAATCCAGGAGTTTGAGACCAGCCTGGGCAACATAGTTAGACCCAAACGTGTTAGATCTCTACAAAAAAAAATTTTTTTTTTTTTTAATTAGCCAAGCATAGTGACACATGTCTGTAGTCCCAGCTACTAGGGAGGCTGAAGTGGGAAGATTGCTTGAGCACAGGAGGTCAAGACTGCAGTGAACCATGATTGCACCACTGCACTCCAGCCTGGGCAACAGAGCAAGATCCTGTCTCAAAAGAAAGAAAAAAATTTTTAAAAGAGCATGAGGATAGAAATATTAGCAAACATTTATTGGGGGCTTATTAAGCGCTCAGCCCTATTCTGAATGCTTTTACAGTTGTACTCTTACGCTCACAATTACTCTGTGATGTTATTATTACTATTCTGTAGGTTCCAAAGCTGGGTCATAGAAATGTTAAAGATTTTATTGCAGGTCTCATAATTAGTGAGTGTTCTGCTGAAAAAAAAAAAGCTAGTGAATTAATTTGCCAATGATCATTTAGTGTTTTCCTTGATGGCCACAGTTTTGTTTTGTGGTGTTTCCCCAACATTTTTTTTTTTTTTTTTTTTTTGAGACAGTCTCTCTCTCTTGCCCAGGCTGGAGTGCGATCATAGCTCACTGCAGCCTTGAACTCCTGGCCTCAAGCGATTTCCCCCACCTCAGCCTCCCTAGTAGCTGGGACTTCAAGGGTGTGCCACCACCTGGCTAATTTTTTAATTTTTATTTTCATAGTGATAGGGTCTAGCTATGTTGGCCAGGCTGTAGCCACAGTTGTTTTTTTTACATCATCCACTGGATAATACATGTTGGGAACTGTTACTATGTTATACTTGGCTGCTATTATTTTTTAAAAATTCTCTGTAAGAGTGTCCTATCCTTCTTAAATTATTTCTATAAATCTTTTTTCTAGCTAACACTTCTAATTTGTATTAGCATTGGCTTTGTTCATATTTTTTCCCTGAAAACTTAATAATACTAAATTGTAATGTGGACAGGGACCACCTTGCAGGAATGATCAAATGTCTGCTTTTTTCTTTTGCAGGAAATGATGAGCAAGTTATCCTCCATGATGTTGAAAGGTAAATAGATTGGTGGTATGTGAAGGTGATTGACTTTGTTTTTCATATATGAAGAGGCAAATATTTCTTTAGACTAAAATTGGATTTTGTTTTTTGAAGAAAACAGCGTGAAACCAGCTGTTCTTTTCTAAAATATATTCCTACAATAGTTTGAAATAAAGTTTTGATTTAAAAAGGAAAAAGGGATTTGAAAGTTGGCATGAAAGTATACGTTTTAGATGAAAATTTAAAACAAGAGTTTAGAAGAGAAGGAACCATAATATTTAAGAACAGTAATAGCTAATATTGATTGAGTTCTTACTATGTGCCAGACACCATTGTAAATGCTTCGTACATATTAATTTGTTTAATCCTCACACTTACTTTCTAAGGAGATACTATTGTGATCTCCATTCTAGATGAGGAAACGGAGGCACAGACATGTTAGATAACAGAAGGTCAAGTGACGAGAACCTGAACTTAGGCTACCTGTCGTCAGAGCCATGCTCTTGATCAGATTGCTAGGGGACCCCTCTTCCACCCTGTTGGCATCAGACTTGGCTGCTCTAAAGCTTTCCCTTGCTCTTTGAAAATCAAGTACAGGCCGGGCGCTATGGCTCACACCTGTAATCCCAGCACTTTGGGAGGCTGAGGCAGGCGGATCACAAGATCAGGAGATCGAGACAATCCTGGCTAACATGGTGAAACCCCGTCTCTACTAAAAATACAAAAAAAAAAAAAATTAGCCGGGTGTGGTGGCGGGCGCCTATAGTCACAGGTACTTGGGAGGCTGAGGCAGAGAATGCCATGAACCTGGGAGGCGGAGCTTGCAGTAAGCCGAGATTGCGCCACTGCACTCCACATTGGGTGACAGAGCAAGACTCCATCTCAAAAAAAAAAAAAAAAAGGAAAATCAAGTACGACCTCCAAATCTGTACACAAGCAGAAGAATTCTGTAATAAATGAAAATACTAAACTCAGCTATTGAGTCACTTTTAAATATGCTTATTTAACACAAAAATTATAAAATCTCTAAAAAGACTCCTTAATAGTACCTTTTCTTAAACCTGAAAGTTGACTACCTACCTTTCAGGAAATATAATATTTTTCAGGTTTAGCTGGGTTGACTTTCTCCTGGAAATGGAGAAGATGGCACCCTCGGTACTGAAGTGCTGGGACTCTGCACTATGCTTGTGTGTATGTGTGTGCCTCTGTCTTGCTCTCTATCTCCCAGCAGTGAGACATTGGACGTGTTTGCTCATGAAGATGCGGTATATGGCTTGTCTGTGAGCCCAGTGAATGACAACATTTTTGCCAGTTCCTCAGATGATGGCCGGGTTCTCATTTGGGACATCCGGGAATCTCCCCATGGAGGTAGGGTCACTATGCAAAAGACTGTTGGACTGTGTTGAGCAGTTTGGTGTCAGATTCATTGAAGATCCAATTTATGACCTCAGTATCTATGTGCAAGTGATGTCAAGGGAAAGGAAATGTGAAACACTCACATGGGGGCATAAGAGGTCTTTGGAGGCCTTATCCTCCACCTAAGTACTCAGGAGTGAGGCACCTTTGCCAGTCCTTCTCTACCCTCCTGTGGCTCTCCACAGACCCTTGTACCTTGCTGTTTAGTGCCCCAAGGAGCAGAAGTTGTGGTGCTGACATGGAACTATGCTTGATTATTTACAGAGAATGGGGGTGTTATCCGCTTTCCTGCATCCTAGTTTCAGGCTTGTTATTTTGTTGAACCACAGAATCTCAAATTACCTGTGTATAGGATCTTAAAATGATGGCAAGTAAACTCTGTTTAAAGGGGATTGTCTGTGTGAGTGCCTCCTCTGAATGTGCCCTTTGACTCTGATGTGTAAAATGAAGAAGTTGCTTTGTTGACTTTCTCTGAAGTTCTTCAGGAAATGCATCTTCTCAGCTCATTTCCTACAGAGAGATTTCTGTAATTCTACCTGTCTTCAGAAGACCCCTTCCTCTAGTACCAGCCTTAGTGCCACTGCCATACTCACCCTGTCCTTTAGTGCAGATTGTAATGATCACAGCTGTGTACCTAAATTTACTATCCTGCCTGCTTTGTCTGGCAGGATCTGGGTCTTTTAATTTTTTTATATTCTAAACATTTTACATTCTGGGCCGTGCTCATTATTTAGGTTCAGGCTATAAGAGAAGCTTGTTTTTAGGGTTGGGTAGGTAAGGTAGCAGGAAGTAGCAGCTGTGGTCAAGTCACTGTGGGCTTGGTAGGTGAAATTCTCCTTAGTCTGAACTGCCTGATGGCGGAGATGACTGAGTGCTTTACCTGCTCAAAGACCTGTGAAGTACTGCATATGGAGGTCATAGACTGAGAAGTGCTTTCTTTGTATTACTCTAACAGGTCCCATAGGAGTATATCCTGCTAGGTAACTAAGTGGTTTCTTCTTCACTTGGAACCTGCTAATTTTTGTAAAATGATGCAGGGTTTCTAGGTGAAGTTGATTACAGACTGGTTAGATGTTAGGGAGCATTGTGAAGCAGAAGAGAAAAACCACACCATTATTTCACCATGTCTTAATTTTGTCGTGTTTTGTTTTATCTTCATCAAATCTGTGTGCAGTTTAAAAACCTTTAATTTCTAAAACTAATACAATTGGATTAAAAGCATAAGAATCCTACCAGTAATTGGTTGTGAATTTTTTCAGCTCCTGCGGAATTCAGTTTTACTTACTGTAAAATGGTTTGTTTTCCCATTTTTAGTAACCATTTCTGTTTTGTCTCAAGATCTGATAGCTACTATATATATTTCTGGGTGTTATAGCTTAAAATGTGGTTAAATGTGTTTACCTTGCTATGTATAGGACTCATGGGGACCTCGTGAGTAGGGGTGACTGGTGAAATTATGTACTGTTTTGGGGCACCAGTGGTTATTAAATAGTGCTCCGACCTGCATTCACATTTCTGCTTATCTGCCTGCCAGTGGCCCAAAGGTACCTGGAATGAACTGGTTGTAATTTTTCTTTCCACAGAACCCTTCTGCCTGGCAAACTATCCATCAGCCTTTCATAGTGTCATGTTTAACCCTGTGGAGCCCAGGTTGTTGGCCACAGCCAATTCAAAGGAAGGAGTGGGACTCTGGGACATTCGCAAACCTCAGAGGTGAGTCCCCTTTATTCATAAGGTGTTAAAACTTTCCCCTGCCTCATTTCTCAGGTCATGTGACCAGCCAGTAAGTGTTGTAAGGACCTCTTTGGCAGTTATCTCTGCTGGGCGTTTCTTAAGATAAATAGTGTGTCTCAAGCCAGGAGAGCCTGTTTCCGAGGAATAGACAGTGAAAAATCCATACTCCTTGCTGAGGAGGAATCATAAACAGTAATCTGGACTGTAGACAGGGTCAGTTTTAGGCAATTATCTGAAGTAGTCAGAGCATCCCTTTAATATTGCCTTCTCTCTTCAGGCCCAGTGTTCCCCAGATGCATAGGAGCTCTTGGTGTGGGGTGGGTGGAGGGGAGGAGGTGGAGGTGGAGATTTGCCAAACTTGTTGCTGCTGAGCCAGAGGTTCTTAAGCCTAGGTTGGAGGGGATCCCTAAGAGGGCTTAAAAAATACAGAACTGCCAAAATTATATGAAAATTATATATTATATTTTCAAATAAGTGCATTTTCTGTTTATCAAAAGGACTAATGACCTTTATAGTGACAACAACAAAAGGTTGAGAGCCATTGCACTGTGGTGTTCACAACCTCATGTGTTCCTCCACATGGCACTATGAAAAGAGCATACTTAAGACAATCCTGAATGATGGCATGAATCACTAATAGGGGAATCTCAGGCATCATTAAAGGATGTGGGAATGGGGGTGAGTAGCAGGCTCTTTTATGTTCCTTAAGTCCCATGGGGGAGGGACTACTTTTTATGGCACCTGTACATAAAGCTGGCCATGCTTTATTTAAAAACTTCCATGCATTGCTAGCTAGCTCCTCTGGAAATTCTGCATAGATGTAATTTCCCACTTCGTAAAGCAGTGTTGCAAAAGAGTATCATGGAAACTAAGTGATGTTATAATTTATTTCATGGGCCTCAGATGAAAGGAATAGTTAAGTACAGAAGATTATCTTCCTTGATGATTTTTACTCCTAGCTGATTCTCTCCATGGGGCAGTAAGAGATGGTTGGAACTATTGTGGCAGATACGTGTAGCCTGGATGGTTGTCCCTGGCATTGAGCAGGGCTCCCTAAGCTTCCTGAGGGCAACAGAGATTTCTCCTGCCCCCTCTTGCATAGGCACCTGGCTCTTGCTTTTACAGTCTATTGAAATGTGTGTAGTGGCAGGACCCCTAATGTGCTTTTGCACTGTGCACTTTAGGAGGCTTGCTGTCTGCCAAGAAGACAATTGCATTTAGCTGCAGTGTTCTCTACTACTTCAGGCTCTTTAGGAACAACTGTTGTACCTCATCCATATTACGAAAGGCAGGATTTGGACGAACTGCGCCAGCCTTCTCCCAACCTACTATCTCCCCTACTTAAAATTGCAGTGAATAGCTGGCAACTGGAGTAGGGCACTGAGCTATTCATCTCCAGTGGAAAGCTTGAGTAATTCATGGTGTCTGCAGTGTCTTGAGAGAGGAGGAGTGTGTGGATATTTTAATTCTCCCAATTCTCTCCCATTCTCTTCCACCAGTTTCTTACTGTGCATTATATGGGCCCTCCTCTGCTTTCCACTTGTCTCCTCACTAATAAATATAGTTTCTTTCTTGTTAAAAGAATTGTAAGTGATGATGATTATTTTATTTTTACAGTGACATTTATTGGTTTGGGGTTTTTATGCAGAAAAAAATAAAAACAAAATCATCTCCAGATTATCCCTGACACTTGTATGTTTTTAAAATGTTTGTCTGTCAGTACAGTTCTACTCCTTTCTAGTGTCTGTAGTCACTCCAGAGGTAACTACAGTAAACAGTTTATCTTTCCAGAACTTAATATAATATGTATACTACTATGCATATGCATCCTTTAAAAAATTTGAGACAGAAGGAAGCATGTAGTAATACTCACTGTTCTCGATTTCTTTTTTAAATTAACAATATGTTTTGGAGCCTTTTTTCATACCAATACTAACAGATCTAGCCCCTTCTTTTAATGCCTATATGGCATTCAATTTATATGATGTACCCAACAACCAGGAGGACTTCTTGTTTCCAGCTTTTGGTCATTATAAACAATGTTACATTTAACCTGGTTGTATGTCTATCTTGCCCTACTTTTGCAAAAATATCTGTACGGACTTGCTGCATCAAAGGATGCATGTTTTTAAATTTTTGATAAAAACTGTCAACTTGTAGCGCCACCACCAAAGGCTGCACTGACTTACAAATCTACCAGCTGTGTATGAGATTGCATGCGTCTCCAGACCTTCACCAACACTTGAACTACTGCTAGTATTATGGGGGAAAATGATACCTTGTTTTGAGTTCTTCAATTATGGGTAAGGTTTTATAGTTTCTTTGATAACCTACAGTTTTCAGAGTCCATGTGGGAGAAAAGTTGCCTGGTAAGGCTAATTGGCAATCGTGACTAATTTCTTTTTGGAATAAAAGAAGGAGCATAGTGCCATGGGGACTAGGATGTTATTGCATTTATTTCAACTCTTCTAAGGTTCTACAAGGTTTTATGGGTGTCAGGCAGAAAAGGGGCATGAAATATCTTTGGAACTCTTCTTAACTTTGCATCCACTGGAGTTTGGGGATGAAATTACAGATCTTTTCTGTTAGAATTCCTCCAGTACAAGTTGGTCTGGGGGAAGAGAGCGCCCTTTTTCTTTTCCATGTAGGATTAGTTATGCTGAATTGCAATAGATGATTTGTCTCTTGAGCACTACTGCCTAGAAACGCCAACCTAGATTTTGGGGCAACTCTGTATCTGTTGGGAGGACAAGCCTGGAACATGATAGAATTTTTCAGGGATACTTCAAGTGTAGGGAGAGATTTTAAGGAATTTGTGAATCTCTTACAACTGCAGGTAAAATTGTGTGGCTTATGTATCTGAGTGAACACACGTCATATTTTCTCTAGGGATGGTAGAAAGCTTTTACCAAGTTCTCATAGAGACCCTTGACTCCAAAAGGGTAAGATTGCTTGGTGTTCTCATTACCCTAGATTTTAAACCTGTTGTGGTTCCTTATCAGGATTTTAGATGACTTCTAGCTTGTAATTGCATGGGCATGTGGGTGAATCAGGGCCTGCTGTCCTAGAAACAGATAATCTCCTTGGAGCAGTGATGAGGGTCTCACCCTGAACACCTTCTCCTTCCTGGCTTAATCTACGTATTAGTCAACGTTTGAATGATTTCCCTGGCTTACCCCAAGCCTACACTATACCTCTCCACTTGGTAGCCTGAAGGTATAGGAGCAGAGTCACTTTTGTCCCACTGCTGCCCTGAAATAAGCTGATTAGAGGGCTGGCTGGCAGGAAAAAAAAAAGTCAGCTCTAAAGAAGACTTTAATTATAATATGATCTGACTTCCTCATTGTACAGATTAAGAATAAGAAACTAGCCCAGTGAGGTAAGGGGAGGCAGAAGAGCTGCCTTTAGTATAGGAAGAATAGGCTCTGAAGCCATACTTCCTGGGTACAAATCCAGGTAGTACACCTTAATAGGCATGTGATCTTGAATAAGTTACTTCACCACTTGGTGTCTCATAATAATAACTAATAACTAACATTTATTAAGCATTACTTGCCCTCTGGGTATTGACCATCATATGAATAATTACCTTATTTAATCCTTACGATAACCCTATGAGGTAGCTTCTATTATTTTATGATAAGAAAATCAAGGCACAGAGAGGTGAAATAACTTGTATGTTATATTTGTGTGTGTGTGTGTGTGTGTGTGTGTGTGTATATATCATCCTTCCCCTTTCCCCTGTTTTTCTTTTTCTTTTTTTAGTTTTTATTTTTAGAGACAGGATCTCACTGTGTTGCCCAGGCCTCAGGCTCCCAAGTAGCTGGGATTATAGGCATGAGCCACCACATCCAATTCCCTCTCTTACTAAATCAGATAGGGTCCCTGTACATTCTAGTTTTCTTTCATCCATGCCTCCTTACAATAGAACTTTTTCAGAATTCCTCTCAAATTTTTCCAATACCGACCTGTCATATTCTGAAGTCTGAGTCCTTTAGACTTTCTGTCCCTGAAAGTTAAACCTTATTTCACTGTCTCATGGCCCAGAACCTGTTCAAACTTCTTACCTTTTATAACCCTGGAAATCTGCATATACTAGTTATTTTGCTGCAACACTTTAGATCAGAGGTTGTAAACTAGCTGCCTGTAGGCCAAATTCAACCCATAGAGATATTTTGGTCTACCTGATATGCTAGAATTTGAAAAATTATAAAGTAAAATTGCAGTTTCTTACATCTCTTGAAAAAGACGAAAGATGTGCTCTCGTTGGGCCTTTATTCTCATACGGCAAAAGTCAGCCAAAGCCTCTGTGATGTTCGTTCAGGGTCCCACCACATCTTGATGTCTTAATACCGGTGTGTCCCTCATTTACATCACTTGCCTGGCCCTGTAGACATTGGAGTTGGAAAGTTCTGCTTTAGGGATTTTAGTGGTGATGAGTGGGCACTGGGGAGGAGAGGCTTGAGTGTAAGTGACTGGATAAGAGAACATTTCACACTTGCAAGTGTACATTGCGTGTTCTGTCAAGGTTTCATTTATTTCATTTAGATGATTTCTGCTGTTTTTTTCACAACCAACCTCCTTTCTTACTGCCAGTGTTGCATTTATATCTATCTTGGGCTGTTGCAGTGCCTCTGAACAGTTTTCAGAACTGAGATCCTCTAATGTCTAGAGAATTCAGGAAAAGCAAAAGTTTCCCCTGCTCTCACTCTGTCGTCCTTTTCATTGCCTGTTTTAGCTGTCTGCTTACTCACCACCTCTCTCCCTTCTAATCTCTTTAGTTTCTGCCAGGAACTGTTAGTTCTATGATAGATAACAGTGTCTTGCTTTGACAAGGATAATAAAGAGAGTGGTTTTTTTTCCCACTCAATAATAAAACTGGGGCAAGCCAAGAATCCCTATGAAGACTTGCCTTATAAGATGGTGTTTTCACTTGTGTAAATGACGCATCTGAAAATGGGCAATGAATGCAAGTTCCTACTATCAGAGGAGATTGCTCTTAGGTCCTCTCTGGGTTTGGGGACCTCTCAGTTAAACGTCTGTTTTTTGGGGCCTGTGACAATCCTACTTCTATAGAGACCACATTAAATGAAACTCTGCCTTCTGAACAAGCCAGACAATCTCTACCACATTGCATTTGAGGGTTGCTCATACCATTATAGGAAAATAAAGCCCAGGGGCTTAATGTCAAAGACTGGAAAAGGCACTCATGTGCTGATGTATGTTGAAACTTCAATGAATAAGACTGCCCTGAATTTAGCCTCCTTCCTTTCAGAATGCAAGGCAATCAGGGTAGACAAAGATTTCTTAAATTTCTTAAAACCTCTGAAGCACTATGCATCAAAGAAAAAATTGACACATTGGATTTCATTAAAATTAAGAGCTTTTGCTCAGCAGACACCACTTTTTTTTTTTTTTTTTTGAGACAGAGTCTTGGTCTGTTGCCTAGGCTGGAGTGCAGTGGAATGATCATGGCTACAGCAGCGTTGACCTCCAAGGCTCAAGCAGTCTTCCTGCTTCAGCCTCCCAAGTAGCTGAGACCACAGGCTCATGCTATCATGCCTGGCTAATTTTAAAATGTTTTTGGTAGAGACAGGGTCTCTTTGTGTTACCCAGGCTGGTCTCGATCTCCTGGGTGCAAGCAATCCTCCTGTCTCATCCTACCAAAGTGCTAGCATTACAGGTGTGAGCCACCACACCTGGCCAAAGACACCATTAAGTAAGTAAAAAGGGCGGGGCACAGTGGCTCACGCCTGTAATCCCAGTACTTTGGGAGGCCGAGGCAGGTGGATCACGAGGTCAGGAGTTTGAGACCAGCATGGCCAACATGGTGAAACCCTGTCTCTACTAAAAAAATGTATATGAAAATTAGTGGGGTGTGGTGTCGTGCACCTGTAATCCCAGCTACTCGGGAAGCTGAGGCAGGAGAATAGCTTGAACCCAGAAGGCGGAGGTTGCAGTGAGCTGAGGTCGCACCACTGCACTCCAGCCTGGTGACAGAGTGAGAGTCTGTCTCAAAAAAAAATAAAAATAAGTGAAAGCGTGAGCCAAGAACAGATCTGGAAAAAAAAAAAAGCATAATACATATATTGAGTAAGAATATCCAGAATTTATGAAGAAGTACAAATCAGTAAGTAAAAAACAAAAAAAAATCAATTTAAAAAATGAGCAGAAATGTTGAACAGGTACTTTACCAAAGAAAATATCCAAATACCCAATAAACGTTTGAAAAGTACTGAACTTTATCACTCATGAGAGCAATGCAAATTAAAACTACAGTGAGTGTCAGTATACACCTAGAGTGTTTAAAATTAAATAGACTTATAGTATCAGGTGTTAACAAGGGTATGGACCAACTGAAACACTCATACATTTTAGGTGTGTTCAGGAGAAAGCAAGCTTTTTATTAAGGAGTTCAGAGGACGGAACACTAGCATGAGTATTGTAAACCTACGTATGGCAAAGATGGGTGAGTAGAAGACAAAAAGAAGGGAGTAGCTTAATAACCAGAAGGCATGCCCCCGACTAAAGCTAATCATTGTGACAAGCAAATCCCAGTGATCTCCAGCTTTTCTGTTGCAGTTTTCTATAATACCATCAAAATTTCTAGGTCCCCCTGACTCTTCTGTCTCTTTTGTCCCTTTAAGGCACCTCTGTAAAGAGCCAGTGTACAACCATTAGGGAAACCTATTTGTCAGTATCTACTAAAACTAAACACCGTAACTCTATGACACGGCAATCTCGCTCTTAAGTATATCTAAGAGAAATGAGTACCTATTTCCACCAAAGACATGTGCAAGAACATTTACAGCTGCTTTATTTGTAATAGCCAAAAGCTAGGAACAACCTAAATATCCATCAAAAGAAAATGGAAAATGGGTAAATAAACTGTGGAATAGCCATACAATAGAATATTACACAAACATAAATAAACAACAAACTATAAATATACACATTGACATGGATGAATCTCACAGTCATAGTGTTGAATAAAAGAATTCAAATACAAAAGAATCTCTACTGTGTGATTCCATTTGCATGATGCTCAAGAACAGGCAAGTTATGGAAGTCAGAATAGTGGTTACCTCTGGGTAAGGTATTGACTAAGGAAGGCATGAGGGAAACTTCTGGGGTTCTGTATCTTGATCTGGGTGGCAATTTCATGGTTGTATACCTATATACATTTTTACTGAGCAATGCCCTTAGAATTAGTGCACGTTACTGTATCATGTTGTATCTTTTTATTTATTTATTTATTTATTTATTTTTTTTGAGATGGAGTCTTGCTCTGTCGCCCAGACTGGAGTGCAGTGGCGCAATCTCGACTCACTGCAAGCTCTGCCTCCTGGGTTCACACCATTCTCCTGCCTCAGCCTCCCAAGTAGCTGGGACTACAGGCGCCCACCACCTCGCCCAGCTAGTTTTTGTATTTTTAGCAGAGACGGGGTTTCACCATGTTAGCCAGGATGGTCTCGATCTCCTGACCTCGTGATCCACCCGCCTTGGCCTCCCAAAGTGCTGGGATTACAGGTGTGAGCCACCACTCCTGGCCTGTATTATGTTGTATCTTAAAATTTAAAAAAATAATCCAAGGCCACTATTGTCTTCAAATGGGTATTTATCTTCTTCCTTATGATTCCAGTGGCTGTGGCAATAACACTGGCTCTTTACAGAGCTGCCTTAAAGGGACAAAAGAGAGAGACAGAAGAGTCAGGGGGACCTAGAAATTTTGATGGTATTATAGAAAACCAACAGAAAAGCTGGAGATCACTGGGATTTGCTTGTCACAATGATTAGCTTTAGTCGGGGGCATGCCTTCTGGTTATTAAGCTACTCCCTTCTTTCTGTCTTCTACTCACATCTTTGCCATATGTAGGTTTACAATACTCATGCTAGTGTTCCGTCCTCTGAACTCCTTAATAAAAAGCTTGCTTTCTCCTGAGCACTGTATTCCTTTCTTAAACTTCTTTGTTTTTTATTAATGTCATCGTCTCTCTTATAATCATCCTGGCTGAAATCTCAAAATCTATTTGCCTCTTCTGTCTCTCCCTCCCTCTGCCATAAACATCTTTGCTCTGTGTTAGTGCTTGGCCACTCTTTTCATTCCTTAAACCCCTACCCCACTTCGGACCCATTTCACTCTCTCCATAAGGTTCTGACTTCACTGACTCCTTAGCTTATGTCTCTTCTCCCTTTGCACCACCCCCCAAAACACATACACATAGAGGATACATTCTCCTTTTTTCTTGATTTTTCTTTACGTATTCATGTCATGGTTACCAAGATCAAATGGTGATCATCAGGGAAAACTTCCTTGCTAGATCTCCCTGTTACATACTCTTAAAAATGATTTTACTCACCATGTCCCCCAGCACCTGGCACTATTTTGGCACAGAGTGTATGTTGAATGAGTGTAGCTGTCCCTAACTTCTAGAGGAAAGGATCTCTTCATTCAGAATTTCTGTAATGTTTATGGACCTGTTAATCCCTGAGTATAATGATATGAATCCAAATGCCGTATTTCAGGAATAAATCCTTAGAGGAGGTTGTAAGATTTCTTGCTGGGCTTTGAATGTCACCATCAGTTATGTGGCAGAGAGCCAGGTAGTCTGGTGAAGTTGCTTTGTAGCTTTTAGGCCACAGGGTGGAGTTGTAGAATCAGTTTTGCCCGCTGGAGGACACCAGGTCGCTGGTTTCCTAACCCAGTGATTCTCAAACTTTAAGGGGCATCAGAATCACCTGAGGAGCTTGTCAAAGCACTCCTTCCCGGATCCCATACCTACAGACTGAATTGTTGGTCCGGGGTGGGATCTTTGATTCTGCCATTATTTAACATACACCCAAGGTGATTTAGCAATTTTGCTGATCTTACAAGATGGAAGCTGTGGTTAATCAGAGAGGTCCATGTTGAATTTGCTCAAGTTCACTCAGACCCCAGGTCTTTGGGGTTTAGGCCAGAGATTCCTTGTGTCCATTCTTTCTCACCAAACACAAATGTCTTTCATGACAAGAGACTTCACTTCAGACCAGAGCATCTGGGGGAATGCCTGGTAAATGGAGGGGAGCTCTGCAAACATATCATTTCATATTCTTCCTTTCGTATTCCACAAGTCCAGTTATTCAGAAGTAGATGATATCAAAACCTAAATTAAATGGACTTTCTTGTTTTATTTTTTAATTTTTTTTTTTTTTTTTTTTTTGAGACAAAGTCTTGCTTTGTTACCCAGGCTGGAATGCAGTGGTGTGATCTCGGCTCACTGCAGCTTCCACCTCTTGGGTTCAGGCAATTCCTCTGCCTCAGCCTCCCGAGTAGCTGGGACTGCAGGCATGTGCCACCATGCCTGGCTAATTTTTTTGTACTTTTAGTAGAGATGGGGTTTCACCATGCTGGCCAGGTTGGTCTTGAACTCCTGACTTCAAGTGATCCACCCATCTCAGCCTCCCAATGTGCTGGGATTACAGGCATGAGCCACTGCGCCTGGCCAACTTTCTTATTTTAAAATCATATGTTGACCTTTTCTTCTTAAAAATTTTTATGGTAAGGCTTTTTTTCAAATATATGTAAAAGTAGGCTGGGTGTGGTGACTCACGCCTGTAATCCCAGCAATTTGGGAGCCCCAGGCAAGAGGATTGCTTGAGGCTAGGAGTTCAAGACAAGCCTGGGTAACATACACCCTAGCTCTACAAAAATATTTTTTTAAATTAGTCAGGTGGGGTAGTGGCAGAACCTGCAGTCCTAGATACTGGGGAGGCTGAGGCAGGGGGATCGCTTGAGCCCAGGAGGTTGAGGCTGTAGTGAGCCATGACTGCACCACTGCGCTCCATCCTATGTGACAGAATGAGACCCTATCACTAAAAATAAAATTAAAAATTAAAAAAAAAAACAGATAGGGCTAGGCGTGATAGCTCACACCTGTAATCCCAGCACTTTGGGAGGCCAAGGCGGGTGGATCACCTGAGGTCAGGAGTTCGAGACCAGCCTGGCCAACATGGTGAAACCCTGTCTCTACTAGAAATACAAAATTAGCTGGGCATGGTGGTGGGCGCCTATAATTCCAGCTACTCAGGAGGCTGAGGCAGGAGAATCACTTGAACCTGGGAGGCGGAGGTTGCAGTGAGCTGAGATCATGCCATTGCACTCCATCCTGGGCAAAAAGAACAAAACTCCGTCTCAAAAAAAGCAAAACAAAACAAAACAAAAAAACAGATAAAAGTAGAATAGTAAAAATAAGATTTACCTATTCTGGGTATTTCACACTATGTATAATTATTCAGGGTTCTCCGGAGGAACAGAACCAATAGGATATATGTATATATGAAAGGGAGTTCATTAGGGAGAATTGGCTCATACTGTTACAAAGGTAAATGATAGGCTGTCTGCAAGGTGAAGAATGGGAAATGCCAGTAGAGTGATCAGTTCAAGTGTGAAAGCCTCAAAAGCAGGGAAGCCGACAGTACAGGCTTCAGTCTGATGCCAAAGGCCCAAAAGCCCCCAGGAGGCCACTGGTGCAAGTCCCAGAGTCCAAAGGCAGAAGAACTTGGAGTCTTATGTCCAAGGGCAGGAGGAGAGGAAGCAAAGCATCAGGCTTGGAAAGACAACAATGAACGTCAACAAGCTGAATATCCCCCTTTTTCTGCTAGCTTTGTTCTAGTCACACTGGAACAATGCCTGCCCACATTAAAGGTGGGTCATCTCCCTGCCCACTGACTGACATCTCAGTCTGCTCTGGAAACAGCCTCACAGACACACACAGCAACAATGCTTCAGCAGCCATGTAGGCATGCCTGAATCCAGTCAAGCTGACACCTAATATTGGCCATCACAATTTGTGACCTTCTGTCTGGCTTCTTTCACTTAGCATCATGTTTTTGAGATTCATCCACATGTATTAGTGTCTCATTCCTTTTTATGGCTTAAATAATATTCTATTATATATACGTTACACAGATATGGATATACACATTTTGTTTATCCATTCACCTAATGATGGCCATTTGGATTGTCCCATCTCCTGGCTATTGTGAATGATATTATCATTAACATTCATGAAAAAAATTTTTTTGAGAACCTGTTTTCAATTATTTTGGGTATATTACACCTAGGAGTAGAATTACTGGATCATATGGTGATCTATATTAAACTTTTTGAGAAACTACCAAACTGCTTTCCATAAAAAGATAATTAAAAAAGAAACATAACCACAAGATTATTCTACCTAAAAAATAACGGTAATTCCTCAATACCATCTCATATCTAGTTGTTACAATGGTTTTTATGAAGCAGGACTCAAACTCCTTACGAAGCAATTAGATGATTTGACTTATAAGTCTGTCTTTGTTTGTAGGTACCCCTGTCTCTCACTTTTTTCTTTTTCTTTTTTTTTTTTAAGACAGAGTTTCACTTTTATTGCCCAGGCTGGAGTACAATGGTGCAATCTTGGCTCTCTGCAACCTCCACCTCCCGGGTTCAAGCAATTCTCCTGCCTCAGCCTCCTGAGTAGCTGGGATTACAGGTGCCCGCCACTACACTCAGCTAATTTTTGGTATTTTTAGTAGAGATGGGGTTTCACCATGTTGGCCAGGCTGGTCTTGAACTGCTGGCCTCAGGTGATCCACCCACCTCGGCCTCCCAAAGTGCTGGGATTATAGGCGTGAGCCACCCCGCCCGGCCATCTCTCACTTCCTTTGCTTGCAACTTATGTGTTGAAGAAACTGGATTATTTGTCTTAGGAATTTCTTATATTCTAGCTTATGCTGATTGCATTCTTATACTGCAGTTTCGCATGTTCTTCTGACTCTGGTTTTTCCCATAATTTGATATTAGATCTAGAAGCTTGAACAAATTCAGGTTTGATTTTTTTTTAATGGGTACAAAAATATTTCATTGATGATGTGTATGTCCATAAAGAAGTTAAAAATACCTAGTTATCTCTCCTTTTGTTTTGAAATACTTTGACAGACTTCTTAGTTTAGCTTTTTAAAATACAAGCAATACTGGTGAAGATGTAGAGAAACTCAGTCACTCATATATTGCTGGTGGGAGTATATGATGGTACATCCTCTTTGGAAAACAGTTTGTAGTTACTTTATAAATTAAAGATGAGCTTATAACCCAGCAATTTCATTCTTGGATCTATGTCTAGGAGAGATGAAATTTATTTCTACACAGAAACTTGTACATGAATGTTCATAGCAGCTTTACTCCTTATAACCAAAAGCTGGAAACTACCCACATATCCTTCATTAGGTGAATGTGGTACATTCATACCACAGACTACGACTCAGTGATGAAAAGGAACTAACTGTGTTGATACAACTTGGATGAACTTTAAGGAAATTTTGTTGACTGAAAAAAGCCAATCTCAAAAGAATACATGCTGCGTAATTCCACTTATGTAATCCTCATTAATGATACAATTCTCAAGATAAGTACAGATTATTGATTGCCAGGAGTTAGGCATGAGAGTAGAGGACAGAGTTGGATGAGGGAGTCTTGTGGTGGTACCGATAAATATCTTAATTGCAGTGATTGTTACATGAAGCTATGCATGATGTACATATACAGGCTATACAAGTGAGTTTCCATAGCATAGTGGTTATCACATTCACCTAATGCAAATGAATGCATGTGTAACTGATAAAATCTGAATAAAGTCTGTGGATTGTACCAATGTAATTTTCCTGTTTGTGATACTGTACTATGGCTATGCAAGATGATGATAACATTGGAAGAGACTAGGTAAAGGATGCACAGGACATTCTTGTACATTTCTCATGTCTTGCTCTGAATCTGTAATTATTTCAAAAGGAAAAGAAAAAACCAGCAACAGGTAATAATGTTCTCCTTTTAAAACTGTCCACAAGCTAAAGCCCCCTCTAACTACCTCTTCTAGTCCTGGTCCTTCATGTTTTCTCCTGGGGGTAGTGAGTATTATGAGTTTATAACATATGCTTCCAGAACTTTTTCTTGGTTTTTATATGCTTATACATGTACCTGTTGAAAAATATATGGCATTATTTCCATATGCTTGTATGTTTTTCACACAAATAATATGCTGCTATATAATCATTCTACAACTGGACTTTTTCGCTCATTGGTATGTGTTGAGAATTTATCCATATACATGTGCGTTCTGCATAACGATTTTCAGTCAGTAATGGACCCACATATATGACAGAAGTCCCATAAGATTGTAATGGAGCTGAAAACTTCCTGTCGTCTGGTGATGTAGCTGTCATAACATTGTAGCACAACACATTATTCATGTGTTTGTGGTGATGCTGGTGTAAACAAACATACTGTGCTGCCAGTCATATAAAAGTGCAGTACATACGATTTGATGTACAGTATATAACACTTGATAAGAAACAGCTATGTTACTGGTTTACCTATTTACTATACTGTGTTTCTTACAGTTATTTTAGTGTATATTCCTACTTATTTAAAAAAGTTAACTCTAAAGCAGCCTCAGGCAGGTCCTTCAGGAGGTATTCCAGAAGGAAGTATTATCGTAAGAGATGACAGCTCCACCTGTATCATCAACCCTGAAGACATTAGTAGGACAGATGTGAAGGTATAAGATAGCGATACTGATGATCCTGACCCTGTGTAGGTCTAGGCTAATTGTGTGTGTGTGTGTGTGTGTGTGTCTTAGTTTTTAACAAAAAAAAAGTTTAAAAAGTAAAAAAAATAATAATAATAGGAAAAAGCTTATAGAATAAGGATATAAAGAAGGAAAATGTTTTTGTACAGCTGTACAATGTGCCTGTTTTAAGCTAAGTATTACAACAAGAGTCAAAAAGTTAAAACAGTAAAAAAGTATTATAAAGTAGAAAAGTTATAGTAAACTAATGGCCGGGCGCGGTGGCTCATGCCCGTAATCCCAGCACTTTGGGAGGCTGAGGCAGGGATCACTTGAGGTCAAGAGTTTGAGACCAGCCTGACCAACATGGTGAAACCCTGTCTCTACTAAAAATACAAAGATTAGCTGGGCATGGTGACGTTGCCTGTAATCCCAGCTACTAAGGAAGCTGAAGCAGAAGAATCACTTGAACTCGGGAGGCAGAGGTTGCAGTAAGCTGAAATCACACCACCGTACTCCAGTCCGGGTGACAGAATGAGACTTTGTCTCAAAAAAAAAAAAAAAAAAAGTTATAGTAAACTAAGGCTAATTATTGCAGAAAGAAAAATATTTTAAAATAAATGCAGTGTAGCCTAAGTGTATAATATTCATATAGTCTGTGGTGGTAGTGTACAGTAATGTCCTAGGCCTTCACATTCACTCATCACTCACTCACAGACTCACCCAGAGCAACTTCCAGTCCTGCAAGCTCTGTTCATGGTGGATACCCTATACAGGTGTACCATTTTTAAAAATCTTTTATACTGTATTTTTACTGTGCCTTTTAAATGTTTAGATATGTTTAGATACACAAATACTTACCCATTGTGTTACAGTTGCCTATGGCATTCGGTGTTCTGTATAACAACATATGTTAACATGCTGTACAGGTTTGTAGCCTAGGTTATATCACATAGCTAGGATGTATAGTAGGCTATACCATCTAGGTTTGTGTAAATACTCTCTATAATGTTTATACAACAAAATTGCCTAACAACACATTTCGTAGAACATATTCCTGTCATTAAGCTGATGCATGACTGTATTAACATATCCAGATTTATCTTCTTTTGCCAGTTAAGAATTTGAGTCAATCCTTTGACTCTCTGTTGCGTCAGCTCAGGTTTTTCTTCCAGGAAGTCTTTTGTGACTACTGCCACTCCTGTCTCCCCAGTAGAGGGCAGTTATTCTGCCTCTGTCTTCTCATGGCACATCTTCTCCTTATTACAGCACTGTTCATGGAAACTGTAACATCTTTGAATCCATGCGCCTGGCGCAGTGCCTAAGATAGTCAGCAGGCATTCAGTAAATATTTAAATGAATGTATGCATGAATAAATGAATTACTGAATCGTAGGGAAGGGTGTAAGGTGAATGACTTACATGAATCCCTCTGGCCCTGATGCCTTGCGCTCTGATGCTGTTCTTTTTAATGGGTGGAATAATCCATCTCCACAGCGTATTCTGTGAAATCTTGTTGAACCAAGAAGCAGAAAAAACTTGCTTCTCCTATTTTGACTGCTTGATTGTGTGGTCAGGGCCAAGTCATATAATTACTCAGGACCTTGGTCTCCTCCAGTGTAACATAGGTTGATGTTACCCACACTATTTTATAGGTTTATTTTAAGGATTAGATGATACGATATACATGAAAACATTTTGGAAATTAAATTTAATGAAGAACTTGTTGCTTCTTCAGGGGTATCTATCTTGATATAGTCCCTTCAGTGAATTCTTTGTAGTTTGAACTTTCTATTTTGTGATTCCAGGTTTGACCTTACGTTTTATGTGTTGGGAGTCACATATTTTAGATAGGGACTTCTTAGTATACTCTCAATAATAATCTTGGCTTCTTTTACCCATGAATTTGCCCATGTATAGAAGACTTTCCAAGAACACTGCTAATGTTTCTGGATTATGCATAAAATACTTGTGTGTTTTTAATCTGTTTTCTATTCTGATCACTTAACTTTGCCGTTTATTTATGGATACTTTGGAAGTGGGATGGTGGATCGGTAGAAAGAAATAAAACAGTGTAGTTGCAGACCTGACTTGGTGACTATGTCCAATGCTAACCAAGGGAAGCTTGTTTAGTATCTAGAAACCTACCAAAGGAGGGATATTATTTGCCCTCATTGAGAAGGTGGTAAGGGACACTAAGATTTTCAGAATCCTTTGAAAATTTTCGTTTGATTTAATTAATATTTAATTAGTATTATATGGATTTAAAATAACGACTGAATTTCAAGTTTAGCATTTGTACCAGAATCCTATGGGTCAGTTTATTATGTGAAGTTTCCATTAAGAGGCTCTCTAAATTCCCTATTCTCATACTTTTCTCAAAGCTTTCTTCCATGGACCCTTTTTAAAAGAGGGAGTATATGTGAGAAGACATTTCCTTCTGATTATAGAAGAAGTTTATATTCATTGTAGAAAAACTTGGAAAATAAAATGAAAGCTATAAGGAAAATAAAAATGACCGAAGTTCTATAGTCTAGTTAATATATCTTCTTATTAATATCTGTATATCCATCAACATGTACAGTATATCACTACCTATTTTTGAACATAATTGTGTGGGACATATATTTAATACCTGCTGAATTCTCTGGTCACTTTCTGAAATATGATAGATGAATCTACTTTCTTTTAACTTGTAATTGACTTCCTTTTAAAGCTTAATTATTAATTTTTTTTGAACTTCTTTTCTGCAAATATCAGAAACTTGGTTTTGTTTTGTTTTTTTTAATGTTATTTTATTCTTTGAGACAGTGTCTTATTCTGCTACCCAGGCTGCAGTGCAGTGGCTCAGTTGATCCTCCCACCTCAGCCTCCTGAGTAGCTAGGACTACAGGCATGTGCCAGCATGCTCGGCTAATTTTTGTATGGTTTTTTTGTAGAGACAGGGTTTCACTTTGTTGCCCAGGCTGGCCTCAAACCCCTGAGCTCAAGCAGTTATCTTGCTTGAGCCTCCCAAAGTGTTGGGATTACAGGCATGAGCCACCATGCCCAGCCAGGAACTGCTTTAAAGTCTAAGATATAATTAATATACTTGTTTACCTGTTAAATTATCTTGTTGGATCCTTACATGATTAGCACATGGATGAATTTAACTCACTTAAAGGATGTATGGTGGCATCATGGCTTCATGTGAGATGTAGAGACCTGGATGGTCATTGACAAATCACTGTGGACCACAGATCTGCACCTATGCGCCTATGTAGGAGGACTTTGACTCAGATGCTTTCCAAGCCTCCTGCTATTTATCTGATTTTATGCTGCTCTGCTGCTTGCCTCTCAAGATCAGGTTTCATGGGTAGACAAATGTCAAGAGCCATGTGAATCTCAATGGAGCCTGTTTTTACTTTGTTAGTGTGTGTGTGTATGTGTGTGTTTGTTTTGAGACAGAATCTCACTCTGTCGCCAGGCTGGAGTGCCGTGGTGCAATCTCTACTCACTGCAACCTCCGCCTCCCGGGTTCAAGTGATTCTTCTGCCTCAGCCTCCCAAGTAGCTGATACTACAGGTGCGCACCACCACGCCCAGCTAATTTTTTAAATTTTTAGTAGAGACTGGGTTTCACCATGTTGGCCAGGATGATCTCGATCTCTTGACCTCATGATCTGTGTGCCTCGGCCTCCCAAAGTGCTGGGATTACAGGCATGAGCCACTGCACCAGGCCTGTTAGTTTCGTTTTAAAAATGTTTTAAGTCAGTGTTTTTCAAACTGCTTCTTATGATCTATTACATTGTTCATTCAACAGCTGATTATCAAATGCCTATTGTCTGGCACTGTTTAAGCATGAGATACACAAAGAAAAGATATAAAAGCTAATCATCTAGTGGGAAAAGACAAACAGGAAACAAAATAAATATGTAAAAATACATGGTATATAAGATGGTGATTGATGCAGTAGAGGAAAATGAAGTGGATCAGGGAGGAAGCATTGGAGAAGTTGTATTTCTGCATAAGGTGTCAGGAAAGGCCTAACTGAGGATACTTGAATAAAGAGCTAATGAATGAACCATGCTCAGACCTAGGGAGGAACATTCTAGGCTGCAGGATCTGTAAGTACTACAGCTCTGCAGCAGAAGCATGCCTGGCATGTTCTAGGAGCAGTTAAGAGGCACCATGTGGTTGAAGTTGAATAAGGTCCTAGGAGGTGGGGTCAGAGACATAAAGGATGAGGGTAGGGGGTATTGTCTAGGGCCTTGCTGGCATTGTAAGGAATTTGGTTTTTACTCTAGTTGAAATGGGGAGCCACTGGAGGGTTTTCAGCAAAGGAATGATAGGATTAGATTCATGGTTCAGCATCTCCTCTGCCTGCTTTGTTAAGGATAAACTGAAGCATGGGCCAAAATGAAAGCAGAGACAAGCAGGAAGCTCTTTCAATAATCCAGTGGGTGGCCAGGCATGGTGGCTCATGCCTGAAATCCCAGCACTTTGGGAGACTGAGGCGGGCAGATCACTTGAGGTCAGTAGAGTTCAAGACCAGCTTGGTCAACATGGCAAAATGCTATCTTTACTAAAAATACAAAAATTAGCTAGGCATGGTGGTGCCGCCTGTAATCCCAGCTACTCGGGAGGCTGAGACAGGACAGTCACTTGAACCCGGGAGGCAGAACTTGCAGTGAGCCAAGATTGCACCATTGCACTCCAGCCTGGGCGACAAAGTGAGACCCTGTCTCCAAAAATAATAATGATAATAATCCAGTGGGTGATGAAATCAATTTAGGTGGTCACAAGTACTTCTTAAATAAAAAGTACACAATAGAGGCCAGGCATGGTGGCTCACACCTGTAATCCTGGCACTTTGGGAGACCGAGGCAGGCAGATCACGAGGTCAGGAGATCGAGACCATCCTAACACGGTGAAACCCCCTCTCTAATAAAAATACAAAACAATTAGCCGGGCGTGGTGGCTGGCACCTGTAGTCCCAGCTACTCGGGAGGCTGAGGCAGGAGAATGGCGTGAACCCAGGAGGTGGAGCTTGCAGTGAGCCGAGATCGCACCACTGCACTCCAGCCTGGGCGACAGAGCAAGACTCTGTCTCAAAAAAAAAAAGAAAGTGCATTGCATATAGTAGCTGCTAAGTATTGTTTAATGAATTTATGCTAAATTAATGTGGGTGTAGGAGAATACAGTATAAAATGTACTTATTATGAAAGGTTACTATAAAAAATTTTTAAAGCTGTTGTTCTGAGGCATTCATATTATTGCCAACTAGAGGTGATTTTGGTTTTTGGACATGTTCTCAATGAGTGGCTCCTGTATGAAACAAGCTGTTTTCCTGTAATCGTGTCTCATCAGTCAGCAGGTGGAGGGAAGGAGTCTTTCCTTGACCTTTCTCTCTTCTCTTGTTTTCGATTGTTTTTATAAGAGTTCTTTTTAGAAAGTACCAAATCATAATTTTTGTTTTCAGACTCTCTTCTGCTTAGGAATTTTTTCCAGACTTTTCTTCTTTCCTCTTCAGCATTCCTGTAGCTTTGTGGCCTTGTCACCTAATACTCAGTGCACCCACCCCAACTTCTTGTCTTGCCATCACAGACTGTCCATTTACCTGCATATCTTCCTACTCCCTCCTTCTGCACTGTTACTGTTGCTGTAGCCACTGCCATCTCAGTGTCCCTCCTTCCCCTTGCTTTTTTCCTTCTTGCCAACCACTGTTCATTGAACTCTTCCCAGTTTTATGCACTGTGAGGTCAGGGCTGATACTACGTAAGATGAAGATTAAATGGCTGTTTATGAAAATCGTTATTTCACCAGCTTTTGGGTAGAGAGGGGTTTTGAATAAACCAGGCCATCTGATAAATGACGAAATGTTGAGTCCCTTATTTTGTGGAAAGTCATGATAATAAATCTGTTATTATACTGCTTCTTAATTCACTTTGAGATCTTGGTTGGTTCTGTGGGGCTTTTGGAACCTGTGGGCCAAAAAAGTTGAAGCGTTCTGGGCTCTAGAACACTTCTTCTCTGGGCACGTTCCTGTTCTGGAAGATGATGATTAGAAACACTGCAAGGCCCACCATCCATGTGTGCTTCTGAAAGGGCTGGATACGCCATTTGATTATATAAAGATTTCTTTACAGGAATTTAGTCAAGCTTTTCTGCCAACTTCAGTCAAATTTCTGGAGATTCAAAAAGTATACTGAATTCATCTATATATCAAGCCAGAGAAGCCTAGCAGTGAATCATGTTCTGGGGAAGATAAACATGTTTATTCACAGATCGCAATGTGTCTTTCTTAGGCTAGTTGTCTGACAGTTCTGGGTCTCTAGAGAAGTTTCAGTCTTGGGACTGAGGAGTGCATTAGGAAAACAAAAGAGAAAGCCCAGGTTTTTCATCCCCCTTCCAACTCACATAAAATAAATGGTTAAGGGATTACTGGGGCTCTAAGCATACTTGAATGCGACCAGTGTGGACTGTGACTCCCAGAACTTGCTCACTCTTTACCTAGTTCTAGTATCTTCTAGGATTTATCATATTCTATGGGTTGTGTTATAGGAAATACAAAACATCCCATATTCCTTATAGGTCATCCTGTCTTAAATCAGAAACTGGTGGGGAGAGACTTTCTCCCATAGAAAAGACCTTGGTTTTCCCTCTCTGCTTGTGGTATGACACCAGCTCTGATGTCTGTGAGTTAGGACAGTAGTGCCTTGACTCCAAGCATTCCACCGGTCTTATAGAACTTTTACATGCAAACAATGAGGAAATTCATGCCAGTGGCCTTTGGAAAATCTTGTTGGCACCACCAGGTGTACCGTATGGATTAATCATGGATTTATAGTAATCTAGGTCCACAGAGCCTGATCTTGGAAGCTTTTTCAATTCCCTGTGTTGTGCTAGAAGTGATACTCTCAATCACTTTCCCTGGAAACAGCCTTGGCCTGTTTCTCTTGTGTTCCAAGTCTTGCCTTGGTCAAGGACTTTTTTAAATGTTCTTTTTACCCCACCAGAGCAATAAAGAAGTCCAATTGAGTGGACTTAAAAAAAAAAAAAAAAAAAACCAACCCCGCAGGAGAGAGCTTGTGAGGAACGTTTTCCTGATGTTCTGAGGCGTTCTTGCTTTTTGCCCTGGGTCTTTTGGATCACCTTGGATCACCTTCTACCCTGTTCTTGTTGTGTTTTATAGCAAATCCTTGGATGAAGATAGGTTGGGATAGATGTATTTCATTAATTTTTCTTATAAAGATATTTTTATTTGAACTCGTTGTTAACATGTTTTGCTAGTTCTTGCGATATATTGCTCATCTCATTTGAATGTATTGGTAGCCACTTCTCTGAAGGAGTAGAGACAGTGGCATTTTCATTATCAAGATAAGTGTCCAGAAAGCAAGTCAGGATTGAGGCATTCTTGTTTGTATAGAGGCACCCCTATTTCTTTAAGAGAAAATGAGAAATTAATTCTTCAGGGAATGTGTTGAGGACAGGAATAGAACTCCAATCTGAAAAGGAATTGGAGATCCTTCTGCAAACAGACATGATAATAATCCAGTGGGTGATGAAATCAATTTAGATGGTCACAAGTACTTCTTAAATAAAAAGTACACAATAGAGGCCAGGCACGGTGGCTCACACCTGTAATCCCGGCACTTTGGGAGACCGAGGCAGGCAGATCACGAGGTCAGGAGATCGAGACCATCCTGACTAACACGGTGAAAAAGTGCCTTATGATATGGTTAGCTTTTCATTGACTTTGATAATTTATCTTTTGTCCACCTTGTTTTCTCTCCACCCCCAACCCCACAAATTCCAAAATGGAATCATGTTTCTCACAGTGTGGTTTGAAAGTCACCTGTATTACAATTAACTAGTGTTGCTGGTAAAATTCAGATACCTGGGCCCACTTTCCAGATTGAATTAGAATATTGTGGGGGGCAGGGGGTGGGAATCCTGAGAATCTACGTTCTTTAAAGTCCTTGATGATTTTTCATGCATCTTACACTTGAAGCCAGAATCTTTGACATCATCTTTGTATCTTGACTATGAGGGCAAACTGCTTCCAAGCTCTGCCTTTCTAGCAAACCAGATCATCCTTATCATTCTCACCAGGAGTGGCCAGCTGCAGACCCCTGCTGATAAATTACAGCAGGTAATGTATGATAATGTAATGATAATGTAACTTACTTTCTGGATTTCAGGTGTCATTCCATCCCTCTGGAAGGAATGGAATTTTGTGACAAAACATGAAGTTTTCAGTGTTGGTGGCTGCTGCTCTTTAAATAGCACCCCTGAACAATCTAGGAGCAAGATTCCTCTGTACTTTCTTTGTGTGAGAGGTTAGAGTTCCCTGCCCAGAAGCATAGGCAAGAGAAAAGTTAGTTACTATCCTGGAGCCCACAACCTAATTCCTGTAGTGTAATCAGACTGCAGATGGTGGGTCAGGGAGCTTGGGTGGGGTTGGGATGGTCCATATGCCATCCTGGGCAGACTCCTCTACAGGCCTGACTAGACTGGGCAGAGGAAGTTCCTGATAACAGATGGAATGGGTATTTGCCAGAGGCTCTAGCTTTCCTCTCAAGGATGCCTGAGCTGCTGCAAACCCCTGCTGCTATGGCTGGTGAGGCTGGCCAAGTCTCTTTCTGTTGACTCTTGTTTCCACCCCCAACTCCTAGTCAGTCCTACAAATGCTGGTTTATTTGCACACTCCATGCTGATTTTGGATTGAAAGCCTCTCATTGTTTTTGAGTTCAGTGTTTAGATAACACCACATGCCTATCGCAGCCAGGGTACCCTGTAAAGGAAATGCCTGGTCTCTAACAGTCCTGTCATTCATTTTATGTATGCGAGTGAGTGTGGTCTGTGTTTTGGACCATTATAAGAGCATTTCTCTGCAGGGATTACTACTTGGGGCCTGCAGGGATACGGGGCCCCTCCTTGATGTCTGGAATTCTAGGGGTGGTTTTCTAAGTCTTCCCTCTTTCCTTTCATTCCAATCCTAAAAGGGTTACAGGTTGTTTTGCCCAAGGCTTGTTTCCACACATAGCTGCAGTACCAGAGCATTCCTTCCTTTGGTGAGAAGACTGCTTTGGGGGACACAGGACTGACTGGGGCTGGTGTTGGTACAGGCTGTTTTTGTGACCAAGCTAGGTTGGCAGCTGCCTCTGTGGTTTCAGGGCTTCCCTTCCCATAGGATAGGATAGCTCTTTTCTTGTCCACTTAATTTTCCCCACCATTCTCTTGGCAAAAAAAGAAAATATGTTATCTTCATTCAGTATTAACTTTCTTCTGGTAATATATAGCTCTTTTTTCATTTGGTACAATGCAATTAAAACTTCTTTAAAATAAATCTGTTAGGCTCTAATTTAGTTGTCTTGAGGCCCTTTTCAGGTCTGTGATTCTCTAGAATTTATAAACTTTTTTCTCTAAATCTACTGGGATCACTACCTATCCATGACAGTAATGTCTGCATGAGACAGAGTGAGTTCTAATGTGGCACTTGTTCTACAGTGTCTCCAACATATATACTTAACTTCACTTTCCTACCAGTAATTCAGTGCTCCAAAAATTAACCCAAAATACAAAAGAAAACTTGGTTTTGACATGGACTATGAGCATTCATCCCTCTGTAATAAAATAGTGATCCTGACTGCCTGAAAGATCGCACTTAGCACTCCCCACAACCTTTAAAAGTTAGTACTGTATATACTTGTTAATGTTCATGGCCATCCTGGTTCACTGTAATATTAAAAGTACGTTCTGAGTCATCAAAAGAAATTATTTAGAACTATACTGTTTGAAACTTTTTTAAAAATGTGAATCTTATGAAACTATGGAAGAATATTAGGTGAACCAGAACATAGTACTCTTTAGTGAAGCTAGATAAATGAAGTTCTATGTATTAACCAAAGTATGTTTTAACGCTACATATCAATTTGTGGGGAATTGTAAGGAAAACAAGTCATTTTCCTTTTCTAATTGTTGCACTCCTTGCTCTGCATTTAAATTTAAGAATTGTCTTTAATACTTATTCTCTAATCATGCTATATAGAATATAAAAATTCTCCATGAACAGATTAAAAATTCAAAATAAAGTAATAAAATGATTATGATTGAAAAATTATCCATTATAAACAATAAAGTTTCTATTGTTCATTTTTTTTAGACAGGGTCTTGTTCTCTCACCCAGGCTGGAGTGCAGTGGCGTGACCATGGCTCACTGCAGCTTCAGCCCCCTAGGCTCAAGTGACACTCCCTCCTCAGCCTCCTGAGCAGCTGGGACTACAGGCACATGCCACCATGCCTGGCTAATTTTTTTATTTTTTTGTAGAGACAAAGTCTCATTATGTTGCCAGGGCTGGTCTCAAACTCTTGGGCTCAAGTGATCCTCCTGCCTCAGACTCCCAAAGTGCTGGGATTATAGGCATGAACCACTGTACCCAGCCTATTGTTTTTGCTGATGGTTCTTGTATCTCTAATATGAAGGATGAATATATTGCTTAAACACCATCCGTGACTACCCAGTTAGAGTGGATGCAACCCACTTCTCAGGGTCTTGACGACTATGTTTTCAGTTGTGCAGTTAGCTTGGGTAAACAAAGTCATTATTTTAATATGTCTCTTCTTTCAAGATGTTTGTTATCCTTTTCTTGTAAATTTACTGGTAATTCATCTTTTGGAGACTGAGAAAGAGAACTGACAATTGAAGTAAATTGTTTTAAAGTAACCAAGGAAGCGTTGCTACCCTCATTTTTCTAGCCACTGCATAGAAATATCCTTTTGCTGAAATTCAGCTGTACAAGCTTGACAGGAGGTCCTAGGCAAATGTGTTTTTCAGATTCTTGTCTGGTCTATCTCATGCCTGATTTCTGTGCCTTGTGCCTTCCAGTTCTCTCCTGCGCTATGGTGGAAACCTGTCCCTCCAAAGTGCCATGAGTGTACGATTCAACAGCAACGGGACGCAGCTCTTGGCCCTGAGGCGGCGCCTGCCCCCTGTGCTCTATGACATCCATTCCCGCCTACCTGTGTTTCAGTTTGACAATCAGGGTTACTTCAATTCATGCACCATGAAAAGCTGCTGTTTTGCAGGAGATCGTGACCAGGTAAGTGCTGTCTGCCTCCTGCATCTCACACTCATGCTTTTCTCTCTGATTGTTCTTTCTATACTAGTCTTTATTTCTCATTAGCATTATGTCAGGTAGAAACAATTAAGGGGAAATAGTGAGTGCCTGACTTAATAATAGTGAAGTGTTCTGACTTAATAATAGTGAGTTTCTTCATCAAGGCTGCCACTGGGTATATACAAGGCACACACCATAAACCAAGGCTGGCCACGATATGGTTCTGAGCCACCTAGCTCTGCCAAGTTTGTGAACAGATTTTAAGATTCTAAGAATGTGCCATTTCAGAAGAAAGGAGGGAATCCATGGAAAATTAGCCTGCTGGGGAGAGAGACATTAAAAAAAAGAAACCAATAAAACACAATGATGAATGAAACACCCTAAGTACCATCCAAAAGACATGTATCTTGAATGGCCTCTTGGGATGGCATCTTTTTGTTGGATGAAATGGGGTAAGCAGCTTTGTTTGAGAGGGAGCCAGATGCTGACTCTTTTTCTTTTTACTGCCAGCATCACAACTGGAAATGGAGAGCCCAAGCTGTGAGTTTCCAGCCTTTTCTGAGTCTCACTAGGAATGGAGATGCTGATGTTGACTTAAAGCTGGCAGCTTAAGAATACACTTGGCATTCTTGCACCTTTCTGTCTTGGCCATAGAAGTTCTGAATTGTCAGTGACCAGTTGGGCTGGTCTGGGTCACAAGCCAAGGAAAGACAAATGCGAAGAAAGACAAATCTAAGGAAAGGTTGATCAAATAAACAAACAGGATTTTTTATTCTCAAGCACAACAAATCTTATTGCTACTTCACGTATAGATTGGGAAAAAGAAAAACCTTAGTCTCTTGCTAATGCTTAGTGTTCTCATCTTTGGGTCAATGAACTATGTCAAATTTTGAGTTAACAATTCTTATATGTTGTACCCCACCTCTTTAGAGCTATTTTTGGCATAAAAGAAATATAAAAGAGGCATAAAAGAAAAATTTCTTTGAGAAACTGGCAAAACCGTGCTTTTTGAAGTAAAAGCTAGGATTTTTCTCCCTAGATGGGGGTTGCTGGAGTCTTCCTAATGTCATAGTTTAAGGATTAGTAGATGTAGTAGGAACCGAATAAATGCCTGTCTTGCGTGTAGATAGATGAGAATGTTCTTTTAAGTTTTCTGAACTAGAGATTTCCCCTCTTTATATAAATAGAGACCATATATCCAAATTCAGAATTTATACTCATGTTGGAGTCTTAGGGCCTACTTAGCTGAGATCCATACTGGAGACCACTGGGTGGCCTCACTGATGTCTCCTTGGGGAGGCCACAGTACCTGAATGACTTAATTTGTATATGCCTGTATGGCACTGCAGGGAATTTGTTTCTTGGGTGGGAAGAAACAGTTTCTAGAGGCGATCAGACTCACGATAGAACAGATATGCAGAATGGTTGATTTAGCTTTGTCTGGCTGTGGAAATGACAATCACATCTCTCCCTCTCTTCCTTTTTTCCTTCCTTCTTCTTTGCTTTTGTTGATTTTCCATATTTTATCAACAACTTATGCATGTAATTCTTGTTTTGTTGAATAATAGAACATGCAGTGAAGATGATATTCATAGTTTATTAGGCTTTATTTCCAAAAACTAGAGGCTGAGGGAAAGGTGATTTTCTTCAGGTTGTATTTAGCAGCCAAAGCCTGTCTTCATGGACCTTAGAAGACCCAGAACAAAGACCTCTAGCCAACATGTAAGCACCTAGACCATGGTTTCCCATCCTTATCATTGTTAACATTTTGGCTAGATAGTTCTTTGTTGTGTGGGGCTGTCCTATGCATTACGAGATGGTTAGCAGTATCACTAGCCTGTCTCTACTAGATGCCAGTAATATCATCCTAAGTTATCCTCCAGGCAACCAAAAATGTCTCCGGACATTGTCCCCTGGGGGGAAAATTGCCCCTGGTTGAGAACCTGTGATCTGGATTATAATTACCTATTTTGCTCAGAGGCATTGGGGCAGGTATTGTCATAGGCAGAGCCACAGAAGGTATTTTGTGATAGTTCTAGGTATATACATCAAATATATCATTGTTTCTGCCTTTCAGTTTATATATAATCATAAAAATATTGAATGGCTTTTGATTTTTCTCTATTTAGATTTGACTAATTTATTATTTGTGACTTATGTCCTGTGGGAAGAGTTTATGGGTATTTTATTCTCTCTGACAAACAAGACTTCTTTTTGGCTGGGGTAAGTGGTTTTTCTTGAAAGAAGATGCGAAGTCATTGAATCTAACTTTGGATCAGTTAACAGAGTTAAAGTCTTAAAAGTCTGTTCATATTCCCAAAATAGTTAGAGGTATATAAAATACAGAGATTTGTGCTTGGCTTTTTTGTTGACTCCTTAGGGACTAAGAAATGTGGCTAATTCATCATTGTCTTGTCTCCAAATCCTGGCACACAGTGAGAACACAATAAAAATTTGTTGAAGTAAATATTGAATACTTTTGTCAATGTGTGGTATTTAGCTTTGTGGGCCTAAGTCTTCTCTAACTGTAAATCAGGATTGATAAGTATGATTTTTCCTGTTCAACTTCCAGGGGCCTGGAAAGATGGATGAATTAAATAATTCATCCAATTAGGAGGATGAATTAAATAATGGATTTATAGTGAAACTAATCTGCTGAACTTATAGTTTTTTCAAGTGTTGAACAAGAGGTCAGTCTTACTGTCCCAGTCCTAGAACATGTCTCAAAGGTGATTTTTAGACTCTGACTTTCCACACTCAGGGATAAGGCAGCAGTTGTCACAGTTACAGTATGACCTGCAGGACTGACATGTATATTGTTTGATGAGTCTAGACAGAATCTTGTTTTCTGCTTTCAATTTCCAAAGCCTGCCTTTTCCTTATATTGGGCTTTATATTTGACCTCATTCCTGTATGCTCTGAGAACACCCACAGCCTGAGGCTCTGTGTTCTGGAACTCTTCATTTAGTCATAGGCTGGGTAACCATCCCAGACAGGAATCTGAGAATTTCCATAATAGGAATGAACGTGGATAAGAAAAGCAGTAAGAGATCCTATTTATCTGAGACAGTCATCTGGCTTTTAATTATGAGATTATTCAGTCCATACAGATGGACACAGATATTGTTCAGAGTATGTGTACTTCTTTTTAAACTACCATTAGTCTCAAAATAAAATTAATGTTTCAAGAAATTAGACTTGTGGAATAAAGTGTGAAATATCTGGGCCTCCTTTGTGTCTCCCTAATGCTCACTGCCACCCCTGTAGATGAATTCTAATTATAGAGCTATTAGAGATCATATTGTACAAACCTTTTCTTTTACAGATGAGTAAACTGAGTCTCAGAGAGGTCACAAGTCACAACACATGTAAGTTTGTAGGCAAACCAGGGCTAGAACCCAGATTTTTGGGCTCTCAGTAGAGACCCCTTTTCGCTGTACAAATGATCACAACTTGTTGCAGACAGGAGCAAGACAGGCAGCAAAAAATAAGTGAATTGGGCTGGGAGTAAACATTAAAGAGTGGCGGGGACTATGGAGAGCCCACATCCCATCTAAATGGGTCAACTTCTACATAGCTTTAGCCCATTGTTGCCAGGGTTTCTGATTTTTTTCAAGAGAAGACAGAAATAAGGATTTTTACGTGAGGTCTCTTGGTTTTAAAATATTACAACAAATTCATGCTTTATTGTATAGATGAAACAAATCTGTACACCATACCTATTCTGCTGTAGATCCACCAGTTTGAAACCTTTGTGCTTCATTCAGCAAGACATTTTTTCTCATGTTTAGTGCCATGGACTGTCACTAACTCACCGAGACAAGTTCCTTTTTCCTGCTTCCTACCGAAGGCTTCCTAACTTCATGTCTTTTTTCTCGCTCCATCTTTTAAATTATGAGAGCATATATTTACTGAGCATTTACTGTGTGCCTGATGCTCTGATAGATACATTCACATAACATTGCCAGATGGTACCCTCTTTGAGATTTGCACTCAAAGCCCTGTATACAATCTGTCTTCCCCCCCTTTTGGCTACAAATACATAGTTTGTTTCTTTCTAGTGTATTATAATTATTCAAGTTTGATAACTTCTAGCATCAGATCAGGTGACCATAGTGACATCAAGTTGGCTGGGTATCCACAGAAGCAATTAGCCTTAACTAAAGGCTTACATTTTTTTATTTTATTTTATTTTATTTTTTTAAAGCAAGCCTACCTTCTAGTCTTGCAATATAGTGGGAAATCTTGCAGTAAAACAGCATTCCTTTCCTTGGAGGCTGCCTGAGCCCAAAGGTGGTTCTTGCTTTCACTTCCTACTTGGATTTTTGTTTTGTTTTCTCCTGGAAGCCTGACTGGGTACATTCTGTCTTCTAAGCTTCATACACTTCTCTACATACTCAGTGAGCCAGTCTCTTAATAGGGTTAAAAAAGAATGCCAGTGTTCTACCTGCTGGCTTTTCTGGCATGCACGTATAAGACAGCACTTGGCTGTTGTTCCTTCTCTTTCACAATTCCTTAAATGGCTCTTGTCCTAGATTGTGAGTCCAGTAGAATGGCTGAGGCTTCTGGTAGGCAAGTCTTTCAGGCTAGCAGGCTTGTTTGCCTGGAAATGGACAGTTTGATCATTTAAAATATTTCTTGCTTTAGTCTCATATGATGCCTGGTCTAATAGTCCCTACATCTTGCTGAAAGTAGGATGTACACGAAAGGAGAAAGTATAGTAAGATTTTCTTGAAATGACTGAGCACTGGAGTACCTGAGCACTAGGATCTCTTATACTGATCTTTTGAACTTGATAGATGGCAAGGCCCCAAAAATCGTGATCATGAAATCATCTTGTCCCATCCCCTGGAGGAAAGAGCTGACTTGTACCCTATGAGTCCAACAAAACGGTCTTGGATAAATGGCCTCCCTCAGACATTACATCACCACTCAACCTCTCTGTGTTGATATTATACGGGTATAGCCGAGGTGTGGAATGCACCAGTAAGTACTCTCTAGGCCAGAGAGGCCCTGTAAAGTTATAACTTTGCCTTTTTTTTTTTTTTTAATAACTCCATGCACCCCTGATTAAGCCCACTTTTGGGCCTGGCATGCCATATGTTCTCCTTTATCTGAGATAAAGATATACTTTTAATGAGGGAAATTCAACCCTTGGTTTCTATCCTTTGATTTGTTGTGATTTTAGGCTACTCTTTTTTTTTTTTTTTTCATCTCCTTGCCATTTATATCTTACATATTTTTAGCCCTTTAACTTGTAAAACATGTTCACGTCCACTGTTATATTTTTTGTTGTTGTTGTTTGTTTGTTTTTAGACGGAATCTTGCTCTGTCACCCAGACTGGAGTGCAGTGGCTCCACCTAGGCTCACCGCAACCTCCGCCTCCCAGGTTCAAGCAATTGTCGTGCCTCAGCCTCCGGAGTAAATGGAATTACAGGCACACGCCACCATGCCTGGCTCATTTTTTGTGTTTTTAGTAGAAACGGGGTTTCACCATGTTGGCCAGACTGGTCTCGAACTCCTGACCTCAAGTGATCCACCCGCCTCAGCCTCCCAAAGTGCTGGGACTACAGGCATGAACCACAACACCCGGCCCACTATTATATTTGAATGCTCCCAGCAACCTTCGGGTGCAATTGGACAGGTTTTATCCTCACATGAAACTGAGGCCGACAGTAGTGTGAAACGGCAAATTGAATTGTTAGCAAAACCAGGACTAGACTCAGTTTCTTGTTTTTGACTGTACCCTCTTGCTCATAGGCATGCTGCCCGCTGTGTTATAGAGATCAAGCAATGATATGATCTGGTGAGGAAGAACTGAACACAGAATGTGGCAGAAGAATTCCTTGTATGTCTTGTTTAGAGAGTGAATGTTTTAGGAAACTTTTTTTGAGGAAGAGGGCAGACTTTCTGTTTTGTAAAGAGAAGGTAGAGGGAATATAACTTTTTTTTAAAAGGTGCAAAAATAATTAAAACAGTAACATACATTTGTGTGTATGAGGGAGGGATATTTAAAATTAAAATATTATATCGTCACAAGAAAGACCAGATATTCCTTACTCTGCCCTTGGGCAACCAAGAAAATTAAAGCCTGTTTTATATCCCAAAAATAAAAGAGAAACTTGATAGAAGTAACAGTGCTCAGTGCTTGCAACCAAAGTCAATTTATACTCTTGTTAGATGAGTCCAAATTCTAAAGGCTACAAAAATCCTATTAAATCAAGGGGGGAAAAGAATCATTTTAGGACAAAGTTATTCAAGATGAAAGAAAGGCATATCTTCAGTGAGAGAACTGCCTACTGTTGGATACTTTCTTGCTAATGTGTTTAAAGATTTTGGACTTCTCAACTTTCTTGGTTTTCTGGTAGCCAAATCCACCACTGCCTACTCGCTTTTTCTGCTCGCCTTCATTGCTGTTGACATTCAGATCAGCAAAGGGAGGCACCTTGAAACCAAATGATAGAGTAACTTGAGGCAAATTGAAGTTATTAACATTAAAGATCTGTTTCAGAGAATGGGAATCATAGGCTTGTATGTATGATTTTTATGTTTCCTGGGCTGACTTGTGAAGAAAGTAGTTCTTTTCAAGCTGAGACTGAATGTCAGAAATTTTAGACCAGGAAAAGTCAAATTCACTTGACGGAACCTTGGATTGTTTCAAGTAGTGAAGAAAACCCAATTCTTCTGGGTGCAAAATGAGCAAGGCATGCCCTCTCCCATTTAGGCCTCTGGCTGTTCTACCCACATGGTGAGTATTATTCCTTAGGGTCATCCAGAGGGTCATACTGAACAATCCAATCGACTTCAGTAATGTCCAGTCCTCTTGCTGTCACATCTGTACACAATAGTGTTCCTGAATCTGCATTGCAGAACTGGAAGAATGTGGTTGTATGCTTATTTTGCTTTTGCTTTCCATGAATGGCCAAGATGGGCAAATCAATGTAGTTCAGCAACTCATAGTGGTATTTCACGGACATACAAGATGAAAAGAAGGCCATCAGCTTATTTTTTTTGGTTCTTCTTAAGGAATATAAAGAGCAGAAGGAATCTCTTTTCAGAAGGACAAACAACATATCCCTGCCCAAGACCATCCACTGTTGCATTAGCTGTGTTATCAACACCAACATACAATGGCTCCTTTTTCAGAGAAATCCTTGCCAGGCATTCAACTTTTTGAGTTTGGGTGGCAGAAATAAGCATCGTCTGTCTACGTGTTGGCAAAAGTTTAATAATTTGCTTTAATTCCTCTTCAAACTCAACATCCAAGATATGATCAGCTTCATCGATGACCAGACACTTCAGATTTTTATACATAAACCCTGGGATATTCTGCATATGGTCCAGCAGATGGCCTGGTGTGACCACAAGGATGTTGATCCTGTTAGCAAGTTTCTATGCTTCAGCAGGTCTGTTACTGCCACCCATTATCAGCCCATAGGTATGCACGTGGTGAGTCATTAGCTCCTTAAGAACACCAAAAGTTGGCATGGCTAGTTCTCTAGTAGATGAGAGAATAGGGACCCCCGTTCCATTCCTGGGCATGAACTTAAATTTAACAATGAGTTCAGCTGCAGGGATGAGAAAAGCCGGGGGTTTACCACTGACGGTTTTTGTAGCTGCAAGAAGATCCATGCCTTCCAGAAGTGGTCTGATACTTTTATGCTGAATTTCAGTCATATTTGTAAAACCCATTTCTTTTATTGCCTTCAGAGTATTTTCATTGACAAGATTACATAGAGAAGCAAATGAAGTATCCTCAAAAGCTCCTGTCAGTCCCAGGGGCAGACTGGGCACCTCACTGTCATCTTCATCATTATCTGGCTTCTCCACATTATTTTCTGTTTCTTTAGGAGTCTTGGCACTTTCTTCTTCAGATTCCCCTTTGTTTTCAGTTTTTGCTTTTTTTGTATCCGGTCCAGCATTATTCACCATTTTTCTCTTTTTCTTTTTTGATTCTGAATTAGGAGACTGCATTGCTGCTTCTCCATTGGTTAATACAGTGGATTTCAGGGGAGATGTTTTAACTTTTATATTTTCCACTGCTTCTTGAGACACGTCTCCATTTTGAGCATCTGATAAGCCCACGTTCATAGAATGTTTTGATTTTTTAACCTTTCCACCTCCCATTGTTTCTTCAGACACATCTCTAATTTGAGTTTCTGACAGGGTCAGATTTGAGGCCCCCTGAAACTTTAGGTTCCGCTGCCGCAATTTGAAGTTCCGCTTCTCGATCTTCTTGCGTAGGAGTTTCATCGGCAGGTGAGACATGCTGTCCAAGTAGTGTCTAGACCATGGTGCTACACAGTACAGCTACTCAGTTCCAGAATACAACTTTATTAAATCAGCCGTTTATAACTCTTTTTGAATCCTGTACCTTTTTGAAACTCTAAAAGCTATAAACAGTCATCTCTGAAAAATGTACACATCTACATTGTTTTCCATATAATAATAAAGTGTTTATGGAACTCTTGAAACCTAGAGGCTCAGGTATTATCAATCCTGGATTAAGATTTTACCTTTGGGTTATGTTGTCTTTTAGTCCGTTTACTGATGCAACTTTAGAACTTAGAAGCTTAAAAGGTTTTGGACTATATGAGGCCTGCTAGGTATGGTCTGGTTTATAATCGTTCAGGAACACAAGGTGACCTGGATTCTTCTTAGGAACAAGTGGAATTGATGTGATCTGGTGACAGGACATGGCAGTTCTTTAATGCATGGCTCCTGGCTAAGAGTCTGGGCCCCACTAGGAAATCCTTGGTAGATGTTAATGAAGAGGAACAGAGTATAACCTGTCTCATCCTCCTTAGAGATTTTACTTTTAGTAGAAGAGCTTTGCCTCTTTTTGAGGTATCTTCAAGCTTTGGAGAAAAAAGAAAATAATGTTACTTCCTCAGAATGCTGGGACACCTTTTCTTGAATGAAGAGTATAAATACTCATATATGGACTGAAGTGAGTGCTACCATCTCCTCACTCCCCAGTCCTCACATACAAAAACTGAAGCCCATGGAAGGGGGCTAATGGTTAATGGCCCCTCATCTTGCTCAGGTTTCCAAAATGGTTGGCCAAATAAAGATTCATGTTTCTGGTCACTTTGTTATAACCACCTGTTGGTAATTTACAGCATTTTTTTCCTTTTCTGTTGATTATTTGACTGTTATTGGCTGCCTTTATGGAATATTCCTTTATTAATAGAATTTTTTCTACACAGAACCCATAAAGGTTGGTTATTTTAATAAACTGAAAGATTCCAGAAGCCTAATGGAGCTGAAATGGCAAATGGCTCAAAGCAGCAAGAATAATGTAACTTCACATGCAAAAATAGTGTTAAGCTTATGGGTATGCATATTTGTATGCTTTTATTGGGAGGCAATGAAATTTCTCTTACCACAAATAAAATAAATCTATGGCTTTGCCCGTTTCCAAAGAAAATTTGCTCTGATTGCTTTGTATTTGTGGCAAGCACTGGTTATAAATGGTATGATCAAAGGTATATTATATGCCAATTAGCAAACCTTTTTCTGGAAATAGTCATCTAGAGAGCATATCACAGAGTTTTCAGTCACATTGTTTTTCCCCTTCTGACAGAAGGTCAGGGGAAAATAAGAACTATGTTTGATTTAAATTTAAATAGCAGTCTCTGTGATGTTACTGATCCAGGCTAGCGAGCCATCTGGTTTTTCTGTCCTAGTCAATACAGCTAATTAGACAGGCATGCCATTTACTGGAGAATAATTAATCAATTACTATGGAAGGAGCCTTTGGAGAGAACTGGGTAAATTGATCAGTACTCAATGAATAGTAACTGATTGATATGTTTCCTTCGTCATCAACAGATGTTGGAGAAGATCAAATCCTGTGTAAGCATGCACCACAAACACACACATACACACAAATACACACACACACACATTTTCTATAAAGGTCAATGGATTGACAGAGGACATTTGGGTCAGTGAGACAGTGACAGATACCAATCAGTAATCTTTTTCAATGTTGTTCTTCGTAGTGGTCGTGATGGTGGTTCCTTCCTGAAATCTATTGAGAGGGGGTTGTTGATCTGTTCCTATGCTTGAGCAAGTTAGTATCTCCATACTGACAGTGGATTGGATGAAACCCCACCATGCACTGGCCTCAGGTTAACCCTACTTAAAATGTCTAGATCAGTAAACATTCAGATCAGTAAATAGCTTGCCCTCTTGGACCACAGAATGAATGAAAAGTGAGGTGAATCAGAATGTGGCCAACTTTTAACCTTTGTGGCCAGCTGGGAAGGATTAGGGATAATGTGTGTCCACACAACAACTCACGTTCATTTTAGCATTGATATTTCCCGCCTTACCCACAAAACCAAACAAAAATTAAATATATCTTCCACTCTGATCTAATTATAGTCTGTGGATCTCCTACTTCCCCCTCAACTCAGGGTGTTTTCGGAAATGGAGACTTTATTGCCTAGATAATGAAGTATCTAAAACATTCTTTCTTCCTCTTGGAGCCCCGCCCTGTTCTTCTCAATAGAATATAAGATAAAAGGCTCTGTGAAGTGAGTTTCGTTTTTTTGTTTTTTATTTTCTCTTATATTCTTTTAAATCTTATTATTTATTTTTTCCTCTTACATTTGTTATTGCCTTTTTTTTTTTTTTTTAAGCACAGAAGCAGAACATGAAGTGAGTTTTTAATTTGTGGTTTCCCCCTCAATGTTTAGAATGATGTTAAAAAAATAACTTAGAGAAGGCAATGAATTCTTCATATTCATGTCCCCATTTGGCCACAAACTTCTTATCACCTTATTTAGTTTTTGCCTTTCCAAAGTTGAATAGTAATTTTTAGTTTTTTTCACAGTAGTGTATGAAATATGAACGTTGGTTGTGAAGTCATAAAAAATATGAAACATAGGAATTTGGGGTAACCAATTTTTCTATTAAGTTTCTATAGCTTGCCTATTTATATAGAAGTGTCTGCTGCTGAGCCTTTCTGTTATCTAGGCCAGAAGCACTTTACTCCAGGTCAGCTTCAGACCCCAAACACCAGATTTCCTGGGTGAGAATGAGCAGGTACTGTTTGAAATTAGATCATCAAGATAAAGAAAAGACAGAGAGAAAAACCTGTGCCTCCAATTTCACCTCTTGAGGTGAAGTCCAGTTTTCTGGTTAATTGAAATAATTACTGTGTTTCTTAAGTTTTAATATAATGAAGTACTTTGGGTTTGTTTCTTTTGGTAGTGAAGCAGTGCCATGGGCACTGTTTGATCTTTGTTTTCTTGCTTATATTTCCTTGTATCCTTCAGCAAATATTTGTAAGATGGCCCACCTAGACCTGCAGTGTCCTGGTGGTCCTTTTAAGCACTAACCATCAGCAAGGCCCCACTCGGTGGCCCTAGCCAGCCTGAGTCCGGGAGGGGATGACCCTTTCAACATAGCTTTAGAAGACAGGAATGTTTCTAGCTGCTCTTATGATAGTAAATGTATCTCTGTACTCAGCTAACTTGAAATAATCTTTATTTCCACAAAACTTAAAAAAAAAAAGACAAAAGAGCTCTTAATGGCTACCTTATATTTTAAAATAGCCAGAACTCTGTCCGCTCTCCTGGAATACTCTTCTCCCAGATATCCACATAACTTGCTCCCTCATTTCCTTCAAGGCTCTATTCAAAATACCATTTTATCAAAGAGGCCTTCTGTGACCACCCTCTGTAAAACGGAAACTAACACACCAACCCCCAGCACCCCCTATATGCGCTAACCTGCTGTTTAATTTTTCTCTATAATACTTGTCACCACTGGATACATTATATATGTTTTTTTGTGTTTAACTTTTTTTGCTCTCCCCGTATTATATATGTCTATAATATTTTCCCCCTCCCATCAATAGAATGTAAGCTTCATGAGACAGGAACAGGGTCTCTTTTGATCAACTCTGCCTTCCCTTCCCTGGAACAATGCCTAACATGTATTAGACATTCAATAAATATTTGTTTAATGAATAAAGGAATGACCTCACTTTTATTTCTGTCCTTATAGTCAGCAGTACCCAGGCAGCCAACTTTTAATGCTAGAAGGCATCCAGCAGACAACTGTGAAATGCCATAATGAATTCCGCAGGACAGTTTTGTGATTCCAGAGTGTGTGAACACTTAAATGCCCTCACTAGATGGCAGTGAGGCAAGACGCGCCCCCTTAAAAATCATCCCGAGCTGTTCTCTTGTGGTGGGTGGAAGAACAGTTCCAAGAGGAAGAGAGGTCAGGAGTTGCCTTTATCCCTAAGAGGAAGCCTGTACATTTTATGCATTTTCTGCATATTTTAGGAGCTGTCATATTAAACCCAACAGGCCTTAACTCTGGGAGAGTTTTCTTCCTTCTAAGGCAGTCTTCTGAGTCAGCATTCTGTCTGGGAATCCCGTTTTCCCTTCTCATGGCTTTGTCCTGGTGAATAGCTGAACAACTAGGAAAGCGCTGATGCTTCACAATGAAATAGTAAAACCCCTGATAAGCCCACTGGGCTCAATCTTTTTAAATACTATTTTTTGTTTGTTTAGTTTGCAGTGGTATGGGGGGCAGGGTAGCAGGAATTCCACATGAAGTTCATAGCCTCTTTTAAACACGTAACAGGTAACAGGAAATGGTGGCGCCCGCCTGTAGTCCCAGCCGCTGGGGAGGCTGAGGCATGAGAATCGCTTGAATCCGGGAGGTGAAGGTTGCAGTGAGCTGAGGTTGCACCACTGTACTCCAGCCTGGGCGGCAGAAACTCTGTCTCCAAAAAAAAAAAGTGTACATTAAATATATACATTTACATTGTTGTGTAACCATCACCACCATCCATCTCTAGAACTTCTTCATCTCAAACTGAAACTCTGTGCCCACTAAAAATCAACTCCCCATTTCCCCTCCCACTAGGCCCTGTCAACCACCTTTCTACTTTGTGTCTGAATTTTCATGACTACTGTGGTAGGATCATATAGTATTTGTCTTTTTGTGACTGGCTTATTTCGGTTAGCATGATGTGATGTCCTCAGAGTTGATCCATGTTGTAGCATGTGTCTGAATATCCTTCCTTGTTAAGGCTGAATGATGTTGATGGACACATAGGGGATGATTCCACCTCTTGGCCGTTGTAAACAGTGCTGCTATGAACATAGGTTGCAAGTATCTCTAATCTTGTTTTCAGTACTTTTGGATGTATACCCAGAATTGGAATTGCTGGATCATATGATAATTCTATCTTTGATTTTGGGGGGAACTATTTTGTGGGTCTTTGTTTTGTTTTTGATAGTAACCATTCTAATGGATATGAGGTGGTATCTCATTGTTTTGATTTGCATTTCCCTAATGATCAGTGATGTTGAACATCTTTTCATGTGCTTATTGGCCATTTGTATATGGCCATGTTCTACTTCTTTGGAGAAATGTCTATTCAAGTCCTTGGCCCATTTTTTAAATCATGTTTTTTCGTTGTTGTTGTTGTTTAGGAAGCTTTTAAATTAAAGTTTAACAAGATGAGCCTTATGAGTTTCCTTGTCTTGAGCATGTTTGTGGAGTGACTTATGAAATCACTTGGGCTAGCAGCTTAGGGACTTTTTGGGTCTAATCCAGCTTCCAACATTCCTTCACAGAGTAATCATAGAATCTTAGAATTAAATGAGCCTCACAGAGCCACCAGTCCAGTTCTCTCCTTTTGCAGATAAAGAAACTGAGCCTACTGCTTTTTCCACTGTGCCCTTATTACCTAATCCCTATAGACAGCATTTTCTTCATCTTTAAGCCTACCTGTCTTTGCCTTTTTTCTCATGTTCCTACAAGTGTTTTGAAGGCTAGAAAATTGATTTTAAATGATTGCACAGTATTTAGTAATTTATGTTAGGTAGGAGGTTGTGTGTATGTTGGACTTATACTTTTTGGGGATTGTTTGATGTCGTTTTCAAGTATGATATTTTCTTTAGAAAACTCTAGACCTGGCCAGGCACTGTAGCCTATGCCTATAATCCCGACACATTGGGAGGCTGAGGCAGGAGGATCACTTGAGCCCAGAAGTTTGAGACCAGCCTGGGCAATGAAAGTGAGACCCCTGTCTCCACAAAATATTAGCTGGGTGTGGTGGTGCCTGCCTGTAGTCCCAGCTACTCTGGAGGCTAAGACAGGACAATCATTTGAGCCTAGGAGGTCGAGGCTGCAATGAGCAATGATTGTGCCACTGCACTCCAGCCTGGGTGACAGAGCGAGACCCTGTCTCATAAATAAATAAATGAATAAATAGGCTACGTGTCGTGGTGCGTGCCTGTTATCCATCTACTGGGGAGGCTGAGGCGGGAGGATCACTTGAGCCCAGGAAGTGGAGACTGCAGTGAGCCATGATCATACTACTGCACTCTAGCATGGGCAACACAACAAGACGCTGTCACATACACACACACACAAAAGGAAAACAGTAGACCGTTCTTTTTCAGGGAAATGAGCAGATGGGGGCAAAAGACAGGAAGAAGTAATGCTGACCTCAGCTTAAAGTAAAACACTTATGTTAATCTTTGGAAATAAATGAACTCTCAGAATTACTCTCTGGTTGCTATTAGACAATGTTAGAGAATGCTTTTATGAGTTCACATTAGAGTAGATCTGGTACAGTGTCCTTTTTGAGATCAAGCAGTTTGGAGCTGCCACATAAAAGACCACTGCTTATGCCCAGGCACTAATTCATGGCTATGTTGGTGATGGCTTCCTGCTCAAAGGTATCAGCTGGCAGTAGAGAAGTTCAGGATACTTGGCCTTATGTAAAAGATCTCTGGGAAGCTCCTAGTTTTTACATTCTGCATTAAAATTTTTTTAAATTGTGGTAAAATATACATAACATGAGATTTACCATTAGAAATCCACAGCTCAGTGGCATTAAGTACAATCACATTGCTGTGCAGCCGTCACCACTATCCACCTTCAGAACTTCTTCATCATCCCAGACTGAAACTCCCCAACAAACAATAACTCTTTATTCTCCCTCCTCCCAGCCCCTGGCAACCACTTGCTCTTTCTGTGAATTTTACTACTCTCAGTGCCTCATATAAGTGGAGTCATACAGTATCTGTCTTTTTGTTTCTGCCTTATTTCATTTAGTATAATGTCATGGTTTATCCCTGTTGTAGCATGTGTCAGAATTTCCTTCCTTTTAAAGGCTGAATAATATTCCATTGTATGTATTACCACATTTTGTTTATCCATTCGTCTCTCAGTAGATCCTTGGGTTGTTTCCACCTTTTAGCTATTATGAATAATGCTGCTATGAAAATGGGTATACAGATATCTCTTAGAGTCCCGGCTTTCAATTCTTGGATATATACCTAGGATTGTAATTGCTGCATCATATGGTAGTTCTATATTTAACTTGTTGAGGAATTGCCATATTGTTTTCTACAGTAGCTGCACTTACTCATTCCCACCAGCAATGCACAAGAGTTCCCACTTTCTCCACATCCTTGCCAATACTTGTCTTTTTTTTTTTTTTTTGGTAATAGTCATCCTAATGGGTGTGAAATAGTATTTCATTGTGGTTTTGATTTGCATTTTTCTAATTATTAGTGATGTTGAGCATCTTTTCATGTACTTACTAGCCATTTGTATATTTCTTTGGAGAACTGTCTAATTTGCACCTTTTTGAATTAGGTCATTTTTTTGTTGTTGCTGAGTTTAGCTAACATGCCTTTTGATTTGCAGGTATTTTTAAGAGGGTGTTTACTGTGTGGTGCCCTATAAATATATGCCCATTTATGTTGTTTATTTAAAGGAAATCTCTGTACAGATAGATATATTAAAAATCAATATGTTTAGGCCAATTGTGGTGACTCACACCTGTAATCCCAGCACTTTGGGAGGCTAAGGTGGGCGGATCACCTGAGGTCAGGAGTTTGAGACCAGCCTGGCCAACATGGTGAAACCCCATCTTTACTGAAAAATACAAAAAATTAGCTGGGCGTGGTGGCACGCACCTGTAGTCCCAGCTACTCGGGAAGTTGAGGCAGGAGAATCACTTGAGCCCAGGAGTCAGAGGTTGCAGTGAGCCGAGATTGCACCACTGCATTCCAGTCTGGACAACAGAGCAAGACTCCATCTCAAAAAAAATTAATATGTTTATTATTATATTATATATTGTATTTATTCTATGTTATATAATGTTATCTATATATTTTTTTGTTCCAACAGTATATCCTTTCAGGCTCTGATGACTTCAACCTGTACATGTGGAGAATTCCTGCAGATCCAGAAGCAGGTGAGTATATCCTTCACATGAACATACTGCTATTGCTGGCTCTGTTGACCTTTGATATGCTGTGCCCTGAGGGGACAGATCTTTAGCAGTAGAGGACAACACTTCTCTTCTGACATAAGCTGTGACCAAAGGAAATTTAAAAATAAAAATTATAAACCAGATTAAACTATATCCCTCAGACATAGCTTTATCTGACATAAATGATGCTTAGATTTTTTTTTTCCTCCTAAGAACCTTTCTTCAGACTTCATAGATCTCCTTTATGTCCTTTATTTCCAATCTCCTCCTATTTCAAACCTGGATTTTTTTTTTTTTTTTTTTTTGAGATGGAGTTTCTCTCTTGTTGCCCAAGCCAGAGTGCATTGGTGGTATCTCGGCTCACTGCAACCTCTGCCTCCCAGATTCAAGTGATTCTCCTGCCTCAGCCTCCTGAGCAGCTGGGATTACAGGCACACGCCACCACACTGGCTAATTTTTTGTATTTTTAGTAGAAACAGGGTTTCACCATGTTGGCTAGGCTGGTCTCGAACTCCTGACCTCAGATGATCTCCCCTCCTCAGCCTCCCAAAGTGTTGGAATTACAGGCGTGAGCCACCACGCCCAGCCCACACCTGGAATGTTTTTGTCTTGCTTTTACGTGCTTTGCTTGTATTATCCATCTTCATATTCTTGCTTATTACTCTACAAACAGTTGGTAAGGCTCTTTCTTTCCTTTGTCCTCCCTGGTCATGTTAACTAAAGGGAGGCTTTCTCTGTTGATGGACAGGTATGTTCCCTGGGGCTTTGTTGACCCAGGATGTCAGAGAAATTAGGAAGAAATATTTCTACATTTTTTTGTAGTTGTATTCTGAAAAAAGCCTACAGCTTTCCATAAATTTGTATTTAAGCCATCTGAGCTTTCAAAAGTGTGGATCATACCTCTTCGTTCTTTTTACTTACTGTTTTTTTTCTTTTTTTTACCTTTTTTTTCTTAGGATGGTTTGTTTCTTAATCTTCATTCTTGATAATAGTGTCTTCATGTGCTCAATGAGTGTTACCTAATGGTAGAAAAATGTCTGTTTTTAATACTCAAACAGCTCAATATAGCCATCTGTTCCAGGTGATACATGACATTAAGCTGAAAAAAGGCCTTTAGGAAAATTAGAGGACTATGCCCAGTATATTACACAAAGCATGTCTATAGTAGTGCTCAGAGTTTAGGGAAGTTCTTGGCTGTTGCTGAATTAACAATATTCTTACCAAATATCTGCCTTTCAAAACCTGTTGAGGCCCACTTTTGGCATAACTCAACATTTGCTGCGGTCTAGTTACTAAAGAAGTTACAAAAGGGCTTTTCCCCTTCTAGAATTTAGAAAGCATGAGTGAAATAGCTTACCTTTGAAGCACAAGCAAATGGAACAGCCAGTAGTCTACCTGAACAAAAAGTGAAGTTCTAGCACTTGAGGTGGTTGTAGATACAAGTCTCTCACCCCTGTAAATCCTAGCTTGATTCGTTGAGAAGTAATCTTTGGGTTTAATTGTATCTTTTACCTGATCTTGGAAAGCTTTTAATTATTAAGTTAGTATGACTTTAAAAATAGAATGTGGATAATCCTTCTTCTCCTCAGGACTATTCTCTGGAATCTTTTTCAAGTTTGAATAGAGACAATAGGAAAGAATTAGCAATAGTATCGTAGGTTTTCTTCTTCTCCCTGCTGCTTTCTTTTTTTTTTTTTTTTTTTTTTTTTTGGTAAGAGATAGGGTCTCACTCTCTTGCCCAGGCTGGAGTGGAGTGGCATGACCTTGGTTCACTGTAGCCTCAAACTCTGGGCTTAAGTGATCATCCCACCTTGGCCTCCCAAAGTGCTGGAAGTATAGGCATGAGCCACTGTGGCTGGCCCCCTGCTGCTTTCTTTACTGATTTAGGATATGGACCATCTAGTCTGCCAGAGCTGCAGTAACAAAGTATCACAGACTGGGTGGCTTAACAGAAATTTATTTTCTCACAGTTCTGCAGGCTAGAAGTCCACGATCAAGGTGCTGGCAGGTTTGATTTCTCTCGATGTCTCTCTCCTTGGCCACCTTCTCACTATGTTCTCACTTCTCTCTGTGCACATGCATCCCTAGTGTCCCTTGCCCTTCTTATAAGGAAGTTCTCATGTCACCTTCTAGATGTTCTCCAGAGATAGTACCCCTAAGTTTAGTTAGTAGTTCCTTAAAAAATAATTATGTCAATTCCTCTGCTGTACTGATTTTCTCTCCTGAATTTGTTCTACCCCTGTTTATGGATTAATGGAATACATCTAGCAGATTTAGTCTGACCAGGCCAGATAAGAATCTTTGGCTGCTTTATTCTAAAGTGCACTATGCAGTGTTTCAGAAAGTACATCCAGTGTCACATAAGCTTTTTTAGAGGCCACAGAACCCATGATCTATTAATACTTTCCACATGGGCTGTGGTTGGTTCTGCATCCCCATCCTTTACTTGGTACTTGGGCTTCTTTGTGCACAAGGACAAGACCTTATGACTATCCCTGTTGTTGGATTCACTAACTGTAATTGAGGGTTTGTTTTCTCTGTATCGCTCTTCAGCTCACATCGTCAATCACAGCAAGTCTGTCCCTTTGATCATCATCTTGCTCTGTATGTATCTAAAGTATCTTTTAAGATTATTTTTTGCATGTCTTGACTCATTTGAGGATTCAGCCCTTCTGCCACTATTCTGACAGATCCCACCCACATTTTTTTTTCTTTTCTCTCTCTTTAAAAAAGAAAAAAGTCAGGGTCTCACTATGTTGCCCAGGCTGGAGTGCAGTGGCTATTCACAGGCACAATCATAGCATACTACATACAGCCTTGAGCTCCTGGGCTGAAGCAGTCCTCCTGCCTAAGCCTCCCAAGTATCTGGGACTACAGGTGCGCATCACTGTGCCTGGTCTCTTTTATTTTTTCGTATTCATGGATCTTCTCTTTTTCTTTCTATTCTTCCTTCTTGTTCTTTTTTATTACCTCCACTATTTTTGTAATTAAATACTTTTTTTATCAAAGTAATAGAGCTATATAATTTTTAAATCAAATATTATAAAGCTTATTTTTTAAAAGCACAGCAGTCCCTTTCTCTACCTTTGCCTATAACATGCTTATATTTTTGGATTTTCAATATTAGACATTCTGTGTTGACTTTCTACTATTGAAATCAGTCAGTTTCCCAAGAGAGGAATCTTCATTCTCCTACCTAGAGAGTATTTGCCTGGTAATTAAACTATGGCTCTAAGAGCCAAATAGGGAAATAAGGCTGTGGGTCTTACAGATCTATATGAAGACTTTTGTTTAATCCTACCCCCCAACTGTACCTTGTATCCCCAGTCTAAAACCTCCTTTGGGTCAGTGTCAGTTGGCAACCCCCAGACTTCTGCTTATGTGGGGAAAGGATGGTTTCCTGGCCATGTGGACTCAAGGGAAGAGTTTTACCCATGCTTTATACATGGTTTTAACTTCTCCTGTTTTCAGCCGTACTCTTCAACCTGGCTTCAGGAATATTGGTACCTCTCATTTTTATATGTAATGCCTCAATTTTTAAATGTTGGCAATTAATGCATAGCTATAAAAAATATTTAGCAAAGTTCAGTAAGCCTAACAAGGTATCTGTGGGCTGGATGCATCCCTTGAGTTCTAACTTTGAATGCTTAGATGAGGAAAATCTTGTCAGAAACTCTTAATCCAATCTAATGTATTTTTGACTTAAATAATCATGGGCCAACGATAAGTGTGTACACATTCATTCATTCATTCATTTTCTCTCTCCTTCCCTCTTTCTCTCACCTATTGGATATATGATTCTAAGACAGGCTAGTAAGGGAAAGCTGACTTGCCATTGTATACCTAATGACATAATCAGAACTAGACTCTAGATGACAAGCAGTCAGCATTTATTTGATGCCTGCTGTGTGTTTCATGTGCGTGCCAAGTGCTGAGAGAACGAGATGGAGAGCAGTCCTGAGTGTTAGCCAAAGTTAAGGCCATCTTTTTCTTCTGCACGCTCCTGCTCAGGAAGACTGTTAATCAGTCTTTGTTTTTTTGCTATACAAACTCCAAAGAGATTAAATTTATTTGCAGTATAAACAGTACTATATAGGTCTTTCCAACGGGACTTCCTAGTGGGCTGAGGAGATCATTTCAGTATATAAGACTTATATCTACTATAAAACTTGCTACCAGGGAAGATCAGGTCCAATTTTTTAGTTGATTTTAAATAACTCATTCTAAAAATCCCTTTAAAAATTAGAGGAAGGGGCCAGGTGCAGTGGCTCATGCCTATAATCCTGGCACTTTGGGAGGCTGAGGGGGGCGGATCACTTGAGGTCAGGAGTTTGAGACCAACCTGGCCGACATAGTGAAACACTGTCTTTACTAAAAATTCAAAAATTAGCCGGGCATAGTGGTGCACATCCCTCATCCCAGCTACTTGGGAGGCTGTGGCAGGAGAATCGCTTGAACCCGGGAGGGAGAGGTTGCAATGAGCCGAGATCGCACCACTGCACTCCAGCCTGGGTGACAGAAGAGACTCTAGCTCAAAAAATAAAAATAAAAATAAGAATTAGAGGAAGGAATAGAACTAGAACTGGGAACTTTGCTGTGGCAAAGAAAAAGTCCATTGGAATATGTCTGTGACCTCTAAAGTAGGTAGGAAGGACACCTGTTTTTATGTGGCAATTCTGAAAATAAAATAAATAGACTAGCAGTTACATATAGAGCCAGTGTTACATATTGAAAGGAGCATTAGACTTAAAATCATACCTGAATTCAAGTCCTCTAACTTGAACTTAACTACCACTAACTACATGACTGATTTTTAGCAAGTTACATAATAGTATTTGTCTGAGCCTCAGTTTCTTATATAAAATGTCTCCCTCCCCTGCCTTATATTGTGTGATGATTTAATAATCTTGGAAGCTTTCTGAAAACAATGCATATTCAAATATAAGACATTGTTACTGCTATGTATAGTAAGATCAGTGTAGATCCATCATTTCCAAAGCATTTTTTCCCTAGTAAGTTAAGTATGGAAGTAATGGATTTGGCAATGTTGGGGGAAGGTTGGTAGGTGTCTCTTAAAAATATTTATTTTGCCTTTCCCTTCTCTTTCCCTGAATTCTTGTTAGAAAGGGCTTTAGGGTTTTCACAGGTCAAGTTGCTTTTCTTGAGCTGCCTGTTACTCTTAAGACCTTCTTATTTATGGAAAGAAGCATAATGTGATAGAGTTGTTAGGACTGACTTTAAATTCCTGATCCATTTATCTTCCAACTGGGGGCTTTGGAAAAATTTCCTAATCTTACCAAACTCCTGTGAAATAAGGATTTTAACACCACTACCAATAATAGTACTTTCTTAGGATTATTGTGAGAGTACTTAGTAGCTACTGAATGACTGTTATTCCTCACTAAGAAAACCTTCTCGGCTGGGCACAGTGGCACATGCCTGTAATCCCAGCACTTTGGGAGGCTGAGGTGGGAGGATCGCTTGATGCCTCAGGATTTTGAGACCATCCTGAGCAACATAGTGGAACCCTGTCTTCACAAAATTTTTTTTTAAAACTAACTGCTACTGGGCACAATGGCTTGTACCTGTAATCCTGGCACTTTGGGAGGCTGAGGCAGGAAGATTAGTTGAGCCCATGAGTTTGAGACCAGCCTGAGCAACACAGCAAGACTGCGTTTCTAATAATAAAAAGAAAGAAAGAAAGAAAACTGGGCATGGTGGCATATGCCTGTAGTCCCAGTTGCTCAGGAGGCTGAGGCAGGAATATTGCTTGAGCCCAGGAGTTTGAGGCTGCACACTTCAACAACAGAATGAAAGAATGAGACTCTGTGTCTACACTCTCACCTTTTAATAACTCCTTAGAGATCAAGACATTGTCCTTCCTTGCTGCCCTCCTGGAATGGCTGACTGAGTTGTTCTTGCATGAAGGCTGCCCTTGACTCATCAGTAGTTCAAGAAGGTTATCTTATGTGACAAATTTTTCCCTGAATGGAAGGGAAAGACATGTATTTTTACTGCCAAGTCACTGCAACCGCCCCCACTGGCAGTAGGCTGATGAAGTAGGCTGGAAACAGCTGTAAATGCATTTTTATGGGCCTGCATATGTTTGTGTGCTCTGTCCTCTTTTTCTAGACATGTATTTACTCTCAGTGACTTAGGCCTAGGTATCTGCTTTTTCCTCCCATGTAATTGGAAAAAACAGCTGTTTTTAACTGGTTGCAAGTAGTTGGTTATAAACACATGTGAGGCACATATGATGAAAGAAGAACTCAGCATAACTGACTTTTTTGTGCAACTAAGCTTTGATGCCTGTGGAGCTCTTTGAGCTGTACTGACAGCATTGGCTATCCCCATCTGGCTTTTCTCATCTCTTAAGTGGTTATGTGGTCTCCAGGAGGCAGTCACTGCTCTGTCTGTATTGTCAGTATCCTTGATTGTCCTTCTCTTTATGGTTTGAGACTAGAAGACCCTGCAGCTGTTAACTTGGGCCTTTTTGAAATGCTAAGAGGCTTGGTTACCTTTTCTCGATGTACCAGGAAAAGAAGTAGTCTCTTGTCTTGCCGTAAACTTTTTTTTTTTTTTTTTTTTTTGAGATAGAGTTTCGTTCTTGTTGCCCAGGCTGGAGTGCAATGGCATGATCTCGGCTCACTGCAACCTCTGCCTCCGGGGTTCAAGCGATTCTCCTGCCTTAGCCTCCTGAATAGCTGGGTTTACAGGCATGTGCCACCACACCCAGCTAATTTTGTATTTTTAATAGAGACGGGGTTTCTCCATGTTGGTCAGGCTGATCTCGAACTCCCGACCTCGGGTGATCCACCTGTCTTGGCCTCCCAAAGTGTTGGGATTACAGGCATGAGCTACCATGTCCGGCCCTTGCAGTAAACTCTTAATTCTGCCAGTGGAGTCAAGAATGAAACAGATTGTCTTAAATCTGCTTACCAAACCCCTTTTTTGCAGATAGCTTTAAGCTTCAAGCTTTATTGCAGAGAGGATGATGAGGGCTTTAATTTCAATTTGTTCACTTACTGAGTATCCTTAGATAAGACATCATGTAAAGCTCTATGGGCCACTGAAAAATGAACATTTTTTTGCCTTCAAAGAGCTTCCAGTATAACAGAGACGACAAAAAGGATGTGCATGAGCACACACACAGACACATACACTCAATGTAAAAGTGGCTTCTGAGCCCTATAAAAAAGGTAATGAAGGAGGTCTTGAAGAGACTTGGGGAGACTGGTAAAGTTTTCATGCAGTTAGCATTTCAGAGGACCCTGAAGGATAGGTAGGATTTCAGCCCCTTTATTTCTCTGCTCCTACTTACTACATTATAGTAAAAATGCTGTAAAAATATCTGGGCCAGGCGCAGTGGCTCCATGCCTGTAATCCCAGCACTTTGGGAGGCCAAGGCGGGCGGATCACGAGGTTGAGAGATTGAGACCATGCTGGCCAACATGGCGAAACCCCATCTCTACTAAAAATACAAAAATTAGCTGGGCATGGTGGTGCATGCCAGTTGTCCCAGCTACTTGGGAGGCTGAGGCAGGAGAATCGCTTGAACTCCCGGTAGGCAGAGGTTGCAGTGAGCCGAGATCGCACCACTGCACTCCAGCCTGGTGAGACTCCATCTTAAAAAAAAAAAAGAAAAAAAAGAATATCTGTGCTGGATTAGGTGGCTCACACCTGTAATCCCAACATTTCGGGGGGCCAAGGCAGGAGGATTGTTTGAGCCCGAGAGTTTGAGACCAGCCTGAGCAACATGGTGAAACCCCATCTCTACAAAAAATACAAAACATTAGCCAGGCGTGGCGCCATGTCCCTATAGTCCCAGCTACTAGGGAGGCTGAGGTAGGAAGATTGCTTGAGCCTGGGAGGTGGGATTACTGTGAGCCAAAATCATGCCACTGCACTCCAGCCTGGGGAACAAAATGAGACCCTGTCTCAAAAAAAAAAAAAAAAAAAGATATGAAATCGGCTGCAGGAAGATTGGAAAAAAAGAAGCACTTATTGGGTGATGGAACCCATATGTGGAGATTTTTTTTTTCCTACATGCTTGTGTTCCACCATCTAATACACTCACATCTTTTCATTTCGTCATATATTTATTAAAAACCTTACTCTGTGCTAGGCACAGTTCTAGAGACTAGGGATACAGTGGAGACAGAAGCCCTGCTATCGTGGAGCTTATGTTCTAGCAGGGGAAACAGTGAACAATAAACATAGTAAATTATGTAGTATGTTTAAAAGGTTAGAAGTGCTATAGAAAAAGTAGAACAGAGTAAGGAAGATAGGAAGTGGTATTGGGCGGCCTGGGGTGGTATTGGGGGCCTGCGGTGTTGTGGTTGTATACAGAATATTTAGTATAGGCCTTATTGAGAAGTTCATATCTGAGTAAAAGCCTCAAAGTGCTTAAGGAGCTGGCCATGCAGAAATTTGGTAGAAGAGCATTTCAGGGAGAGCCAGCATGAAGGTCCTGAAGTAAGAGTATACCTAGTGTATTTGATAAACAGCAAGGAAGTCAAGGTGTTAAGGCAGAGTGGGGGATGGGGATAATAGTGGGAGATGAAGTCAGTGATGAGTGAAGCAAGGCGGGTGTGCAATCATGTAAGCTCTTACTGAGGAAATGGGGTGACATTAGAGGATTTCGAGCAGAGGAATGGTATGATCTGACTTGTTTTAAAAGGATCACTCTGGCTGCTGAGTTGAGGATAGATGGTAGGAATGGGGCTGCCAAGAATAGAAATGAGAACTAGTAGGGGTCTCATTTGATACAGGTGAATGGTGATGATGGCTTGAACCAGGGTAATAGAGGTTGGATTCTAGATATATTTTGAAGGTAAAACCATCAGGATTTTCTCAAAGATCAGGGAAGAGGGCAGTGCAGGTAGTTCAAGATGTTTCTTAAACATCCAGGTAGAAATGTTGAATGGTTTGAAGGTCTAGAGTTCAAGAGAAAGGTCTGGACTAGAAATAACAATTTTAAGTTTGGATAGCATGTAGATAGTATAAAGCCATAAGACTGGGTGAGCTTACCAAATAAGTGTGTATAGTTAGTCAGGATTGAGCCCTTAAGATATTCCAATCTTTAGAAGTCAAGGGGAGGAAGCTGGGTATGGTGGCATGCACCTGTAGTCCAGCTACTTAAGAGACTGAGGTGGGAGGATCACTTGAACCTGTTAGTTCAGGGCTGTAATGTGCTGTGATTCCAACTGTGAGTAGCCACTGCACTCCAGCCTGGGCAGCATAGCAAGAAAACAAAAAGGAATCAAGGAGAGTATCCAAAAAGGAGATCAAGAAGGAGTGACCAATTGAGGTAGAAGGAAAACCAAGAGAGGGTGATCCTAGGAAATCAGGTGAAGAAGCAACTAACTAGGTTGAATGTTGCTGATAAATCAAATAAGAAGAGTTCAGATGAAGACTGAATTAACCATTGGATTTTTTGGTGAATAGCATATGCTGTCATATACTAAATTTTCCCAAGTCCAAATCATTCATATTGCTCAGGGAAGGACTAGGTAATCAACAGAGATTTGATGTCCATTTTATCATTTGAATAACTACTGTTATCTGGTTTTCAACTTCTCCCTACAAAGTACTACTACCCTTTTAGGTATCTGTTCACAGTCTTGCCTTATCAGTATGTTGTTCAGGATGGTTTGATAACCCCAGCCTAGAGCTGCCAGATAAGGTTCTTCATGAAGTACTGAAAGCATTTCCTATACCATAATCTGTCTTTTTAGCCTGATGATAGAGTTGTTGTTTGTTTGTTTGTTTTTTGAGACGGAGTCTCCCTCTGTTGCCAGGCTGGAGTGCAGTGGCACAATCTCGGCTCACTGCAACCTCTGCCTCCCGGGTTCAAGTGATTCTCCTGCCTCAGCCTCCCACATAGCTGGAACTACAGGCATGCGCCACCACACCCCACTAATTTTTGTATTGTTATTAACATAGAGATGGGGTTTCACCATATTGGCCAGGATGGTCTTGATCTCTTGACCTCATGATCCGCCTGCCGTGGCCTCCCAAAGTATTGGGATTAGAGGCATGAGCCACTGGATGATAGAGTTTTTTTAATAGCACTCTTAACAGTGTTCTTCACTAATTTCCATTTAGCAATCATTTATCACATCTCCTTCTTACATACCTTGCTCTATTCTTACTATCTTGTATATATCAACATCTAAATCTCAGAAGACCAAGGTTCTTTACTTCTTCATGAAGGTCATTGCTCTATTGTTTACAAATGCAAGCTTTATCTCCTGCTGTCATAAGTTTTAGTTTTCTGTCAGCCCCTTCCAGTCTTTTGGCCCCTGTTCTAAGTTCCTCACTATTGCCTGCACACTTAATTTCTTCCCACTCTTACAAAGGTATTTGTTCCACCTATTATAGTCATTAGGCACTTAACAATGAGGATGCATTCTGAGAAATGTGTCATTAGGTGATTTGTTGTGCAAAATTCATAGGGTGTATTTACACAAATCTAGATGGTAAAGCATATACACACCTAGGCTGTGTGGTATAGCCTATTGCTTCTAGGCTACAAACCTGTATAGCATGTGACTATACTGAATACTGTAGGCAATTGGACACAATGGTAAGTGTTTGTGTATCTAAACATAACTAAACATAGAAAAGATACAGTGAAGATACAAGGTTGTTTTTTGGATTTTTGTTGTTGTTTCTGTGGTCTTGTGTGTGTGTGTGTGTGTGTTTGAGACAGTCTTGCTTTGTCACCTAGGCTGGAGTACAGTGGTGTGATCTAAGCTCACTGCAACCTCCAACTTCCGGATTCAAGCGATTCTCATGCTTCAGCCTCCCGAGTAGCTGGGATTACAGACGTGCACCACCACACCTGGCTAATTTTTGTATGTTTAGTAAAGACAGGGTTTTGCCATGTTGACCAGGCTGGTCTCAAACTCCTGGCCTCTGAAGTGATATGCCCACTTTGGCCTCCGAAAGTGCTGGGATTACAGGCGTGAGCCACTGCTTCTGGCCAATATACAGTATTATAATCTTACAGGACCACTGTCATTGACTGAAACATCATTATGCAGTACATGACCATAATGGGGTTGCAAGGAAAGGGCAAAAAGTCCAAGGACTCTGGCAAGAAAATTAATCCTGGTGTTTTGTCCAGGTTGCATTTGGGATTGATTTCAGTACAGAGTACTTAAGTGGTCTCTTTTATAGCCCAAAGTGCCATGATTGATAAGTTGCTATTAGACCAAGACATCAAGAAATCTTGACCACATTGCTTTCAGCGTTTGAGTCAAAAACATACTCATTCTTGGAGGACTTCATGAAGCAAATGAACTTGACACTAAACAAAAGCAACTGAAATTGGCTAGAAATGGGAATAGTATTCTGACTCTTCAAAGGCCTGAGGCAGTAAACCCCTGGCTGAATGTGAAGAAAGTGGGCCATAAGTAGAGAAGGGAGGGAAATTAGGACATACACATTTCCCTTGGTTTTCTCTAAGGAGACATTTGGCCTTGGCATTTAGAAAGATCTTTATCTGAATTTTGAGCAAGTTGTTTTCCCCTGGGATCCTGGGGTCTCCTAAGGTAGTAAGTGGATCACTGATACTGAAATTCTGTGAGATACCTTGTTCTAATTTTCCTTTCTGAGATCTTGCAATAGATATGGTTATAGTCTTCCCCACCCCCCTACCACCTCTTCTAAATCAAAGAAAGATTAATATATGGGGACTTTGGCCTCAGCTTAGGAACTAAACTTAAAAAGGGGTATCAGCTGGTTGGGCGCAGTGGCTCATGCCTGTAATCCCAGCACTTTGGGAGGCCAAGGTGGACAGATTATGAGGTCAGGAGTTGGAGACCAGCCTGACCAACATGGTGAAACCGCATCTCTACCAAAAATACAAAAAAATTAGCTGAGTGTGGTGGCATGCGCCTGTAATCCTAGCTATTCAGGAGGCTGAGGCAGGAGAATTGCTTGAACCCAGGAGGTGGAGGTTGCAGAGAGCCAAGATTGTGCCACTGCACTCCAGCCTGGGCAACAGAGCAAGAGTCCATCTCAAAAAAAAAAAAAAAAAAAAAAAAGTGTCAGCACATTTGGCTAAGCCTACCAAAGCAGATAGCCCAGAGAAATGACTATTGGTTTATACAGAATTTTATAAACAAATGGAAGCTCAGGAATGAGTCAGATCCTTTTTCCTGGGTATGTGGTATTTTATTTATTGGTACCCATTATTAGCGATTCAGTCAGGACAGTTCAACAACCAAGGGGGTGAGGTTGATCCTTACCTGGGCCCTTACCCACAGTCTTAAGAGATGACCCTGAAGGGAGATTATGTGGGTTATATAGTTCTTGGATTAAAATATGCCCTTCCTAACTCCTTCCAATTTGATCCTACTATCGACCAGCACAGTCTGGTTAGATGACAGAGGAAAGGAGACCCTAGACTCTTTCTGATATTGGCATTTTGACTTTAGCTATTTCAGATTAAAGGAGAAGCTATCTGGCTTATACAGATTTCTAGGATGAATCTCAAAAAATTATTGTATGTAAACTGTTCAGTAGCAGTTGTATTCAATCATCTCAAACCTGGGAACCAGGAAAGAAACTATTGAAAAACCTCTCTGAAGCCATTTATTGCTATGATTGTACACAGTCTTGGTTACCTTAAACAAATGGCCACTATAATTCTGCCTGTACCTGTTTTCACCATCAGTCTCTGGGTTTATTGATTTCCTCTTTTTTTTTCAGATTTCCTAGGTACCAGCGTGGGTGGAAAGAAGGAAAAAAAAGACCTTGTGTTAAAATTGCTACCAAGAAGAGAAATCAGGGCTGGGCGCGGTGGCTCACGCCTGTAATCCCAGCACTTTGGGAGGCCGAGGCGGGTGGATCACGAGGTCAGGAGTTCAAGGCCAGCCTGGCCAAGATGGTGAAACCCCGTCTCTACTGAAAATACAAAAATTAGCCAGGCATGGTGGTGGGCACCTGTAATCCCCGCTACTCAGGAGGCTGAGGCAGAGAATTGCTTGAACCTGGGAGGTGGAGGTTGCAGTGAGCCCTGATCGAGCCACTGCACTCCAGCCTGGGCAACAGAGCGAGACTCCATCTCCAAAAAAAAAAAAGAGGTCATATTGCCTGAAAGTGCAATAGAAACAGTTTTTCCATGGTCTGAATTTTCAGACATTGATACCCTTCAACTATTCTTTAGATCTGAAAGTTACTTTAATTGTGTTCCAAGTCAGAAAGATTGTTTTGGTTGATGCACTTTAGTTCTATGATAGCTGATTCTTTATGAGACCTTCCATCTGTCCTCTTTTGACATACTTACTCTAAAATTGCTCTCTTTTCAAACACTATTCATTCAGCAAGTATTTATGCACCTGGTGGACTTTGGACATTGCACAGGTTCTAGGTACGCAAGAGTAAGTAAGACAGATCCAGTTCTACTCTCATCGTGTACTCAGTGTCAGTGACGTGATGAAATGGCTTATGGTAATGCTATAGAGCTTGTGCTTGGGATACCATTGAATACAGTGCCCCTTCTTTTAATTTAGGACTTCAGAAGAAAACCACCTGTCTAATAACTGCCAGAAAGATTTAGTAATCTAAATCTTCTGAATGTAAGCTTCTGACTCCATTCCTGTTCAAACTTTTCCATCTTCCAAAGGCAGCTGATATGGTGGAAAGCATATTAGGCACTGTAGCCAGACTTTGGTTGAAATCTCGGCTCTGCCATTTTCTAGCTTTGTGACTTGGGATAAGTCACTTAAATCCCCCTACATCCCCCCCCCCCCCCCCCTTTTTTTTTTTTTTTGAGACAGAGTCTTGCTCTGTCGCCTGGGCTGGAGTACAGTGGCTGGATCTCAGCTCACTGCAAGCTCTGCGTCCCGAGTTTACGCCATTCTCTTGCCTCAGCCTCCCGAGTAGCTGGGACTACAGGCACCCGCCACCTCGCCCAGCTAGTTTTTTTGTCTTTTTCAGTAGAGACAGGGTTTCACCGTGTTAGCCAGGATGGTCTCGATCTCCTGACCTCATGATCCGCCCGTCTCAGCCTCCCAAAGTGCTGGGATTACAGGCTTGAGTCACCGTGCCCAGCCCATCCCCCCTTTTTATGAGGCAGTAGGATTAAACAAGAGACTGTTGCTAGATTTAAATCAAAGTTTCTTTGCTAACCACCCTAGTGGGAGTAGAGGTAGAAGTAGGATGTTAAAAAAGTAAAATTCAGAGGAGACCCATGAGCAGAAACGCTACTTGTCATAATTAACCTTATCTAGAAGAAATAGACCCAAAGGAACTTTTGGGGGATGGTAGGATCTCTGTCAAGACAACTATTTTGGGGTTCTTTAGATTCCTATTTATCCCTCTTCCCTAATTCTCTCTAGTTTGTTTTCATTTTGACTAGGCCCAGCTTCCCTTTCATCCCACCTTAGGAACCCAGTGCACTCAGACTGCCTAGAGGTTCCCACAATGGCAGTGTACGTCAGTGCCTAACTTTTCCTCATCCTCTTTCTCCATGAAAAATACGCTAATCCTGTGTCCTAGTCCCTTTCTTTTTTTATGGTTTATTAGCAAACTTGATGTTGGGCTGAGATATGAATATGATAAATATATTTTCCATTCTGGACAATTCAAATATTATTAATGTCAAATATGGAGAAAAGTTTTGTCACCCACCAAATAGATTGAGCACCTAAAGCTGGCTGAGTGAGCAGATGGGTGCAGTCTGGAACCTTTTGCTGTCATAAAAAAGATACATACATGGCAATAAGGAGGTATCTCTTCCATGAGAAAAAGGAGAGTTGTGTTAGAGGACCAAAAGCAGAAAGTACCCCTAGAGCCATATTATTTTTGGGGAAGGGATATTGTTGTAGTCTTTTTCCCTCTAAACACAGACATTGAGAAATATTTGGAATGAGTATTTGTATAAGGTGGAGTTGGGAGTGGAGGGAGGCACTTGGAGCACAGACTGTCTAATGATACTTTGTGGCCTAGTGGAGCCATGCTCCTGGTAGGGACTAAGAGGTGATTTCTTGAGTAGATGAATGAACACTCATTTGTTTGTGTCTGGATGCATCACATTTTGCCAGTTAGCCAAGGGCACATGTTTTTCTGTGTGTACTGAGTTGTCTCATTGCTCAGAAGGAACTTGATCAGAATTTATGTGCATGTGTTCTGGATGGGTATGATACCATTATCAGTGCAGTGGAACCTTTGAATTTATCCCAAGTTCATAAATGATAACATGTTTATCTGTGTTATAAGTTCCAGGCCTCTGGCACTTTTCTCATTCACTGAAGAAGGAAGCTTACAGGATGGTCCTTAAAATGCAGCTTCTATCGATGTCCTCTTGACTTTAATCTATACATGGTATCTTTAAGGTCCACTCTCTAATTCTAATTTTCAGCACTTGGACCCTGCTTATTATGAAAGTGATCCAAATCTTCTTTCTTTCTGTATCCTTAGTTCTCCCTGCTATTGGCGGGGTGGGGGGGGGGAAGTATTCTCTCTATTATTTCCCCCAGTGGTTTTGGTTTTTATGGGGTTTTTTGTTTTGTTTTGTTTGCTGTCTTCATCATAGAAACTGAGGGCAAATGGATTAGCGATGTTTTTTGTACGTTTAAGTCATTATATGCTTCTGGTTCTGCATGTCCCTGGTTCAGCTGCCTACCTATTCCCAAGCAGTTCAGTCTCGTTTTGCTCGTGATTGGCCTTTTCTAAGGTAGCACTTGGATTCTATCTTGGGGATCAAAAATTTGAGAAGTGTTTTAAGTGGCTTTGGTTTCATTGACAATGGAATTGTGGTGGGTGGGTGTGGGCAATGCTTAAAGGCTAAATAAAGGCTCTTCATAAGAGCACATATGCTGAGAGGTGTTTCATCTTCTCTCTTTCCATAGCAACTTATCTGTAAGATTAAGCATTCTGCTGGTGGTATAATAAAAAAATCTTAGCTCCCATTCAGAGCTGTTTATCTGCTGTTACTGGAACCTATTTACTTTCATTCATTTCATCATCTGATTTTTGTTTCCTTCTGTTTTCCCAGGTGGCATTGGTAGGGTGGTCAACGGAGCCTTCATGGTGCTGAAAGGGCATCGATCTATTGTTAACCAAGTCCGATTTAATCCCCACACCTACATGATCTGTTCTTCTGGTGTAGAAAAGATTATCAAGGTGAGGCACCTTCCCCTTCTGTCCTTTTAGAGAAATTCTCGCAATTTATAATTAGAAGAAACTAGAACAATATATGTAGGACCTCGTATCTAAACATACTAAAGGTCTATCAGAATTCTCAGATTTTGACATATTACAAAATATTAGAAAGCTGATATTAAAAAAGTGATGCCAGGCATACTGACAGTACCTGTAGTCCCAGCTACTTGGGAGGCTAAGGCAGGAGGATCACTTCGACCTAAGAGTTTGAGGCCAGCCTGGGAAGCATAGCAAAACACCATCTTAAAAAATAAAAAATAAAATAAAAAATAAAAAAAGAAGAAGAAAGAAAGAAAGGTGATTTAAAATGCTCTTTTCAGAACCATTTAGTTTTTCATTTTAAAAAGCTTTTTTAGAGACAGGGTGTTGCTATGTTGCCCAGGCTGGACTTAAACTTCTGGGCTCAACCAGTCCTTCTGCCTGAGCCCCCCAAAGTAGCTGGAACTACAGGCATACACCACTGTACCTGGCTTGGAACCATTTTTTTTTTAAAACTAATCACTAGGCTTTGAAACAGACATTGTCTTCTAGACACTACCTTGTATGCTGCAACATTTTCAAAGGCGTTTGGCCTTGAGTATAATGAATTCTGTTTTCCAGACCTCATCTGGAGGTTAGGAGAGCCACTCTCCCCTCAGTTACTTTGTATGTACTTTGCATTAATTGCCGTCCTAATATGGCATGGATAAAACTAATGATTACCAGAATCATAATTAAATTGTCTCAGAAGATATCAAAAAAAGTACTGCGTGTGGTTGTAATTGAGGCTACTTGGGTCTGAATACTGAATACTTGCATCATTTGCACATTGGCTGAATGAACTCACCTCTGCTAAGAAATGTTTTTATAGCTGCAAAAGTGGGTCCTAGCCTGGCCTGTGTCCACAAAAGGATGACCCACTGCCTATCACTTGTATTCAAGTTGCTAGTACCATTTTTTCCACATCTGAGAAAATGAGAATTCAGGGTAAATGATTAATTCTGGAGGTCCCTGAGATAATGACTTTTAAGTAAGGATAGGTGATGTTCCTGCCAAAAGCTAAAACACTTCGATTTTGGCTGGGTGTAGTGCATCACACCTGTAATCCCAGTACTTTGGGAGGCTGAGGCAGGAGGATCACTTGAGCCCAGGAGTTTGAGACCAGCCTGGGCAATATAGTGGGACCCAGTCTCTACAAAAAATTTAAAAATTAGTGTATACCTGTAGTCTTAGCTACTCGGGAGGCTGAGGCTAAGGGATTGCTTGAACCTAGGAGGTCGTGCTATAGTGAACCATATTCCCACCACTGCACTCCAGCTTAGGCAACAGAGTGAGACCCTATTTAAAAAAAAAAAAAAAATTCCTCAATTTTTTTATTAAAATGACTGAAAACCTGAGAGTTTTCAGAGAAAAACGTAAAAATTGACTTGTGATTATTCATAATTTTCATTTTCTTTTGTTCTTAAAAAATAACTATCCAGAGCTAAATCAAGTTGTACTTGATGGCAGGGGGCAGCTGTCAGAAATAAATTATTGAGGCCAGGTGTGGTGGCTCATGCCTGTAATCCCAACACTTTGGGAGGCCGAGGCAAGTGGATCACCTGAGGCCAGGAGTTCGAGACCAGCCTGGCCCAAACAGTGAACCCCTGTCTCTACTAAAAATAACAAAAATTAGTCAGGTGTGGTGGTGTGTGCCTGTAGTCTCAGGTACTCAGGAGGCTGAGGCAGGAGGATTGCTTGAACCCAGGAGGCAGAGGTTGTAGTGAGCCAAGATTGTGCCACTGCACTCCAGCCTGAGTGACAAAGCGAGACTCTGTCTCCAAAAAATATATATACACACACACATATATATACACACACATATATATATACACACACATATATATACATATATATATATATATATAAAAATATTGGCATGTAGGTCAGTATTTTTATTTGCCCTTAGTCTAACTTCTTTGATTTAGGCTTTGCTGGTCCTGTGGATCAGAGCTGACTTTCATGGCAGCACACATTTCCCTGTGGGGCTAGAATGAGGAAATCATTTTTACTGACTTTTTCTTTTTACAGATGATGAGATTTAAATTATAAATTAACTGTCCAAGGTCACACAGCTAATTGGTGGCAAAGCTAGGATAGAGCCCCCTGCCCTTTGTTCTTCCCAGTATACCACCACATTTGCCATGCTGGTGGGAAGGCAGCAAGCAGCCCAATTCCCCTGCTGGATTCGATCTTTTCAACAGGGCAGTCATTGAAATGGCCCAGTTCCTTGCATTGCTTTCCCCTTTCCTTTGGCTGATGACTGATAGGTTGTAATGTGTCCTCTCTGGGCCTGTTGATGTCATTCTCTTTCTCAGAGAGCTTTCTGCTTGGCCATCTCCTTTACAAGAGGAATTCCTGTTTGAGTGTGCACTCTGGGATGCTTCTATGATAAGTCTCCCTATTTATTGTTTAGTCAACTGAAGTCCTTACCCTAAATGTCGTATGTTGCAAACTAGCCAGGTTCTCAGAGGAAAAAGAAAAAAGTGTTTTCTCTGTGAGGTTATCCAGACTGAACTATGGAGCTCACCGCTCCCTGGTTTGCATGGGATCTGAACCCTGTTCCACCAGGAGGCACATTTAGCCCTTTGAAACGTTAAGTATGTACAGATGATCATAGTGAGAAGGAAAGCAGAAAGCTCTGGAGTCCTCAGCTTTGCTGTCTCATAGGTGTCATCCCCATTCACAGTCTGGCTGGGAATGACATAGCACTAAGCACTGCAGGAAGGGAGGTGGTAAGGAGAAGGATGAGACCAACAGCCATGCCGGCCTCATCTCAGTTGGAATTACTGCCTCACCCTGCACTTACATTATCCTGAAAGGCCACTGAGTCTTGACCCTTGGTTCTGTCTCCCATCTGGAAAATGAGGGTGCTGACAGTGACTTGCCACCCAGGAATGCCTTGTAAATTACCTGTGCCTAACTCCTATTTTAATAAATGTCACTTTCGTGCCTGCTATTTCTGAGAGGATCAGTGGCTCACAGAGCATTAGCCAACACGTTCTGGTCCAGCCTGAGACCTGCTTTTCTCTCTCTACTCACCCTTCTCTCTGTCCTTGTCCTTTACTGCCACCTTCCTGGCTAGGAGAAGAGTCCCATTGTCAGGAACAACACAGGGAAACCCCATCTCTACGAAAAATTTAAAACTTAGCCAGGTGTGGTGGTGCCTGCTATGGTCCCAGTTACTCGGGAAGCTGAGGTGGGAGGATCACTTGGGCCCAGGATTGAAGCTGCAGTGAGCCGTGTTCATGCACTGCATTCCAGCGTAGGTGACAGAACGAGACCCTTTCCCAAAAATAAAAGTGTGTCGTGATCACTTGTGTAACTCAAACACTTGTCACTTAATTGTTTTCCATGTTTATGAAGTTTGAATAAGAATTTAACTGCATCCTTTTTCTCAGCAGCCCCTTAAGCTAAACTTCACTGTGCATGGAGAGGAAAATATTTGCCTCATCTCTCCTCTTGCCTCTTCACTTCTTTCTTTCTTTTCCTTCTTTTCTTTTCTTTTCTTTCTTTCTTTTTTTTTTTTTTTATTGAGACAGGATCTTACTGTGTTGCCCAGCAGGCTGGAGTACAGTGGCACGGTCATAGTTCACTGCAGCCTCAACCTCCCCAGGCTTAGGTGATCCTCCCACCTCAGGCTCCTGAGTAGCTGGGACTTCAGGTGCACACCACCACTCCTGGCTAATTTTTGTATTCTTGTGTAGAGATAGGGTTTTGCTATGTTGCGCAGGTTGGTCTGAAATTTCTGGGCTCAAGCGATCCTCCTGCCTTGGCTTCCCAAAGTGCTGGGATTACAGGTGTGAGCCACCACGCCTGGCTCTTTTTTTTTTTTTGAGATGGAGTCTCTCTCTGTCGCCCAGGCTGGAGTGCAGTGGCGCGATTTTGGCTCACTGCAAGCTCCGCCGGGTTCACGTCATTCTCCTGCCTCAGCCTCCAGAGTAGCTGGGACTACAGGTGCCCACCACCATGCCCGGCTAATTTTTTGTATTTTTAGTAGAGACGGGGTTTCACTGAGTTAGCCAGGATGGTCTCAATCTCCTGACCTTGTGATCCGCGTGCCTCGGCCTCCCAAAGTGCTGGGATTACAGGCGTGAGCCACTGCGCCTGGCCAACGCCTGGCTCTTTCTCATGAACTTTGCCCCATGATGAGACATGTCTAGCCATATATATATTTTTTTTTTTTTTTAAGACAGGGTTTTGCTCTTGTCGCCCAGGCTGGAGTACAGTGGCGCGATCTCAGCTCACTGCAACCTCCTCCTCCTGGGTTCAAGCAATTCTCCTGCCTCAGCCTCCCGAGTAGCTGGAACTACAGGCACCTGTCATCACGCCCAGCTAATTTTTGTGTTTTTGGTAGAGACAGGGTTTTACCATGTTGGTCAGGCTGATCTTGAACTCCTGACCTCAAGTGATCCACCCACCTCAGCCTCCCAAAGTGCTGGGATTACAAGGTTGAGCCACCGCGCCTGACTGCCACATTTAACATGTAACGGGAAGTTGGTTTTTTCATTGATTCCCTTCTGAGTTGTTAACTTTCCAGTGTAAAGAAATTACCAATTTCACAAATGGTTGGAATTGATATATTAATATTAAGCATTAGAACCAAGATAATAGGGACGGTCAGTACTTATAATGTTCAGAAGCCTCCCTGAGGGTGGGTTTTAACATTCTGGTTGAGGCGTTCAATTGCCAAATGAAAGAGAAGACATCACATTTATTGGTGTTGGGTATAGGCTTTGGTATCATTCTCATTTACACATATGAGAAACAGGCTTTCAAGTGTGAGGTCATTTGCTCAGAGCCACAGGAAATGACAGGGCTGGGGTTCCTACCTGCTCCCCTTACTCCTGAAGCACTGTGAGTCCCTTGAGGATTGAAGACTGGCAGTCTGGAGTGAAGGTTTTGTTTTGCTCTGAATCTTAGGATTGCATGAGACCCATCTAATCTACTGTTTAGAGGGAGGAGCTGAGCATCACCCACTAACTAGGAGTGAGTGGGAATCCACACTCAAGACTCCTGCCTCTTAATCCTGCGTTTCACTCCATTACTCCAGGCTTCAGGAATGAACAGTCTACTTCAGCTTAATATATTCCAGAGCCCAAACACAAACTAACTTTCAGTGTTAAGACTTTCATTCCTGAAGGGAAAAATGTGGAGCTGGGGTAATAATACATTGGAACTTAAAAATGGGCTTGGTGAGGAGTTAAGCCAGCATCTCACTGTTGTTATTTTGTACTTTTGTTAACAAATTCTGAGTTTCTGTGAGGTACAAATAGATTTATCTTTATATTAGAGAACATGGTTAATGACATTTTACCACTTTTAAACTGGAGAGGTGAGAGATTTGGCTCAGAATTATGAATAAGATGCAAAAAAAAAAAAATCCTAAAAGCTTTCCCTTTTGGACCCCTCAGCTTCCTTTCTAAGCCACCAATCTCTTTTATTCCCTTAGACATCTGTTTGCAGAGATAGTAATAATAGCTTAAGCCACATGCTGGAGACCGTGTGTAAACCTTCAGATAAACCCTTTATTTTATTCTACTTATTTTATGGTAACTGTAGTCTAGTGTTTCTCAAAAGTTGGTCTTCCTACTTATTCATCCCTTGAGTGGTTAAAAATGCATGGTCCTGATACCTGTTCATGACTTACTGAATCAGAACCTCTAAGAGTAGGACTCAGGATTCAACATTATAATTGCTCTTCTGGTGATTCTTGTGTACTCCAAAGTGAAAACCAATCCCTTAAAATTCTCTAGGGTGAGATTATGAAGCTGGAGAGGAGAGAACATCTGAGCAACATCTAGAGTTATGGGTAGGGAAAAAAGTTGAAGGAGGAATGAATCTGATTTGGGAACTGGTGGAGAGATGCTAATCTAGAAGGTTTCTTCAGCCTCTTTGGAACTGGGGGGTCCTCTGCAGAGACACTACCTCTCAGGAATTGCCAAGTAAAGCATGGCAGGAATGGGACTCAGGAGAATTCCCACAGGGAGGTGCATTTGTCCTTAGATAGCATTTGGGGAAACGAAGTCTTGGTCTAGATGAAGGATGGGGAATGAGGGGCCACTGTTTTCTGGGTTGGATGCCATCTAAAGATAGACACCAGCCTGTCAGGCAAGAAGATTGCCTGGGATTTCATCTGAGTTGCCATGACTACAGGCTGATGTAACTGGGCTGCTTTGTGCTGCTGTGAACCAGTCTGGCAGTCAGGTGGAGCTAATCGTTCTCATTTGCAGTGACAGCTTAATTACCTTGCACTTGAATTTTGCATAACAGTAAAGTTGAGCCTTTAAGTCAGGCAGACCTGAGTTTGAGCCCTAGCTCTGCTGCCTTTTATCGATGAGTCCATGTCCCTGACCATGGAGTAGAGGGGTATTATGAGTGGGGCTGCAGTTACCTGTCCTTGGGGCATGTGTCCTACCTACTCCTATAGCTAACAGACTTGTTGGGGAGCAAGCCAGCAGCTCCCTGGTTAAGAGAACCCAGTTTCCTGGGTAACTGGTGCCTGTATATCCAAGAGGGAACTGCAGTGTAGGCAGTTGGCTATTCTTATCAAGCTCCAGTGAGCAATTCCCATCAGTTAAAAATAGGAATGTTGCAGTTGGGCAGAAGTGGAGCCATAGGCTCAGATATTAACTACCATAGAGGGCTGAGTGCTGGGTCTGTTTACATTTCGGAAAAGTGGTACCTCTCTGTGCACAGCTTCGGTCTTCTGAAAGTCTTTAACACCTTGGCCAGTCTTCAAGTCATCCTCTATCCTCCAGGATTGTTATTATAATGTCCAACTACTAATAGATGAAACTAAAAGGGAGGAAGATTCTGGTGGAGAAAGTATGTGATTACCCTGGGCCTAGAGACAGGACTTAGGTAGGTCTCTTGACACTAGACTAATACTGTGTTCTAGACCATGCTTTTCCCCACATCTGATTCTAAAAGCCTCAGTTTTCATACACAGCCCACATGATCCAGTCTAGTAAAGAACATATTTTTAAGTTGGTTAGCAAGTCCTAACTAAATTACAAGGAGGGTCTGGGGAAGTTCCGCCTTGGTGTTCTTTATTACCACCAGTGAAAGAATACTTTCCAGTTACTCCTTGTTGCTTTTGTTTTTCATTTTCTGTACAGATCTGGAGCCCATACAAGCAGCCAGGATGTACTGGAGACCTCGATGGTCGGATTGAGGACGATTCCCGCTGCCTCTATACCCATGAAGAGTACATCAGCCTTGTGCTGAACAGTGGGAGTGGCCTGTCACATGACTACGCCAACCAGTCGGTCCAGGAAGACCCGCGGATGATGGCCTTCTTTGACTCCCTGGTACGCCGAGAGATCGAGGGCTGGAGCTCTGACTCAGACAGTGACCTCAGTGAGAGTACTATCCTGCAACTGCACGCAGGGGTCAGCGAGCGCTCAGGCTACACTGACTCAGAGTCTTCGGCCTCACTGCCTCGCTCCCCGCCTCCCACAGTAGATGAGTCTGCCGACAACGCCTTCCACCTGGGGCCCCTGCGGGTCACCACCACAAACGCAGTAGCCTCAACTCCACCAACACCCACGTGTGAGGACGCAGCCTCTCGCCAGCAGCGTCTGTCTGCTCTGCGGCGCTACCAAGACAAACGCCTCCTGGCCCTTTCCAATGAGTCCGATTCTGAGGAGAATGTCTGTGAGGTGGAACTAGACACAGATCTCTTTCCCCGGCCACGGTCACCCAGCCCCGAAGATGAATCCAGCAGTTCCAGCAGCTCTAGCAGCTCCGAGGATGAGGAGGAGCTGAATGAACGCCGAGCCTCTACCTGGCAGCGGAATGCCATGCGGCGTCGACAGAAGACAACCCGAGAAGACAGGCCCAGTGCCCCAGTCAAGCCCACCAACACTTACATTGGAGAAGACAACTATGATTACCCCCAGATCAAAGTGGATGACCTCTCCTCCTCCCCCACCTCATCTCCTGAGCGGAGCACTTCCACACTAGAGATTCAGCCAAGCCGGGCCTCACCGACTTCTGACATAGAATCAGTTGAGCGAAAAATTTATAAAGCTTACAAGTGGCTCCGCTACTCTTATATCTCCTACTCAAATAACAAAGATGGAGAGACCTCCTTGGTGACCGGGGAGGCAGATGAAGGGAGAGCAGGAACCAGCCACAAAGACAACCCAGCCCCTTCTTCCAGTAAGGAAGCCTGTCTAAACATAGCAATGGCCCAGAGGAAACAGGACCTGCCCCCTGAAGGCTGCAGCAAGGACGCTTTTAAAGAAGAGACTCCTAGAAATCCCAGCAATGGCCCAGGCCATGAGCACAGCAGCCATGCTTGGGCAGAGGTGCCAGAAGGTACCTCTCAGGACACTGGCAATAGCGGCTCTGTAGAGCACCCTTTTGAAACCAAGAAGCTCAATGGAAAGGCCCTGAGTAGTCGGGCTGAGGAGCCGCCTTCTCCTTCTGTCCCCAAGGCATCTGGCTCCACTCTCAACATCGGGTCTGGCAACTGTCCCAGGACCCAGTCTGATGACAGTGAGGAGAGGAGCCTCGAAACCATCTGTGCCAACCATAACAATGGACGCTTACACCCTCGTCCCATTCACCCTCACAATAACGGGCAGAACTTGGGGGAGCTGGAGGCAGTGGCCTACTCTTCCCCAGGACACTCAGACACTGACCGTGATAACTTGTCCCTGACAGGGACACTCCTACACAAAGATTGTTGCGGGTCTGAAATGGCCTGTGAGACCCCCAATGCTGGAACAAGAGAGGACCCCACTGACACCCCAGCCATAGATAGCAGCAGGGCTGTTCATGGCCACAGTGGCCTCAAAAGGCACCGAATTGAATTGGAAGATACAGATTCAGAGAATTCCTCCTCAGAGAAGAAATTAAAAACATGATAAATACAAAGGGAAAACAAAAAGCTACAAAAGTAGCCTTACCAAAAAAAAAAAAAAAAAAAAAAAAAAAAAATCTGTTTAGTGAATACAGAGGAAAGGAAACAAAGTATTAAAGGCACATGAAACCAGGGCCTGAAATTTTGTGTCTGATGCTGCTCCCTTCTATCCAACATTCAACAACGGGTCTGAATGTCTAGCTGGCCGTTGGCTTGTGCTGTGTTAAGAAAGGGAAAAAAAACACCCCAAGTGATTCCTTTCTAGTGAGGCGTGAGCGTAGTGTGCCGTGCAAGGCTCTGTGGAAGTAATTCTTTGTTGAGACGTTCAACTTGTTCTTGTGTACGCACACTGGCACGTGTGCGCTCATTGTCTCATAAGACCTTTCTTTCAGTTCTCCATCAGAAAGGACTTTGTGAATTTGTACTTTTTGCCATCTCACCCTGTTTACATGCCATAGGTGTTCTGGTCTGGATGATGGGTGCCTGTTAAATCAGGTTGTGCTGCCAGTGAGTTGTAGATTTATGCTGGAAGAATGGAGAATGGAAACAGGCCTTCAGCCCATTGGCTGCACTGGAGAGGAAAGCATGGTTCCTTTCTTAAAGAAATCTTCCGTGTTTTCTCTAAGTAACACTTCTTTATTGAGCATTTAATGTGGACATACTATAAAAAAGGAGAAATTTTAATGCTAATGAGAGGTTTAGCACTTCAGATTCAAGAGAATATAGATTCCTGATAAATTTCACTGTTTGCAAATTGAGCAGTGCTGCAACATGTACTGTATGAAGGCCATAAAATAGAGCTAGTCATGGATAACAGACTTTAACCAGTTAGGTGCTAGATCCTAAGAGGCACTCACAAGGCCAGCAGGTGCTTCCTTGGCTCCCGTGATGGATCGAGGCATAGTGAAAGAAGGGCAAAGACAGCTTTCCAGAGCTTTGTGCTCAGACTACTAAAGTAGTTGTTATAGGTGTGTTAATGAAGAAGCTTAGTGAGGAGCAGAATGTGGTACTATATTCATTTAACTCAACCCAGGACTATTGGTCAGAAGTGATGGGACTGGCATCTTCCCTCAGACTTGCAGTTGATAGAGGCTGTGGTGTTCTCACTAGACTTTGCAGAGCAGTAGGCGTCTCAAGGTAACAGATTCTTATTGAGTAGGTCTATTAAGAGTCAGAGGGTGAGGGAGAGGAGTCTCCGGCTTATGACTGCTGGTTCCCATGAGTCTTAAGTCTTCTGGTTCCCATAAAAGACTCAGTTTTATTGAGGTAGATACAGGTTTAGAAGAGAAAAGAGCAACAGATTTTCAGCGTTGCAGTCACTCGGTTATCTGTGAAGGGTTGTGCAAAACAGGAAGGTCTAGGAATGACTAGATATCTTGTTGGCATAAATGTTATGAAAAGGCAGAATACTGGCAAGAAATGAGGAAGAGAGAGAAAAACAATATAACTTTCTTGAGTGCAAAGGTGCTAGACAATTAGGAGCCCAGCTGGGACTGGTGCAGGAAGGGCCGAACGCTGACTAGTGTGGCCTCACTGCCCCAGCCTTCCTTTTAGAGGAAGGCCTGACCTGCTGGAACTGGGGCCAAGGGGAGGCTGCCTATGAAGGCAGAAGACGTGGATGAATTCAGGCACTGGGGGTGGGGGGGTTATTTATAAACACAAGGTGGTTGATTTAAGCCAAAAGGAGATACCATCCTGATAAGCTCTGTGAAAGAGAAGATGTGCCTGGTGTGTGTGATGCGGCTGGGGTATGAAAACACTGAGAAGGAGATGAAGGAGTGTGCGTAGCATGGGGGTGTGTACAACTTAACACCTGGACTTTTACTGGGGGAGTGGGAAAGTGATTCTGTAACCAACATTAGAATTGCTTTGGATTTGTAATCAAATTGGTTCTATGATTTGTCTTTGACTATTCACAGATAATTGTAAATGCTGGTTTTATAAGCCCAAGTCATTTTACATTTGCTTTTCCAAAATGTATTAAATTTGAATTTTTTAATCCTTTATATACAAAAAAAAATATATGATCACTCAGTGTGTGTTTCTCTTCCCCTTCTTAGCACACCCAGTCCTTCATTTTATTCTATTCTATTTTATTTTCATCAGCACATAGCCTCTTCTGACTTCTCAAAGGACAATCCACAAATCTTCCTGAAGAGAAGTAGTTAAAGTTCCCTTAGGAACTAGCTGCTTGGTAGTTACAATTCCCAAATGCAGAATTTGGTCTTTTCATGTTAAAAGCCTTAATCTCATTTGGGTACTCAAAAGAGAAGTCAGAGTTTATTCTGGTTAACTTGAGAAGCCAAGAAAGATCATTTTTAGTAAGTATGCCTTCCATCCTTGGCAAAGGCTTCCCAGCATCCTAGGCTCAGCTCACCGGGTGATAGGCCCCATAAAACACACACATGAGCAGGGTGAGAAATGCTTGCTTTATAGCTGCTCCACCCTCATCTCCAGAGATTTTTGTGTCTGTGGTTGTGGGTCTGGATACCTGGCAGGAACCACTTTTAGAGTACCTTTGCCTAAACTCTTTTAGAATTGAGGCCCCAACTTTGACGGCGCATTTAATACCCAATTTCTTCCATAATAGATATTTTTAATAGCAGAACAGATGGCACTGATTAGATCAAGAACTATTTGGAAGTGCCTCTTAAGTTTTTTTCCTGCATCCTGTACATAAAGTTTTAAGTGGCAGGTCCAGATATGTAAAATCATTTCTCTCTATTTTCCAGCTGGTTGTGTTAGTGATTCTCTAGGACAGCAGGTAAATGAGTTAAATAAGTTGTTGGCTTGGGGCAAGTGAAGTTTGTGACTATGCTTGATTTAATAAGCTGAGAGTCTCTTGTTTGTCTGTCAAGGTGCCTTCCTCTGCTGAAGCCTTACCTCCTTCTCACCCAGCAACAGTTAACTCTTCTCTTGTGTATATGCAAATAAACCTATTATTCACTTCTCACGTCTTCCTCTTCTCTTCCAGGGAAGACTTGGTTGCTTAGACACATCTCCTTTATTTCTTTTCTGTTTTAATTCTTACCTAGTTGGAAACTTGATTGAAAGCTATGCTGAAAACTAGAAGGAAAACTGCAGTGTTCCACATCCATGACAATGGTCATTGTCACTTTTAGGTATTGGGACAAAGGTCACATCTGGACAACAAAATGCAGGGTAGGAGGAGGTATTTATTTGGTCTCCTTTACTGTGTTTAAAGGGACATAAGATGGCGAGACCCTGGAATTGATAATTTTATTAGTTGGAACAGAGGGAACAATGCAGTGAAGTGACATTACAAACGGCTTCCAGAGAAATATTTTCTGATGTTTCCAAATACCAAATTGCATTTCCTGCCTTGCCCCAGGCATGCACTGCAAACTTTTTCAAAAAAAAAAAAAAAAAAAAAAAACGAAGCTCATATCTCTTGTCTGTAAAGCTGCCTGCTACAGTTAACTGAAAAATTCTTGTCAACCAAGGCTTGTCAGGAAAACATGCTTCCAAAGGAAGACTGTCCTTCCCCCATGACCTAAGCAAGACAGCATGCCACGATTGAAACACTAAGGTGAAGTAAGGCTCAGTGAGTCCCAGCCTTGCAGCAGCAGGATAGTGGTTTTGAACAAACTGTGTGGTTCTCAGGTGGGATATTCGGATCTGAGTGCTCATTTGTCCTTGAGCACTCATACTGGAATGAAATTACATGAATTCAAATAGTTAAAAGTAATTTTGAATTTCTTAATGATGCTTCTCACATGCAATAGTGCACGTGGATCGAAAACCTGTCTGAATCCTAACTGCATTTCATTGTTAGAACAATGGTGGTAAGATGCTTCTCAGAATGGAGGCTTAGAGGCAAAACTTAAACTTCCCTGTGCCCTGCACTAACATGGCCCAGATAAGCAACAGCAGTTACTCTGTTCAGTTCACAACAGGATTTACTCGAATGTGCAGAGGATCTAGCGGTGCTTATCTGCAAGACAGTTATGTATTAAGAAAATAGGATATCTAATGTTTCAAAGTACTGAAGTTGGGAAATGACTCCTTTGGGCTTTTGGAGTCTCTACTTAAATCCAATTCCTTCTGTTCCAGCTCCTCTGTGTGTCTCTCCTAGGGATCAGAAGGCTCTCTAGCTCTCACTCTGATAAGCTCTCATTTTTAAAACGTCTCTGTAGTGCCCACCAGAACCAGCGAGCCAAGATCTTTGGCAAGTGTACAGCTGCTCAGAGCCTCAAGCTTTACCTCTGTAAAATGGGTTCAGCACATTGTCAAGAGATCAAATGAGCAGATATGTATATATATGCTATCTATATGTTATATAATATGCAAACTATGATAGAATAATATACAATGATTATATAATAATTATATATAAGCTATACATAGCTTGGAACAATGTCTGTTTAGAAAGCACTGAAATGTTTGCTATCATTAGTACATTCTCTCTTTTTTGCTTTCATTGCTTGTTGATGCCAGTGTGCACACCATGTAGAAGACTTTTTTGGATGGAGTCTGCTGAGAAAGTAACCTCTCCTTCCGAGAAAGAATGTACTGTACCTCAGTAAGTCTTAACCTGAAAACACACAAAAAAGAGTAAATTATTCCCATTATAGTGGACCTGACTAAAGCAGAGTTTGGGGCCTTGGACACCACCTCCAACTTGGGAAGCCAACTGTCTAGAAGCTCCACCTGAAATCTGGGAGCTTAAAACAAAGCGAGGCCTGGCTGACAGAGACCTCTCAGCTCCTTGCTTATGACCACCCTTACCATGAGTGCCTGACCTCCTGACAGCCTCATTGATTCCTGGAATTTGGTACCAGCTCTCCACTTTCTGCAAGTCTGCAGGGGTTGGGGTGAGTAGTGGCAGATTTTATTAAACTATAGTCTTAATATGGTGGTGCTGAAGATGACAGGCCTCGGGAGCTGGGACAGCAAACTTCTCTCCGGCCTTCAGAGCTAAAAGTTTCCTATCTGGCATTGGGCCAGCCCTAAGAGAATCAGGAAAGTGGCAAGCCATGGAAATGCTCTGCGTCTCTGCCAAAGAAAAGTTTTGACCAGAGTTTTCCATGCAGGATTGGTGTGTGGGTGTGCATGCACACGTATGCATTTGGTAACATCTGATTCAAGAAGAAGCCAAACCATAAAACAAAAACAAGAGAAGTCTGACTAGTCCAAGGGGAAGGAGGGTCAGAGTGCAATCCTGGCCCACTAAACCCTCGGGACAGATGTAGATGGAACCTGAATCCCAGGAGCACATGCGTGGCACTTGGAAAGGCAGTGGAGTGAGAGAGGAAGGTTTTGAATTGCTGGTGGAAAAAAGGCGATGGAATTATACTTAGGGAAAAAAGCTTTTCAAATAAGACACATCTGCCAGAAGAGAAGCCAGAGCAAGGGTGGGGATATGGGGAGGGCAGAGAAGAGTCCAGGCCGAAATAAGCATTTCTGAGCTTATCCTGAAGGAGAGGGAGTGGTTAGCTGCATCACCCAGTTCAGCTCCCTCATTTTAGAGGTTGAGAGGCAAGGCCAGTGAGAGGCTGGGCTTGACTTTTGAGGCTATGCTCTCTTCACGTCTTGCTGCTTCCTTCACTAAGATGTGGTTCTTGATTGGGGAAGTGCTTACCTTGACCTCCCCACCCTCACCCAGCACGACTCCAGTGGGGACTCTGATGACAACATGCAGCAGTAGCAAGGAACTGAATATGGTCTGTGAGGAGGCAGGGTGAGGATGGAGCCTTTGGCAAAGGAAAACACAGGGTCAGCTGTGCTTGGATCACCATCACCGCTAGAAAATCATCACTCAGACTAACGTGACTTGTCTCTGCACCTCGCTTAGCAACTCTAACCACTCCCAGGTTACTGAATGCTGTCCTGGTGTTTCAGCCCCCTGGAGATGTAAATGAATCCTTTGGATGACTTTTAGAGAAGAGCAATAAACGTGTTAGGGTACTGGAAGAAAAGCAAAAGGGACCAGAGGGTAGGAGCTGAATCATTAGGTTGTAGGTATGCAGAGGCTTTAGAATGGGAGAAGACCTTTCAGGTTGTAAGCACCCAAGGGCCAGAAGAGGAAAGGACAAGTTTTAAATGGAATATGCCCAGTTGCAGGCCCAAGAAGACTGGCTCAAATTGCTGTTCTCTTCTTGTCTGTTGGGTCCTGGTATGGTCTTTTTCCTAAACTGGCTGTGATAAGCAGCTTATAGCTCATATCCTGTTATCTTTATCCTAGTTTTAAACATCCCTGCTCAAAGCAAACTCAAGCACTTTGTTTCTCAAGCAGCTGCCTAGGTTGGAATTCTATGGGCCGGAGCTGCCAAGTTCAGCCTCAGTGGGGAAGGCTGGTCAACGCCAATAGGTGGAACAACTGGCCATTCCACCCAGCTGTTCCACCCCACAGTCCCAGACTGTCTCATTCCAGGTCTTGCTGACTGTGGGGGCGAGAGTTGCCACAAAGATGAATTTTTCCTTCTGCTCAGGCCGGTGTCCAAATCCTGCAACTCCCCCAACTTGTCCTTTGGAGAGACCCGCGGAGATGTCCCAGGCTTGGGGCCCCGCTGAACCAGGGTGTGTGGCGTAATTTCTCATGAGGCTGGCTGAGTCCGCAGTTACATTTGATCTACTGACCCTCCCTCTCCTCTCCTGACTTGGGATCCAGTAGGCAACCTCACTCCCTACTAAGACCAGCAGACATGCTTGAGGGATCACTGAGGGGTAGGAGTGTGGACCCTCTGTCTGTTACACACGACACTGTTTCTGCCGCTTCATCCCTTGGGTCAATATGGGTGGCTTAAAGAATTCAGGAAAAGGTGAGTTCTTGGATTTCACTTGGAAGGAAGGAAAGAGTTGACTGGACTGATTCTAACGCTGGTGCACTAGGGAGAAGGGGAGCCCGGAAGAAGGCTGGGGGCCCTGAAAAGGTGGAGGACCAAAGGCGAACGTGCCTCTAGGGTCTGCTTGGAAAAGAAGTCAAACTTACTGGATAAACTGGAATTGCCAGGACAGCAGGTCTAACAGGCCAAGCTAGGTCTTCATTCAAGAGGATTAACTCATTTGTGTCAAATCAGATAATTTAGGCTCTCTATTCTAATTGGAATTGACTCTTGTGATTACTAATCCAGGAATGGATCAAGGACTCTGCACTTCAGCCGTGGGTTCCTACAGGGCCAGGGACAAGTCCTTGACAGGCAGAAGGAAGATCTGTTGGCCAGGCCCTTACCATGAGGACCTGACCTCACGGCAGGTGACAGCCTCTTGGATTCCTGGAATTCCTGATGCCAGGTCTCCACTTTCCTCAAGCTCCAGGGTTCCCACTTTCAATGTTTAGAATAACAGGAAGCTCTAAGATAATCTGTGGGTAACCAAGGGCAAAACTGCTCTGTGTGTCTGCAGTCCGTAGAGGCCTGTTGCTATCACACTGTGGCCCACAGGAATGGTGCCTCCTCACCTGTGTGCCACCATCCTGCAAGCTCCATCCAATGGAGCAGCCAGTCCAGGAAAGGGAGGTTCTTGAGCACTGCAGTTTTCCTTCCCTTCATTCACTCCCTGCTGCCCATGCTGAGGACACTGCGGGCTCTCCTGGCAGGCTTGCATCCTCCCCTGCCCAGCCGCCCTCTTTCCCCTCTTCGCCTCAGGCCAGCTAGCCCCAAACAGCAGGCGCGGGAGCCCAGGTTGTTGCAAAGTTGGAGTGGAGGGAAAATCTGAGCCCAGCACACATCCCTGGACCCTTGCGGAGCCCACAGTACACGGTCTTTCTTCTTCTCAGCCCCCACTGTGACTTTAGGGGTCAAGAGGGGTTCAGCTGCCCAGTTTCCCAGACTGCTTCAAACTTACTCCCCTGAGGAAGCATTGCCGGGGTGAGGATGCCACACTCTCCCAGAGGCAGTGGGATCAGAGGGCAAGAATAAGAAGTGTCTTCCCATCATCCCTGCTTTCTCGTGACCTAATGAGCTTATTCTGACTCTAAGCTGTCTCCCTGAGCCCTGAATTCTTTCCTGGTGCCAAGAAACCTCCTCCCCTCATGCTCTGGGTCACAGCTCAGTTTTCTTAGAAGAGCAGAAGTAGGAAGTCAGGGAAATATGAGGGCCTCAGTGAGGTGGAAAGTGGGGGTCCCGGATAGCATGGTGTAGTAGGAAGAATGTGATGTTTAAAGCCAGAGACTTAGGATAAACTCTCTGCTTTGTGACATGGGCCAAGTCACTTTCCTATTCCTAACTTGAATTTCTTCATACACAAAGTTGCAACGAGGCTTACCTTGCAATGCTGTCCTGTGGATTAGTGAAAACATACACAAAGCACCTAGCACAATGCCCAGTAGGAACTGGGTAGAAAGAGCAGCTGTTATTGTCATCATAATCCTGTGTTTTTTCAGGTCCAATAACCGGTTGACTTTGGCTCCACTGCCATGATACTGCTCTTAAGCAAAATGTTGGGGACAAATAGAGGTAGAAGGTACTGGTGACTTCTCCAAAAATGTCATCTCTTCCTCCCTCTCTGCATTTATGAGAACATAAATAGAAATGAAGCTCAGCGTTGTGAAATTCAGGGTTCCTTTTTTGCCCTAAATACTTCTGAATAAAGCCAGCCACAGGAGCTGCTCCACAGAGCTGGGATTCGAAAACCAGAAGCTGTTGAGGGGAACGGAGGGAGGGGAAACGGAGGAGGGAAAACCAGAAGCTGGAGGGAGCCTGAGGCGCTCCCAGCCCTGCTTCCCCTCCCAGCCACCAGCCAGGCGCTCACAGTGACCTGCCCAGACTGTCCCAACACTGCCCAATTCACTCTCACCTCTAGCCTGTTGAGCACAAGCATGGCTTTCACTTTAAGAAAAGCCAATCATGAGAAATCCAAACTTAGGAAACCAAAATGAGGACAAAGGGATTCACATGACATACAAATGGGTTCTTTGCAAAAGACTTCTGCTGATGCCCATCTGTTGTGTAAAAAGAGGCACCCTTGGGTGTAGGGATCTAGGGTAAACTCTAAGTCCTTTAAAAAGAGACAACTTCTCTTCAGCAGACTCACAGTGATGTGATAACCCCAAGATTGCTGGAATGATTGATTGTTCCCAAATATAGGAAGTTTCCACAGCAAAGAAATGTCTCAGCCTTTTCTGCTCATGAGGATTTTATTTTCTCTAGGAAACAACTAGAAGTCAGAGGTAAAAATTCCTAACCAATCATTTGAATTCTCCTTTCCTTTCCTCTCCTTGGTGATCCTGGGTGCTGGGAAGGGTTTTAGGAACCAATTATTTCCTAGCATCTCCTCCCCAGTCGTAAAACACAGAAATGGTCATTCCAGGTCAAAGGGTTTTGCACCCCAAGACAAAGGAAAGTTCTTGGGAAGTAGTTTCCCTTCATAATCTTTTTCCATAAGGGGTAAAGAACAACCTCAATTAATGAGACCAGAATGTTTAAAGGGAATCAGTGCTCTAGAAACAGCAAAGTGACGTGAGACAAATAAAAAGAGGAGTCTACCTCTATCCTTCGGTAGGCACGGTGTACCTTGGCACTGATGTACTGAAGCTTTGCCAACCTGGATAGTGAGTGCATTTCAGCTATTGTTCCTGCTTGGTAAAATGCAGGAAAACAACAATTCCATCTCCTCCATGTGTCCCTAATCTTGTTGCCTGCTGGCCGGGGAAAGACTATTCATGATCCAGCACAACTCAAGGTAAGCATGCATGTTTCTATGACCCAGCAATCCACTCCTGAACATAAATTCTAGACATTCTCCCCCAGGTCCTGAAGGGGACACATGGGTTTGTGTATGATGACAGGGAGCTGGGGAAACCAGGCATTCATCCCTGGGGAGTGGATGTGCACATGTGCTCTCGGCCCACCCCCCCGGGGCCACGCAGCAGCTGAAAGTAATGGATCAGGAGTACTCCTGGCAACATGGGTGGATCCTAAAAACACCGTGTTGAGTGAAGAGAGTAAGACAGAATAATAGCTAAAACACAATAGCATGTATGTGAAATGTACAAATGCACGCAGGCAAAAGAGGAATACACATTTTTCATAAAATGCCGTAAAATGAAGGATATCCACTACACACACTGGAACTGTGACCTATGTGGGGAGGAAAATGAGGGTGGGGAGTGGGGAGTTATTTATTATACATAAATAAATCAAGAGAAGAGGTGACCACCCACAACCCTGTACACTCTGTTCATAGCAGAATTATTCATAATACCCAGAAAGTGGAAAAAAACCAACTGTCCATCAACTGATGAAGGGGTAAGCAAAAGGTGGTCTATCTATACAAGGAGATATTATTTTTTGCCATAAAAAGGATTGATGCTACAACGTGGATGAATGCTCACATGAGCATTTGAAAACATTATGCCAGCCAGTCACGGTGGTTCATGTCTGTAATCCTAGCACTTTGGGAGGCTGAGGCACATGGATCACTTGAGGTCAGGAGTGTGAAACAACCTGGCCAACATGGTGAAACCCTGTCTCTACTACAAATACAAAAAAGTTAGCCAGGTATGGTGGTGGGCACCTGCAATCCTAGCTACTTGGGAGGCTGAGACAGGAGAATCACTTGAACCTGGGAGGTGGAAGTTGCAGTGAGCGGATATCATGCCACTGCACTCCAGCCTGGCGACAGAGCGAGACTCTGTCTTAAAAAAAAAAAAAAAAAAAGAAAAAGAAAACATTATGCCAAGGCAAAGAAGCCAGTCACAAAAGGACACATATTGTGATTCCATTCATATGAAATGTCCAGAATAGTCAAATCTATAGAGACAGAAAGTAGATTAGCTTTGCCAAGGGTAAGAGGAGGAGTTTAGGGGAAACTTGGGAGTGACTGCTAATACATGGGGTTCTCTTTTTGGGGTGAGGAAAATGTTAACTTAGATTGTAGCATCATTGTAACAACTACCTAGTAAATAAATTAAAAACCATTGAATTGTACACTTTAGTAAATGTTATGGTATATAAATTATAAATTATATTTCAGTAAAGATGTTTACGCTGGCTGCAGTGGTGTGTGCCTGTTACCCCAGTCACTCAGGAGGCTAAGGTGGGAGAATTGTGCCTCTTGGGCCTGAGTTTGAAACCAACCTGAGCAACATGGTGAGATCCCTTCTCTATTAATAAATAAATAAATTAAGATGTCTAAAAAGAAAAACCGAGAAGAATGAGATAGGATGCTCACGTGAGTTGCCCTTGGGTAGTTCCTTTTTGTGCTTCTGGTTTCATATGGGAACTGGGTGAGTTTCACCTACCTTAACCCTGCCCATGGCCATTGCCCTCAAATGATGCACACTTGCCTCTGGCCCTTCAGGCTTGAACACCCAGCACTGGCCAAGGGCTCCCTGAAATGGACTCAAAGCTGACTCCAGAGGAGGACTGACTGGCTACCTCCATAGCTGCCAGCTAACAGACAACTTCCTCCTCTCCCTAAAGACACTCATGGGCATACTGTGGTGGAGGCTTTTCTCACAATGGAAGTTGGAAGGGACATTCAGAGCCTTTGGTATTCTGTTAACTGAACATAAGTTTGTTATCAACAGCGTGAGTGTAAGAAGGTATTTGTTTCCTTTCTGACTTTGCCAGTACCAGCTGTGACTTTATTTTTGAGATAAGAGTCTTGCTATGTTGCCCAGGCTGGAGTGCAGTGGCTATTAATCAATGTGATCATGGCTCACTATGGCCTTGAACTCCTGGGCTAAAGTGATCCTCCTGCTCCAGCCTCCCAAGTTGCTGAGACTATAGGTATATACCACTGAACCTGGCTAGCTGTGTGACTTTAAAATTCCACCCAACTTCTCAGAGCCTCAGTTCCTCTCTCTGGAAAGTGGGCATAAAATTAACTAGAGCGGTTTGGGATAGTAAATGAAGTAATACATGTGAATGCACCTAGCAGTGTACCTAACTCATAGATGGCACCTGGTAGGTGTTTGCTGAAGCCACCTTTCCAAAACCTAATCTGCTCCTCCAAACGGACAACTAAAAATACCAATGTAATCTTGAGTTTGGGGAAATTAAATTAAGAAGGGTCCAGATAATGGGAAGTAAAATTTTCATCTTAACTGGAATTCTCCTATGTGCCAGTCAGTGTTGGGTGCTGGGGAAACGAAGATGAATAAAATGATTTTCTGAGTCACCTATCTTGGGTACAAGTGACAGAAACCCAACGTAAACTGGCAGCAGCTGGAAAGGGAGTGTATGTCTCCCTGAGCTGAATTGTTGGAACTAGATCTTCTCTTCTTTTGCACCATTTTCTGTGGATAGGCTTCTGCTGTATAGCCTATTCCTACTCCTCTTAGCTTATAGACATAGGTGGGAAATGAGGGGACTCTTCAAACACATTCCTAGTCTCCCTTCCTGTGGAAACCCAGTGGGTGCATCCAGTGCTGAGTCACCCAGGGTGGGACTGTAGTCACTGAGCAGAAATGACAAAGAAATCAATCTCTGATCAGGAATCCCAGCACTTTGAACCCTAAAAGAAGTCTCTGTCTATTAGAAGATGGGTGATGGCAAGTGTCAGAAAATGCAGCTCAAAGTATATGGAAGAATGATGATTTTTTGCTATAAACATACCTGTAACATTCCATGATAGAATGGCCTTAAAATGTATCAGGGTTCTGTCTCTTTCTCTGCAGTTCTCTTGGCTCTGCCCTCCATGTGTATCTGCCTTGTCTCAGGCTGGCTTCCTCCGAGGAGTTAAGGCAGCCAACATTGTCAGCCAGGGCAACACACTGCCTCGTTCTCATCTGGGAACAGGGCAAGCAAATCTTCCTGCAGAAAGGAAAGTCTGAAGAATGGCTCTGCCTGGACCACCACAGCCAGGGCAATGCTCAAACTCCTGAGGCCAAGAGGGCAAGAGGCATGGTGTCAGGTTTTAAAATCAGAACCCACCTGGAAGATGGCAGCTTGCCTTGCAATGGGAAAGGAGTAGATGGATGCTGAGAACACAAGCACATGCCTACCATGGGATCATAAATCTCATTTACAGATGGGGAAGTGGGCCAAAGACCTCCCAAGGTTCAACATCTAGTTGATGACAGATCCAAGACCAGATAGTGGCAGTCTTGGCTTCAGTCCAGACAGTTGCTTTTGAATCAGTCATGGAAGAGAAGGTCTCGCTGGGTAACAAACACCCCTCACCAGGGAGGTTCAAGCCAGGGCTGATGACGTCATAGCTATGAAAAGAATGACCACCCTGATCTCCAAGGAAGGAGGAATCGATGCTTTGTAAGAACAGCAAGGAGATTAGCTCACTAATCCCAGCATGGGGTCCCACAGCAAGGCAGGGATAGGCTTATCCTGTTCAGCTTCTTGGATTTGTAATTTCCTGAGGGAAGCTCTGGCTTCCCCTCTGCCCTCTCCTCTTCCCTGCCCTGTTCCCAGGCTGAGATGGACCGGCCTGGGCTGGTAATTGTGTTAGCTCAGTTTCCTCCCTGGCCCTGCCCTCTCCATAATCTGATTTCAGAGGGACGAGGAATGGCAGGGTCCAGGCTCAGGAAGAGTTCTGCTCCCTCGTGTCCATCGAGCCTGCTAATTTGATAGAGCCACTTGCTGAGCTTCCACAGAGCCCCCATTAGGAACCAATTTCATCTGGTTACCAAGCCCTGGCCCTGGAGAGCTCTCCTGGTCTCAGTCCAAAAGGAAATTCAGCTTCCAATTCAATTTCTGCATAAGGAAGTTAAGGCTTCATTATCATAACAGCAACCAGTGATTAAGCACCTACTATGTGTCAGTATTGGGTGCTGTGGATCTGATGACTCATTAGGTATGATGTCACCCTTGGAAGTCCACAGGTGCTGCCAGCGAGGCCTGGGACTGTCAACCCTTGGCTACTCATCACCTTTGTCATGCAACTCTCCCTCTATTGGAATGAACTTGCCCTTGCACAGGAGGACTTTGACTAGTTCTTGTGTGATCCTCAAGAGCAGCCTGGTTTCCAGGGGAAGATTTCTCCCCTGTGTGAAGTGTGAAGTGTGAGTGTGAAGTAGGATCTGACCCAAATCTCTCCCACCTAAGGACTCCTGATGTCTAACAGGGGCCAATAGCCACTCCAACTGCTGGAGCTCACCTCCACCATCCCGCCCCATTGCCATGACAACTGGCTTCTGTAGACCCCATTCTAAAGCCCAGTCTGCCAGGCATCCTGGAGGGCGTGCACCAGGGCAGCGAGAAAGCTCTGCCCCCATTGGCTCTAGGACCTTGGGCGAGTTACCTAAACTCAGAGCTGGAGCTTCCTCATCTGGAAAGTGGGCATCATATAATCTACCCCATAGAACACGGAGCTCCCATGCTCTCATGACACAGATTCAAACAGGCAACAAACAAAGGAGTAAATGTGTAAAGTGCCCCATAGTGACACATGCTCTGTCCCGGTAGCTGTGAGGGAGGCTGCTGGACCCCCGGCTAGGGTCAGGAAAGCGATGAGTGACTCCCATGCTCTATTCACTCAGACAGACAGCCCACACCCTCTCCCACTTCGGGGCCTCCCAAAGTGCTGGGATTATAAGTGTGAGCCACTGCACCCGGCCTATTTCTTTTTAATGAGTAGTTCTGGCTAATTATGGAAGAGGTATACTAAAACATCTCACTTTAATTTTTATAAACTTCTTGTATTTCTAATCGTTTTGCCATCTATAATTAGCAGCTATTTGTTTGGTGCACGCAGGTTTATAGCTATTCACAGGCTGGTATTTATTGAGCACTTAGGTTAAAAATGGGTCTAGAGAGAGACCCATTCTGCTCTCAGGCCTGCTGATGAAAAGTTCCTCATCCTATTTGCATCTAGAATGAGAACATCTCAGCCCAATTGGTGATGGTCTCAGAAAATTACCAGACCTTGAAAATGAGAGTGGAGAATGGAAATGCTATTTCAGCCCTCACTGAAAAGAATTAAATGCCAAAACCCTCCATCCGGATTCCATGGACTGACAACAATTAAACTATGTCAGAGGAAGCTAACGTCACCGGGAAAGGTTCCCCACAGCTTTCAGAATCCACAGAGCTCCCTCAAAAGGCATGGTTCTTGAGGCTTTGTGGCCAATGGGCCAGGGGAGAGGGCTAGAGACACACGTCCTGGAGGCTTCCAGACCCTTGGAGCTGTCACCCTCCTTTCACATTTAAATTCTCAACTTCAGTGTTACTTAAATTTCTTACTTCAGGGTTAAGGGATAAGGGAATGCTTTTTTTGGAAGGGCTGGTCTTTTTTTGGTAAGAATGTTAAATTTTTTTTTTTTCATTTTGAAAACTTTAAAAATGGAGTTATATTACATGGACACTGCATAATGAAAAAAACTGAGTCATAACTTATATACAAAATGCGCTAATCTTCAGTGATGAATTCCAGTGAAAATGTCAATGAATTTTTACATATTCATACACCCATGTAACCATACCATATCCCAAATCAAGATGTGGGGCACTCCTACCACCCCACTCCCTGTACCCTTTCCTGTCCTAACCACCATCCCCTTCACCCCCAGCCTGCCAGGAAACCACTCTTCTGACTCCTATCATCACAGATTTCTTTTGGCTACTCTTTAACTTTTCAATATGGATGTAACCTGCTGGGGAACTTGGCTCTGACTTTCCCTGGTCTTTACACTGGTTGACCCCAGGTAGACCAGTTGTGCAGCTGGCCTGATGAAGACACAACCCAGTGAGACCAGGCCTGTCCCCACCCCTCCTGCTCTCAGTCAGATGGTTGCTGACCACCAGGCACTCAGGAGAAGAGCAAGTGTGATGGGGCAGGACAAACTTACCTCTGCCAGGAAGGCTCAAAGTCATGTGGAACTGGAGTCCAACACCCTAGGTTTTAGTCCTTCTTCTCTAACTGTGTAACCGCCCGTTTCTTTGCCTGTAAAATGGATGTTGTAATGATACCTTCTTCACAAGATAATGGATATAAACTATCAAGTGCCAGGCTGGGCATGGTGGCTCACACCTGTAATCCCAGCACTTTGGAAGGCTGAGGTGGTCTCATTATGAGGTCAAGTGATCAAGATAATTGTGGCCCACATGGTGAAATCCCATCTCTACTAAAAATACAAAAAAGTTAGCTGGGCATGGTGGTGCACGCCTGTAGTCCCAGCTACTTGGGAGGCTGAAGCAGGAGAATCACTTGAACCCGGGAGGTGGAGGTTGCAGTAAGTTGAGATCGCGCCACTGTGCTCCAGCCTAGCGACAGTGCGAGACTACATCTCAAAATAAATAAATAAATAAATAAATAAATAAATAAATAAATACAATAAGGAAACCTTGCTGTTATGATAGCACATCCTCGATCCCAAAGGTACTGCTAACCTATGCAGGTTACGGATGTCCTTTCTGGGCACAGATCCTCTGGCATCCCAAGTCCCTCTTCAAGACGGGAACTTGAAGTCAGATAGGAACCTCTGGAAGGCTTTGGCCTATCCTCTCCAGCAGTTTAATTACAACTTTTTGTTGTTGTTTATTGTGCAGTTAGTTTGGTGCTAGGGATTTTATGAACGTGCTCTCATTAATTTCTCTCAGCAAATCTTTGTGTAGATACTGACTTTGTTCAATTATACAGATGAAGAAACTGAGGCTCCAGGAGTTTAAGTGACATGCCCAAAGTCATGTAGCCAATGAGAGAGCTGGAATTTGAAACAGAAATTATGATTCTAGAAACTGCTCTCTTACCTGCCTTTCTCAGAGTGCCTTAACCTCTGCAATACTTACATTTCTTTCTTTCTTTTTTTTTTTTTTTTTTTTTTTTTTTTTTTTTGAGATGAAGTCTTACTCTGTTACCCAGGCTGGAGTGCAGTGGCACAATCTCAGCTCACTGCAACCTCTGCCTCCTGGATTCAAGCGATTCTCCTGCCTCAGCCTCCCGAGTAGCTGGGACTACAGGCGTGTGCCACCACACCCAGCTAATTTTTGTATTTTTTTTAGTAGAGTCAGGGTTTCACCATATTGGCCAAGCTGGTCTCGAACTCCTGAGCTTGTGATCCGCCAGCCTCAGCCTCCCAAAGTGCTGGGATTACAGGCGTGAGCCACCGTGCCTGGCCAATACTTAAATTTCTTATCATGAAAGAAAAATAACACATGAGAAAGGCTTGGCATATTCTGTGGTACATAATCAATAAATGTTAGTTTCCTTTCACATCATGCGTGCATTGGATACATTCACAGGGGTAGATATTTACTAATATCTACAATGTCTTTCACGTACTGCTGATGATAATGAACCGTATAGCATTATCAAAGATTTGCCAGGCTTCGCATGGTGGCTCACACCTGTAATCTCATCACTTTAGGAGGGTGAGGCAGAAGGCTCACTTGAGCCCAGGAGTTCAAGACAAGCTTGGGCAACAAAGTGAGACCCCTGTCTCTACAAATTAATTAATTAATTAATTAATAATAAAAATTAGCTGAGTATGGTGGTGTGCACCTATAGTCTCAGCTACTCGGAAGGCGGTGGCAGGAGGATTGCTTGAGCCCAGGAGGTCGAGGCTGCAGTGAGCCAAGTTCCCGCCACTGCACTCCAGCCTGGGTGATGGAGCAAGACTCTGTCTCAAATAATAATAATAATAATAATAATAATAATAATAATAATAATAATGCCAAGAGAAGTAAATGAAAGCATAGTGGTTGTAATTTAAATTTATACAGAATAATTTATAATATCCAATGCCTTTGGGAGGTACTATAAGATGCTTTTATTTTTTTCTTTCTTCTACCTTTCTACAATGTCACATTCTGTATAATAATAATGTACTATATTTGGGGGGATTCAACAGAATTTTAATCAAATTTATTATACCAGTTTTAAATGTATAATGAGTTTTTATCCATTTATACACCAGTGCAATCTAAATATAGAACAGTTCCATACCCCCAAAATGTTCCCTTGCGCCCCATCTCAGTTAATCTCCTTCTATCCAAGCAACCACTGATAACTTTCCTTCCCTTTAGATCAGATTTGTGTTTTCCATGGTTTCAAATCATTGGAATCATGTAGTATGCATGCTCTTGTACCAGTGTTCTTTCTCTCAGCATATTTTTCAGATTCATCCATACTGTTGTGTTCATTCCTTTTTATTGCTGAATAGTACTCCCTTGTATGGATATACCAGATGTATTTATCAGTTCATCTGTTGATGGGCAGCTGAGTTGATGGGCTATTATGAATAAAGCTAAAAACTTGTGTACAGGTTTTTGTGTGGATATATGTTTTCATTTCTCTTAGGCAAATACCTGAGTGGAATTACTGAATCATATAAGTGTTTGTTTAACTTTGTAAGAAACCACCAAATTGTTTTCTAAAGGGGTTGTACCACTTAACATGCCTACCAGCTTCATATCTTTGACAACACTTAAGTATTGTATTTTTATTATATTATTACTTTTTCTTTCCAAACCCAGGATAGTCTCTGTAATTGTCAGTATTTTTAATTTTAGCCATGCTAGTGGGTGGACAGTGGTATCTCATTGTGGCTATAACTTCTGCCTCCCTAATGACCAATGATGCTGAACATCTTGTCATATGCTTCTTTGCTGTGCGTCTTCTTGGTGATGCCTGAAACCTTTACCTATTTAAAATAAGTAGTTTGCTTTCATGTTTTTGTGATACAAAAGTTCTTTATATATTCTGGATATAAATCCTTGCATTTTTTGTAGAGACGTGGTTTCACCATGTTATCCAGGCTGATCTTGAATTCCTGGGCTCAAGGGATCCACCAGCTTCAGCCTCCCAGAGTGCTGGGATTACAGGTGTGAGCCACCACGCCTGGCCTGAAATTTTCATAGCAACTTTTTTTTTAATTGAGATGGAGTCTCTGTCGCCCAGGCTAGAGTGCAGTGGCATGATCTCTGCTCACTGCAACTTCCCCGCCCCAGGTTCAAGTGATTCTCCCACCTCAGCCTCCCCAGGTAGCTGGGATTACACGAGCCCACCACCACGCCCGGCTAATTTTTGTATTTTTAGTAGAAACAGGGTTTCATATGTTGGCCAGGCTGGTCTGGAACTCCTGACCTCAAATAATCTGCCCACCTCAGCCTCCCAAAGTGCTGGGATTAAGGCATGAGCCACCGCGCCCAGCCCATATTGTCTTTAATAAGGATAGTTCTCTTTCCAATCTGGATGCCTTTTATTCATATTACTTGTCTTACTGCACTGTCTAGGGCCTTCAGTAAAATGTTGAAAAGAAATGACAGATGTTTCTGCCCTTTTCCCTATCTTTGGGGTAAAGTATTCAGTCTCTCGCTACTAGGTATTATGTTAACTGAAGATTTTTCATAGGTATCCTTCACTAAGTTAAGAAAGTTTCCTTCCATTTCTAGTTTGCTGAAAGGCTTTTAAATTTTCCCAAATTTTTTTTTGTATCTCTAATGAGATATTCATAATTTTTTTAAAAATTGTGTTAGTGTGGTGAATTACATTGACTGATTTTCTAATGGTAAACAAACCTTTTATTCCTAGGATAAACCTGATTTGGTCATGCCTCATTTCCCTTTCTAGCTATTGCTAGATTTGATTTGCAAAAATTTTGTTAAGCATCTATGTGTCTACGCTCATTAAGGATTCATTTCTTTTCTTGTAATCTTATAATCAAATCTTTTTTCTGATTTGGGTGTCAGGGTAGTGCTGGCCTAAAAAAAGAGCTGAAAACTGTCCCCTTCTCTCTCATCTTCTAAAGAAGTTTGTGTAGAATTGATCTTACTTCTTCTTAACTGTTAGGTAGAATTTACCATTGAAGCCATCAGGACCTGGTGTTTTCTCTATGGGAAGATTTTTTAATCTGATTAACTTAAAATATTATTTTTATTGAGATAAATTCAACATAAAACAAAAGTCACCATTTTAATGTGTGCAATTCAGTGTGTGTTTTTTTTCCTGTACTCACAATATTGTACAATCACCATCACTTATTCCAGAACCTTTTTTTTTTTCTTCTTTTTTGAGATGGAGTCTTGCTGTGTCACCCAGGCTGGAGTGCAGTGGTGTGATCTCTGCCTCCCGGGGTCAAGTGATTCTCCTGCCTCAGCCTCCCGAGTAGCTGGGACTACAGGCGCTCACCACCACGCCTGGCTAATTTCTGTATTTTTTAGTAGAGATGGGGTTTCACCATGTTGGCCACGTTGGCCTTGAACTCCTGACCTCAGGTGATCCACCCGCCTCAGCTTCACAAAGTGTTGGGATTACAGACATGAGCCACCATGCCTGGCCCCAGAATATTTTTATCAACCAAAAAAGAAATTTCATAATCCTCAATTTCCCTTTTCTCCCCTCCCCTATTAACCACTGATGTACCTCTGTCTGTATAGATTAGCCTATTCTGGACATTTTCAAATAAATGAAATAACACAAGATGTGGCCTTTTGGGTTTCTTTCTTTCACTTGGCATAATATTTTCAAGGTTCATCCATGTGTGCTGTGGGTCAGTACTTCATTCCCTTTATTGCTGACTAGCTTTCCTTGTGTGGCTATACCACATGTTGTTTATTCGGTTCAGGTTGTTTCCATTTTTTGGCTATTATGAATAATATTGCTGGGAACATTCATGTACAAGTTTCCATGTAAATATATATTTTCAGATCTCTTGGGTACATACCTAGGAGTGGAGTAGCTAGGTTACAATGTAATTCTATTTTAATATGTGAGAAACTGCCAAACTGTTTTCCAACGTGGCTGGACTATTTTACATTCCCATTAGCAGTGAATGAAGGTTTCAATTCTCCACATTCTTGTCAACATTTATATTTTCAATTTTATTTATTTTATTTATTTTTGAGACAGGGTTTCACTCTGTCGCCCAGGTTGGAGTACAGTGGTGCGATCTTGGCTCACTGCAACCTCTGCCTCCCAGGTTCAAGCGATTCTCCCACCTCAACCTCCTGAGTAGCTGGGACTACAGGTGTGCACCCACCATGCCCAGATCATTTCTGTATTTTTTGGTAGAGACGGGGTTTCACCATGTTGGCCAGACTGGTCTCAAACTCCTGAACTCAAGTAATCTGCCCGCCTCAGCCTCTCCAAGTGCTGGGATTACAGGTGTGAGCCACCGTGCCCGGCCTTCAGTTTCATTTTTAGAAGGCATTTTCACTGAGCATAGACTTTTTATATTGTCATTGTTTTTCCCTCAGCACTCTGAAAAATATTATTTCATTGTTTTCTGGCATGTATAATTTTTAAATAGTTGCTCTAGATTTTAGAACATACATCTTTGATTTACCACCATCTACCTTCAAGTAATTCTCTATCACTTCATATATAATATAAGAACTTTAAGATAGTATACTTCCATTTTCTCCTGATCCCCAGTCTACAAAGGACATAAAATAGGATATACTGCTATTATTTTTTCTTTTAATGATCAATTTTCTTTTAAATAGATAGAAAAAAAGAAAAATGTAGGTTGCATCTACCCATATTCTAAACATTGTACATGCTTTTTATTCCTTTGTATAAATCCAAATATCCATCTGGCATCATTTTCCTTCTGCCTGAAGAATTTCCTTTAACAGTTTTTACAATGCAGGTTTGCTGGCAATGAATTCCTTCAGTTTTTGTTTGTCCAAAAAGTCTTTATTTCACCTTCATTTTTAAAAGGTGTTTTCAATGAGCATAGACTTCTGAGTTGTCATTGTTTTTCAGCAAACTGAAAAATAACATTCCATTGTCTTCTAGCTTGCCTAACTTGCATAAGAAATCTGCTTGATAGGCCGGGCGCGGTGGCTCAAGCCTGTAATCCCAGCACTTTGGGAGGCCGAGACGGGCGGATCACGAGGTCAGGAGATCGAGACCATCCTGGCTAACACGGTGAAACCCCGTCTCTACTAAAAAATACAAAAAACTAGCCAGGTGAAGTGGCGGGCGCCTGTGGTCCCAGCTACTCGGGAGGCTGAGGCAGGAGAATGGCGTGAACCCGGGAGGCGGAGCTTGCAGTGAGCTGAGATCCGGCCACCGCACTCCAGCCTGGGCGACAGAGCCAGACTCAGCCTGGGCGACAGAGCCAGACTCAGTCTCAAAAAAAAAAAAAAAGAAATCTGCTTGATATGGTTTGGCTGTGTTCCCACCCAAATCTCATCTTGAACTGTAATTCCCATAATCCCCACGTGTCATGGGAGGGACCTGGTGGGAAGTGATAGAATCATAGGGGTGGTTTACCCCATGCTGCTCCCGTGATAGTGAGTGAGATCTCACAAGATCTGATGGCTTCATAAGCATCTGGTCTTTCCCCTGCTTGCACTCATTCTCTCTCCTGCTGCTCTGTGAAGAGATGCCTTCCGCCATGATTGTAAGTTTCCTGAGGCCTCCCCAGCCATGTGAAACTGTGAGTCCTCTTTCTTTATAAATTACCCAGTCTCAGGTGTTTCTTCATATCTGCATGAAAACAGACTAATACACTGCTCTAATTCATATATTTTTTCTATTAAAAAAAAAAATCTCTGGCTACCTACTAACAGTGACTTTTTTTTTTTTTAAATTTTTTTTGAGATGGCGTTTTGCTCTTGTTGCCCAGGCTGCAGTGCAGTGGCATGATGTCGGCTCACTGCAACCTCCGCCTCCCGAGTTCAAGCGATTCTCCTGCCTCTGGGATTACAGGCATGTGCCACCACGCCTGGCTAATTTTTTGTATTTAGTAGAGACGAGGTTTCACCATGTTAGTCAGGCTGGTCTTGAACTCCTGACCTCAGGTGATCCACCCACCTCAGCCTCCCAAAGTGCTGCGATTACAGGCATGCGCTACTGCGCCTGGTCTTAACAGTGACTTTTAAGATTTTCTTTTTAACCAGGAGTGGTGTCTCATGTCTGTAATCCCAGTGCTTTGGGGGCCAAGGTGGGAGGATCATTTGAGGCCAGTAGTTTGAGAACAGCTAGGCTACGGAGCGAAACCTTGTCTCTACAAAATAAAATTTTTAATTAGCTAGACACAGTGGTGTGCACCTGTAATTTTAGCTACTCGGGATACTGAGGTGGGAGGATCACTTGAGCCCAGGAGTTCAAGGCTACAGTAAGCTATGACTGCACCACTGCACTCCAGCCTGGGTAATGGAGTGAGACCATGTCACTAAAAAATAAAAATAAAAAAGTTTGTTTTATTGTCACTAGTTTTTGGTTTTTCAGATATTTTTCTGTCTCCCTCTCCTCCATCTGGGGCTCCAATTACATGTGTGCTAGACCTCTGGATATGACCTCCTAGGTCACTGAGCTTCCATCAATTTTTAGTCTTTTTTGTTCTTGCTGTACCTCATTTTGGATAGTTTATTGTTGCAATCTTTTCTACAGAGTCTAAATGGCTGTTAATCCCATCCAATGTAATGTTTATTTTCAATATTGTATTTTTATCTCTTGAAGCCTGATTTGTGTCTTTTGAAATATGCACTTTTCATTCCTCACTTCATGGAGTTCATGTTTTCCTTTATGTTCTTGAGCATATTGAGCATATTTATAAAAGCTGTTTGAATGTCTTTGCCTGACAATTCCATCATTTCTGTCATTTCTGGATATATTTTTATGGCTTCTCCTAATTAGGGGTCACTTTTGCTTGCTTCTAGGTATATATGTTAATTAATTAATTAATTATTTGAGACAGAATCTTGCTCTATCACCCAGACTAGAGTGCAGTGGTGTGATCTCAGCTGGCTGTAACCTTGAACTCATGAACTCACATGATCCTCATACCTCAGCCTCTGGAGTAGCTGGTACTACAGGTGCACACCACCATGCTCAGCTGAGTTTTAAATTTTCTGTGGAGATGGGGTTTCACTATGTTGCCCAGGCTGGTCTTGAACTTCTAGCCTCAAGCGATCCTCTCACCTTGGACTCCCAAAGGGTTGGGATTATAGGTGTGAGCCACCATGCTTGACCCCTATAGGTCAATATTTAAATTAGAATGCACATATTGTGAATTTTACATTGCTGAGTGCTGGATTTCATTTTATTCCTCTAAAGAGTGATTAACTCTTTCTGGCAAATAGTTGAGTTATATGCAGATTAGTTCAATCTTTTCAAGGCTTGATTTAAGCCGGGCATGGTGGATCACACCTGTAATCCCAGCACTTTGGGAGGCTGAGGTGGGCGTATAACTTGAGGTCAGGAGTTCGAGACCAGCCTGGCAAAAGAGTGAAATCCTACTAAAAATACAAAAATTAGCTGGGCGTGGTGGTGGATGCCAGTAATCCCAGCTACTTGGGAGACTGAGGCAGGAGAATCACTTGAACCCTGGTGATGGAGTTTGCAGTGAGCCAAGATCATGCCACTGTACTCCAGCCTGGATGACAGAGCAAGGGAAAATTATTCTCTTCTAGCTATTTTGAAATGTATAATAGATTATGTAAACTATAGTCACCCTACTGATCTATTAAACACTATGTTTTATTTCTTCCATCAAACCATATATTTATACCCATTAATCAACTTCTCTTCATCCCTCTCTCCCCATACCATTCCCAGCTTCTGGTAACCGTCAGTCTGTTTTTTATCTTTATGAGATCTACTTTTTTAGCTCCCACATATGAGTGAGAACAAGTGATATTTGTCTTTCTGTGCTTGGCTTATTTCACTTAACATAATGAGCTTCAGTTCCATTCATGTTGCTGCAAATGACAGGATTCCATTCTTTTTTATGGCTGACTAGCATTCCATTGCATATATATACCATATTTTCTTTCTTTCTTTTTTCTTTTTCTTTTTCTTTTTGTTTTGTTTTGTTTTGTTTTGTTTTGTTTTTTGAGAAGGAGTCTTGCTCTGTCGCCCAGGCTGGAGTGCAATGCTGCAATCTTGGCTCACTGCCAACTCTGACTCCTGGGTTCACGCCATTCTCCTGCCTCAGCCTCCCTAGTAGCTGGGACTACAGGTGCCCGCCACCACGCCTGGCTAATTTTTTTTGTATTTTTAGTAGAGATGGGATTTAGTAGAGATGTTAGCCAGGGTGGTCTCGATCTCCTGACATTGTGATCCACCTGCCTTGGCCTCCCAAAATGCTGGGATTACAGGCGTGAGTCACTGTGCCCAGCCACCATATTTTCTGTTTACATCCATTTATCCATTGATGGGCACTTGGGTTGATTCCATGTTTTGTCTATTGTAAATAGTGCTGCAATAACCATGGGCATGTCAAAGCTTATTTTAAATCCCAATACCTGGGAGACCAAGGCGGGAGGATTGCTTGAGGCCCAGAGTTTGAGACCAGCCTAGACAACAGCCTGTTTCTACAAAAAACAAAAAAATATATTTTAAATTAGCTAGGTGTGATGGTTCATGCCTATAGTCCCAGCTACTCCAGAGGCTGAGATGGGAGGATCTCTTGAGCCCAGGAGTTCAAGGCTGCAGTGAGCTAAGTTTACACCACTGCACTCTAGCCTGGGTAACAGAACAAGACCCTGCCTCAAATAAATAAATAATAAATAAATAGAGCTCTTTTAGAGATGGACTAGAGTAGCCTTTATCCCAGGGCTAATTTAGCTCCACTTCAAAGACACAGCTCTTCTGGAGTCCCCACTGAATGCCTGTGTGTTTGACACAGCTTCTCCACTCTGGTTAGAGGGATGTTTAGCCGTTCCAGGCTTTGTATAGGCTCTTGGAATTGTTCTATTTACAGCTACCCAGTAATAGTTTTTTTTCCCCCAGAATTTGCTTTTGCTCCACCTCGTGGGCTTTGTCCTAAGTGTGTGCAGATTGGTGTTCACTCAAAGACTCTAGGGGACCCTGTTTGGGTCTGTGGGACTCTTCCTCTGTGTAGCTCCCTGTCTCTTGAACACTGCCCTGCAATTTTAGCTGCCTGAAGCTCTCCTTAACTCAGTAAGACTAAGCTTTCCCCAGACTCCCCCATCTGTGAGGCAGCCTGGAAACTGCCTCTAGGAAGCAGGCAGAGGCAATCACACAGCTCACCTCCTCTGCTTCCCTGCTCCCAGGGATCACAGGCTGCCGGCTATTCAGTGTCTGGAAATAGGCATTTCATATATTTTGTCCAGTTCATGGTTGAAGGGCAATTCCCATAACTGTTAATCCTTCATAGACAGAAGCAAAACTTCCTATTAATTTTACCACAGGAAAAAACCCAACTTTATTGTATTTAAGAATGTTCTATACTTACCTCACTTACTATTTTTGCCATGTAGATGTGCATTTATTCTATTTTTCCATCTATGTTAACTTCATACAACATAAGATATAATACAATAAAACACACCTCCATTAACTCTAAAAATTAATAGAAATGAAACTCTGGGAATGTTTTTTGGGGAAAAAAATGAACATATCTAGAGGGACTAACCAGCCCAAACCCAGGGAAGAAAAGTTCAAGATCTTATCTTCTGAGACACAGGATCAAAATACTTAAGGAGCTGTGCTACCATCCTTGATCTCTGGCAATATCCCATTCTCCACACTATCATGGAGACAGCAGGGTACTAGTAAAGTGCATAGGCTTTGGGCTCAGAGAGACTAGGTGTGTAGTCTCTAGGGGCAAGCTGGATTTGTCTAATTTGCAAAGACTGTAAGATGCTTGCAGGCAGGGCCCATATCCTGCTCATTTTCGTGGCTTCCCACAGCTCTTAGCTCATCCATATGGGAGAAGTATTAAAAAATTCCAATAGGAGGATTACATTTCATAAGCCAATACTTGCCAAGATGCGGATGACTGATGATATGTTGATGATGATGTGTCCAAGTAACATATTTGTGTTTGAGACATATTTTCACCGCTTCCTGAGGTGATCAGTAGGGAAGGGGTAAAATTGGTAAATCAAATTGTTTGGTCAAATTCAACCGTGACACAGACTTAATCGTGGGTTGTTGGAAGTGACAGGACCAATCTCTCCAGGTTGTCGTAAAGATGAATGAGTTAGTGCATTCATTCAACACATATTTATTGATCATACACTATGTACTAGCCACTGTTCTAGGTACCTAGGGCACAACAAAGAACAAAACAGACAAAATTTTCCAACTTCATAGAGTTTATATGCTAGTAGAGGAAGGCAAAGAATACATGATACATAAGTGAAATATATGGTATATTACATGATGTTATGTGCTACATTAAAAAAAATAATAAAGCAGGCCAGGCACCGTGGCTCACACCTGTATCCCAGCACTTTGGGAGGCCAAGGCAGGTGGATCATTTGAGCCCCAGAGTTTAAGCCCAGGAGTTTGACCCCATGAGTCTGAGACCAGCAAGATGGCACAACCCTGTCTCTACAAAAAATACAAAAATTAGTCAGGTGTGGTGGTGCATGCCTGTAGTTCCAGCTACTTGGGAGGCTGAGGTGGGGGCATCACTTAAGACCAGGAGGCGCAGGTTGCAGTGAGCCAAGATCACACCACTATGTTCCAGCCTAGGCATCAGAGTGAGATGAGACCCTGTTTAAAAATAAAATAAAATTAAAATTAAGAATAAAGCAAATAAGGAGACAGAATGTTGGGGGATGCTGTATACTGAATGTTTGTGTTCCCCTAAAATTTCTCTGTTGAAATCCTACCCCCCAAGGTAATAATATTAGGAGGTGGAGACTTCAAGACGTGATTAGGTCATGAGACCAGAGCATCATGAACAGGATTAGCATCCTCAAAAAAGAGGCCCCAGAGAGCTTTCTTGCCCCTCCTACCATGCGAGGACATAGTCATAGTAAGGAGATGGCCACCTAGGAACCAGGAAGTGGGCCCTCCCCAGATGCCAAACCTGCCAGCACCTTGATCCTGGGCTTCCCAGCCCCTAGAATGGTGAGAAACAAGTGTCTGTTATTAATAAGCCAACCAGTCTATGGTATTTTGTTGTAGCAGCCTGAACAGACTAAAACAGGGTTCAATTTTCAAATAGTATATGAATAGAAGGCCTCAGTGAGAAGGCGATCCTTTAGTCAAGATGGAGGGAGGTGAGGGAGTGAGGCACACAGGTCTCTGGGATAAGAGAACAGCAAATGCAAAGGTCTTGAAGCAAGGGTACCACCGACGTTGTTCAAGGAATAAAGAGGCCCACAGGGCTGTAGCTGAGGGGAAGAGAGTGGTGGGAGATGACATAAGAGGTGTCAAGACCTGGATTGTTCAGAGTCTTGCAGGCTGTGGGAGGGACTTGGGGTTTTGCTCTGAGTGAGCTAGGGCCACAGGAGCACTTTGTGTAAAGGAATGACAGGTTCTGTCTGACATTTTAGCCGAATCCCCTGGCTGTTATGTGGAGAGTAAACAAGTGGGGAGCGAAGGTCTGGCATAGGGAGACCAGCTGGGGGGCTATTGCAATCATCCCAGCCACACAGAGATGCACATCCAGCGCAAGAGCAAGTGCACTGCCCAGAAGATGCCTAATGCATGGACTTTGTCAGGGCTGGCTGCATTTCCAGGAGCAGAAAGCATGAACCCAGCCAGGCAGGTTGGTTCACGCCTGTAATCCCAGCACTTTGGGAGGCTGAGGCAGGGGGATCACCTGAGGTCAGGAGATCGCGACCAGCCTGGCCAACATGGCAAAACTCCGTCTCTGCTAAAAATACAAAAATTATCTGGGTGTGGTGCCACGCGCCTGTAATCCCAGCTACTCAGGAGGCTGAGACAGGAGAATGTCTTGAACTCAGGAGGCAGCGGTTGCAGTGAGCCCTGAGATCGTGCCACAGTACTCCAGTCTGGGCGACAGATCAAGAGTCTGTCTCAAAACAAACAAACAAACAAACAAACAAACAAACAAAAAAGTCTGGTCTAGGTGGTAGTTAATAGGACAGAAGGGAATTTGGATTTGGGACCTGGCAATTCAGCTGGTAAAACTCCCCTTCCATAGGTTTCAGCCGTCAATCATTTCTCACCTGCTGTCTCTGTGAGCTGGCTATATTTGCCTGAATCAAGCACGTCACGCCTTTAAGTAACCAGAGTCAACCAGGGTGTCCTTATTTGTCCCAGTGTCGATGTGGTTGAGATGAAGCATGCTGATTTGTGGAGTTTCCCATTATTTCTGCAAAGTCAAAATGCTACCTGTCTCTCCAATTCCAGCATGGGTGTCACCTGTTCCAGGAGAGGCTCTCCCTGGTTCCTTTCCCTGTGCAGATCCCTCACCCCACCCCAGGCTGAAAAGAAGCTGGGGTAGAAAGGAGCTGCCCTCTCCAGTGTCCTGCGATGCTATCCCCTCTGTTTTGGTCTGGCCTGATGTACCATCACTAATTAGATAAAAGCAGCTCCTAACAGGCCCAAATCATGGCCTCTTGAAAGGCCCTCTATCTAGTGGCATTATTAATAATGATAAAAATGTTTTACATTGACATCTAGGCTCCACAGCTTTTAAAGATGGAAAATAGCATATTCTAGGAGGCTGGAAAGCATTATGGTTAGGATGTGGTTCTGGAACTCAATGATTGGAACTAGAACCCCAGTTCTACCACATGGGAAAATACCTTGACCTCATTTACAAACATCATTTAATATGTCTGTGTAAACGGTTAATCCATGCACACATATAAAATCCAAAAGGATACACAGTAAAAATAATTATCTTTCCATCCCTGTCTCATAAGTCATCAGTCCCCACATCAGAATTAACTGAAATGATCAGTTTCTTTTTCTTTTTTTTTTGAGACAAAGTTTTGCTCTTGTTGCCCAGGCTGGAGTGCAATGGTGCGATCTCCATTCACCGCAACCTCCGCCTTCCAGGTTCAAGCAGTTCTGCTGCTTCAGCGTCCCAAGTAGCTGGGATTACAGGCACCCACTACCACGCCCGGCTAGTTTTTGTATTTTTAGTAGAGATGGAGTTTCACCATGTTGGCCAGGCTGGTCTCCAACTCCTGAACTCAGGTGATCCACCCACCTCAGCCTTCCCAAGTGCTGGGATTACAGGAATGAGCCACTGCACCTAGCCTGCAATGATCAGTTTCTTACTTAACCTTTTGGAGTCTCCATTTTCTCTTCTGGAGCTCTTTCCTTTTGCCTTGTTGCACTCCTGAAAGTACACTTCAAGATGGGGCACCAGCAGCTCTACTGGGGCCAGACTCGAAAATTGGGTCAGGGTTCTCACTCTTGCGTTGGCTCAAACTAGACCGGCCTGATTTGGAAATACAGCCTCAATGTGTGCCGCCAGTGTTTTTGTCAGTCCGCAAAGGATATAGGTTTCATTAAGCCAGGCTATGTGATCTGGCCTGAATAGATTATCCAAGGCATCCACCCAGTGAAAGAAAACCATGCTATCTCTTTGTATATTAAAAAACAAAAACAAACAAACAAAAACATTCCCCCTAAAATTTCTCTTCTGTAGAGTAAGAACAATGACACTCACTCATCCTCCCATCCAAGGCTTTTATAAAGTTGAAATTAAATTAGTGAATTGTGGAGCCCATACTAACGGAAGGATAGCCTACACAAACAAGGGACAGGAGCCTGGAACTTTCAGACTGACTGGAGCACATCACACCTTTATGTAACTAGAGTCAATCAGGGTGGGCCAGGCGCAGTGGCTTACACCTGGAATTCCAGCACTTTGGGAGGCCGAGGCGGGCAGATCACATGAGGTCAGGAGTTTGAGACCAGCCTGGCCAACGTGGCGAAACCCTGTCTCTATTGAGACAGGATTTTGACCTCATTTACAAACATCATTTAATATATTTGTGTAAATAGTTAATCCATGTGCACATATAAAATCCAAAAGGAACAAAAGGATTCACAGTAAAAATAATTATCTTCCCATCCCTGTCTCATAAGTCATCAGTCCCCACACCAGAATTAACTGACAGGATCAATTTTTGTTTTTTGAAGCGTTTTTGTAAAAATACAAAAAATAGCTGGGCATGGTGATACATGACTGTAATCTCGGCTACTTGGGAGGCTGAGGCAGGAGAATCACTTGAACCCAGAAGGCGGAGGTTGTGGAGAGCCGAGATCACACCATTGCACTCCAGCCTGGGCGACAAGGCCGAAACTCTGTCTCAAAACAAAACAGAGTCAATCAGAGTGTCCTCACTGGTCCCAGGTCTGGATGTGATTGAGATAAAGCATACTGATTTGTGGAGTCTCTCCTGATTTCTGAACAGTCAAAATCCTACCTCTCTTTCTGAGCCCAGTGTGGGTGTCACCTGTTCTGAGAGGCTTTCCCTGGTTCCTTTCCCTGTGCAGATCCCCCACCCCACCCCAGATGTGCTCTTTGCCTCTTCAGGGCCTCCAGCATCCCCTGCTTAGACCTCTCTGTGCTTCAGGAGGGCTTTCCCTTGCTTGCTGACCTGTTGCAAGGTGGCCTCCTGTGGTAGAGTGAGCAAGTCTTGGATTGTGACTTCCCCACCCACTGGCTATGTGACCTGCACAAGTCATTAAACATCTCTAAACCTCAGTTTTCTAATCCACAGATTTTGGTTAATAACGTTTACCCCTCAGGCAACAGTTCTTAAACTTCCACCTCTTAGGACCCCTTTATATTCTGAACAATTAAAGACCACCAAGAGTTTTTGTTTATGCCGGTTATATCCATGTATTATCCATATATTTACTATATTAGAAACATAACTGAGAAATTAAAACATATTTATTAATTTATTTAAAAATAACAATAGGAAACCCATCACATGTTGACATAGTTGTTTGAGACAGGGTCTCACTCTGTCGCTCAGGCTGGAGTGCAGTGGCATGATCTCAGCTCACTGTAACCTCTGCTTCCTGGGGTCACGTGATCCTCCCACCTCAGCCTCCCAAGTAGCTGGGACTACAGGCACACACCGTCACACCTGGCTAATTTTTGTATTTTTTGTAGAGACAGGGTTTCACCATGTTGCCAAGGCGGGTCTTGAACTCCTGAGCTCAAGTGATCCACCCACCTCAGCCTCCCAACGTGCTGGGATTACAGGCATGAGCCACCGCGCCCAGCAACATAGTTATTTTTAATTTGTTTCTTTTCTTTTCTTTTCTTTTTTTAGAGATGGGGTTTCACAATGTTGTCCAGGCTGGTTTTGAACTTCTGGCCTCAAACAGTCCTCCCACCTTAGCCTCCCAAAGTGCTAGGATTACAGGCATGAGCCACCACACCTGGCCTATTTTTTATTTTTAAACTGTTATTTAGCCAGGCATGGTGGCTCATGCCTATAATCCTAGTACTTTGGGAGGCTGAGGCAGGTGAATTGCCTGAGCTCAGGAGTTTGAGATCAGCCCGGGCAACATGGTGAAACGCCATTTCTACTGAAGAAAGAAAATAATACAAAAAATTAGCTGGGCGTGGTGGCAGGTGCCTGTAGTCCCAGCTACTCAGGAGGCGGAGGCAGGAGTATTGCTTGAACCCAGGAGGCGGAGGTTGCAGTCACTGCACTCCAGCCTGGGTGACAGAGTGAGACTCCGTCTCCATAAATAAATAAATAAATATAAGTAAAGTGTTATTTATATTTTCCCAAACAAAAATACTTACCAAGAAGAATATTCCTTTACATTTTTGCAAATTTCTTTAATAGGAGATAGCTGGATTCTCACATTTGTTCTACATTCAGTCTGTTGAGATACGTACTTTTAATTGAAGTATATGAAAAAAATCCAACCCCATGCAAATTTATAGTTGGGAAGAGTATTTTAGTAGTCTTCTCAAATTGTTATAGATATTCTTTGGCCCTACACCAAAAGTCAGTAAGTGGCAGTGTTTTAGAGTCAGTTGCCATGCGAAATCTGCACCTATGTCAATAAATTTTCCATACTCTGTTACATTAAATTCCATGGGTCTGGCCAGGCACGGTGGCTCACACCTGTAATCCCACCACTTTGGGAGGCTGAAGTGGGTGGATCACTTGAGGTCAGGGGCTCGAGACCAGCCTGACCAACATGGTGAAACCCTGTCTCTACTAAAAATACAAAAATAAAATAAAATAAAATAAAAATTAGCCGAGCGTGGTGGTGCACGCCTGTGATCCCAACTGCTTGGGAGGCTGAGGCAGGAGAATTGCTTGAACCCGGGAGGCAGAGGTTGTAGTGAGCCGAGATCGCAGCATTGCACTCCAGCCTGGGCAACAAGAATGAAACTCCATCTCAAAAAAAGATAAAAACATAAAAATAAAAATAAAATCCACTTCAAGTGGATCTTTTACCTATGCATGATTTTGTAACTTTTTACATTAGGCATTTGGGAAGTATTGATTTACTGAATATGCCAGTCTTCCAAAAGTTGATACATTTTATTCTCAACACAGAAAAATCATATGGCTAATATTGCCACCAATCTCATCAGAAAAGTCTGTCAGTACCAGGAAGCTGTCAGGCTCAACACGGTAGACACAATTTTCCCCAAATTCTAATTTTCACTTGAAAACTCAAATTTTTCAGCTGGATACAAAAACAGAAAAAAAGAAAATTCATATTTTATTATTGGCAATAAATACTGTTGGTTGAGCAAGCGGAGGATGGAGTGATGAAATGATCCGGAGCGACCTGATCTTAAGCGAGATTTTCAGGAATTGATGAAAACCGAGGGTGGACGATCTGAAGCGACCTGACCATAGCATTGTGACTTCTCGCCGCGGATTATCTTGGTTCCATCGAGCGATGGATTGATCATTGCAACCTCCTGCTAGCCTCCTGGGCTCAAGCAATCCTCCCACCTCAGCCTCTGGAGTAGCTGGGACAACAGCCATGCACCACCATGCCTGGCTACTTTTTGTATTTTTTTGTATGTTGCCCAGGCCGGTCTCCAACTCCTGGACTCAAGCAATCTGCCCAACTTGGCCTCCCAAAGTGCTGTGGTCTCAGGCATGAGCCACCGCACCCAGCTCACAAGTACTTTTTCTTGAGACAACTATTGTACTTTAGAATTTACTAGAAGTACTTTCTGTGTATTTCTCACTTTTTTGCACAGAATGGTAAAAAGACATGGACTCAGGTGGAGATTTAATGAGATTAATAATTTTTACTGCTTTCCTAATGACATTTTTACTGAAATGAATATTTTTCCTGCAAGTGTGGTGAAGAATGTAGTGACCATTAGTACAGTTTGGTGCCACTGCCTTGATTTCTGCTCAGTCACCAGCAGTCCTACCCACTGGCTTAGTCCATTTTTTGTTGCTATCAAAGAGTACTTGAGACTGAGTAATGTATAAAGAAAAGAATTCATTTCTTACAATTCTGGAGGCTGGGAAGTCAACGTTGAGAGGCCTGAATCTGCTGAGGACCTTCTTGCTGTGTCATCCCATGGCAGAAGGTGGAAGGGCAAGAAAGCACATGAGACAGAGAGAGGAAGGGTGCTGGACTCATCCCTTTATGAGGAGCTCGCTCGCACCATAATTGACCCACCCTTGCCATAACCTCTTAAGGATCCCAACTCTTAATACTGTCACAATGGCAATTAAATTCCAACATGAGTTTTGGAGGACACGTTCAAACCATAACACCCACCATTGCTCTTTCACCATCAGTGCAAATGTCAGTACAGTGAAAAAGGTAAATAAGTTACAGTATTATAATGAAACTAGTTTCAGCCTTATGGATCCCCCGAAAGGATCTTAGGGACCATTGGGGTCAGCAATCTATACTTCAAGAATCACTGCCTATAGAGTTATTGTGAGAATTAGATAAAATAATGTATGCAAAGCAGTTGGCATGGTGCCTGAAACATTCTAAGTGCTTAACTCCATTTATTGCTAGAACTCCATTTATTCTTCAAAATGATTTCACATATTTCATTTCCCAGTGACTTCTATGTCCTCACCACATCTAGCCCAAACTGCCTTTGTAGAAAGAATCTCACTGGATGATACTTTTTTCTGAGCGTCTCAAAAGAAGGGCATGTGCAAAGCCAACATTAAATAGATGAACGTCAAACAAATGCTGAACCGGTGCGGGTCAGGTCAAACAGTAAACGAAGGGTCGAAAAGTCGTGGAAGAAAAACGAAAATCCGGTCGAGGATGTGGAAAAGTCAGGTAAATCGGCGCTTCTCGGGCAGGAAGTCTCGGAAAACAAAGTCGAAGTCGAGTGGAAAACAAAGGGAAGGTCGATTAAAATGGAAGGTTAAAGTGAAGTCACAAAGGTCTGGAAGTCGAATTCGGCAGTCAAAATCAAATCATGGCGCATCAAAACGTCAAAAATCGTCGGCGGATCAGAAATCGAGAAACGCTTCAACATCAAAATCAAATCTGGCATCAATAATCAACGCCTTTTTGCGAGAGATCATCAATCAAATCAAAATCAATCAATCAGAAATCAAAATCTTCAAAGTCAAAATCAGATCAAAATCAAATCTTTCAAGATCCAGATCAATCAAAATCTTCCAGATCAAAAATCGCGGAGTGTTGGGGGTAGGGTGGAGTGGAGGCAGGGGAGGGTTGGGGGTGGGGTGGAGAGGCAGGGGAGGGTTAGGCACCAAAGTGGGGATTATTGATTCTTTCCTTCTGTGAACATGCTGTCTCATCCTTCCATTTACTTAGGTCTTCAATTTCTCTTGGCAATGTGCATACAGGTCTTGCTCGTCTTTCATTTAAATGATTCCTAGGCACTTTATGTTTATTTTCAATAGATTGAAAGAATCAATATTATGAATATGTTAATGTTCCTTAAATTCAATGCAATTTCTAATCAAAATCCCATCAAAACAAGCTAATTCAAAAATTCATTCATTTATTTGTTTATTTATTTATTTTATTTATTTATTTTTATTTGAGACGGAGTTTTGCTCTTGTTGCCCAGGCTGGAGTGCAATGGCACGATCTTGGCTCACCACAACCTCTGCCTCCCAGGTTCAAGCGATTCTCCTGCCTCAGCGTCCCTAGTAGCTGGGATTACAGGCATGTGCCACCACGTTCAGTTAATTTTGTATTTTTAGTAGAGACGGGGTTTCTCCATGTTGGTCAGGCTGGTCTCAAACTACCGACCTCAGGTGATCCGCCCGTCTCAGCCTCTCAAAGTGCTGGGATTACAGGTGCGAGCCACCACGCCCAGCCAAAACAAGCTAATTCTAAAATGCATAAAGAAATGCAAAGGGGGCTGGGCGCGGTGGCTCAAGCCTGTAATCCCAGCACTTTGGGAGGCCGAGACGGGTGGATCACGAGGTCAGGAGATCGAGACCATCCTGGCTAACACGGTGAAACACCGTCTCTACTAAAAAATACAAAAAACTAGCCGGGCGAGGTGGCGGGCGCCTGTAGTCCCAGCTACTCGGGAGGCTGAGGCAGGAGAATGGCGTAAACCCGGGAGGCGGAGGTTGCAGTGAGCTGAGATCCAGCCACTGCACCCCAGCCTGGGTGACAGAGCGAGACTCCATCTCAAAAAAAAAAAAAAAGAAATGCAAAGGGGCCGGGTATGGTGGCTCACATCTATAATCCCAACACTTTGGGAGGCCAAGGTGAGTGGATCGCTTAAGCCCAGGAGTTCAAGAACAGCCTGGGCCACATGGCAAAACCCTGTCTCTATAAAAAATACAAAAAATAAAAAATAAAAAAAAGTAGCCAAGCATGATAGCATGTGCCTGTGGTCTGAGCTACTTACTTAGTTACTTGGTAGGCTGAGAAGGGAAGACAGTTTGAGGCTGGGAGGTTGAGGCTGCCGTGAGCCGTGATCACACTCCACTCCACTCCAGCCTGGGGAACAGAGTTAGATCCTGTCTCAAAAAAAAAAAAAAAAAAAAAGGATCTGGGGTACCCAAAATAATCTTGGAAAAGAAGAAAAAAATGTTAGGACTTATACTACCTGATATGAAGACAATAAAACTATGATAATGAAGACAATGTGGTATTGGGAAAGGATAAACAATGACATCAATGGGACAGGAGAGTTCAAAAACAGCCACACAAAATACAATCCACTGATTTTGATGAGAACATCAAGGCAATTCAATGGGTAAAGGGCAGTTACATCAATAAATTGTGCTGGAACAAGTAGTTATTCATATAGAAGCAATGAATCTTGACTTTCATCTCATACCATACACAAAAATTAATTCAATTTTTTTATACACCTACACATGAAAACTAAAACTCTAAAGCCTCTGAAAGAAAACGTTAGAGACTATCTTCACAAACTTGGAGTAGGCAAAGATTGTTAAGGTAGGGACAGAAAGCTAAATAAGCATGAAGGAAAACTTCCTCTATTCCCAGAATCTCCCTCTGGTCTGGCAGCCCCTCCTGCACCTCCGGGTGCTAATACTTGCCCCTGATGCTCCATGCAAAGCCCCGAGCCCTGCACTCCCATCACCATGGGCGTCTGAAAGTTGAGGGTCTTTGGGTAGCATTTACACAATTTTTGCCACAAATTATTCAACATTTCCCTTTAAAGCATTTCCTTTATTATTGTTATTATTATTAATTTATGTATTTATTTTTTGAGACGGAGTCTCCCTCTGTCACCCAGGCTGAAATGCAGTGGCACAGTCTTGGCTCACTGCGACCTCCACCTCCCAGGTTCAAGCGATTCTCCTGCCTCTGCCTCCCAAGTATCTGGGACTACAGGCGTGTGCCACCACGCCCAGCTACTTTTTGTATTTTTAGTAGAGACAGGGTTTCACCATATTGGCCAGGATGGTTTCAATCTCTTGACCTCATGATCCACCCACCTCAGCCTCCCAAAGTGCTGGGATTACAGGCATGAGCCACTGTGCCTGGCCTATTTATTTATTTTTGAGACAGAGTTTCGCGCTTGTTGCCCAGTCTGGAGTGCAATGGTACGATCTCGGCTCACTGCAACCTCTGCCTCCTGGGTTCAAGCAGTTCTCCTGCCTCAGCCTCCCAAGTAGCTGAGATTACAGGCACATGCCACCACACCCAGCTAATTTTTGTATTTTTAGTAGAGATGGGGTTTCACCATGTTGGTCATGCTGGTCTCAAACTCCTGACCTCGGGTGATCCACCTGCCTCGGCCTCCCAAAGTGTAAAGCATCTCCTTTTCCCTTACATCTTGTCCTATCTATTTTGGCCCTATCCTAAATAATCACTGCTGTGAAATTCCTAGTTTGATAGGTTTGTCATTTTTCTCCATTATGTATTGGAATAAATGGTAACTGGTAAATGTTTAAAATGTGTGAACAACCTAAAATGTTTTCATGTACTGCACTTAGGGTTTTTCCATGTTCTTGTGTAGGAATGTGTGTGAGCCTGTCTGTGTGGGGGTGAGTGTGGGTGTGGAGGTGTGAGTGGTGAGCACGCATGTGTCTGTGAATGTGCAAGTGTGTGTGTCTGAGTGTGTGGTGTGTGAGTGTAGTGTGGGATGGGGCTGGAGGAAGTCTAGGCTGACTACATAATGATGAGTCCTAGTCTGGGTGACCCACACTTCCTGGCAATGAGCCACACTCACCAGGAACCAGGCAGGGCAGAGGAAAAGCGTGTGAGGCAGAGACCCCCACCCCCTTTTCTGCTCATTGCCCACAGGCCCTCAGAGGAGAGGAGGCTCTGTCAGTGGCCAAGGGAGCACCTGGTTACGGCCCGGCAGCCTGGTAACCATCACCAGGGACTGGGAGTACTTCTGGGAACAGCAGGCGGGGGCAGATCCTTCACTGCTATATTTACAGGTCTGAATTTAGCACAGGACCTTAGGCGAGGGACTGAGATCCAAAGTTTTCAGTATGTTCTTCCTCCTGGCAGCCTTGTGCAAGGGGTGTTTTTACAGGAGCGCAGAGAAGCCAGGAGAGTTCCTCAAGGTCCCACAGCTACGACATTCGGAGTTAGAGGAGGACCCAGGCCTTCCGGTTCTAAGGTCAAAGGCTTTTCCAATATAGCAAGGTAGTACGGCACCTCCCAAAAGCACTGTGCCACCTGCTGCCCAGGTGTGAGAACCCAGGAAGGCGTGCCAAGTGCCACCTAATTTCATTGGCTCTTCTTACATGGGTCTGCCTTAGTGGGCTCAGCTGAGTGGTTCTTGTGCCCATCTCCATGACAAATTCCTCAGCCAGAAACAGCTGGCCTCCCGCGCACAGGAGACCCATGAGCGGGGGTGATATTCCATAGAGCACCTGGCCTGGAGGGCACTGACTGAACAGAACTAACTGCAGCTTGAGGAATGGGGGCAGGGTCCTGAAGGTGGGTGGGGGGTGGTTCCTGAGGAGGCGTCACAGCAGCCAGTGCACCGGGGACACTTGTGGGGCCTCAGGACTGACTACTGACAACCAGGAAGGAAGGATTTGCATATGTAAATAATCCATATTGGCACACCCGCACACTGTGGCTGCATGCCAGCCTTGCTCAAGAGGGCTCCTGTATGTTCACTCTTCTCAGAGGCAGAAGATGAGGCAGTTCCTTTCTCCGTCCCTCCCTCTTTTGCGTTATGTGAACTGGGCCCTGTAGTGCCAGGCGCAATACTGAAGATAAGAAGATAATAAAATCCAGAGCCCTGCCTGCCCCCAGGGAGCTCGGGCCTGGTTCCCAGGAGATGTCCTCTCGATGATCTGGCCCCAGTGCTAGGCTGTCGAGGGGCCAGGTTGGTTAGTGCTGGTCAAAGGGCACACAGAGAACCCAGACCTAGTTGTGCATGCAGGCCCCCCACAGTCCTGTTTTGGGCCTTATAGTGAAAAATATACATAGGAACTAATAAGAGGTTTCATGTTAGAGAGAGCAGGATACATCCTGCAGCATGCGGGACCATCGCCAGCTCCAACCAGAGTGTTATTTGGGAGTCCCCAGACTCCTGCATAAGGACCTGCCTTCATCTCGCGTAGCCGTTCCAAATGTTAGTGAACACAAAATCACGCTAGGGGGGTCATGGTTAGAGATTTATTTTAATATGTAATGGAGGCTGAGCATGGTGGCTCATGCCTGTAATCCCAGCAGTTTGGGAGGGCAAGGCAGGTGGATTACTTGAGGTCAGGAGTTCAAGACCAGCCTGGCCAACATGATGGAACCCCATCTCTACTAAAAATACAAAAATTAGCTGGGCGTGGTGGCAGGTGCCTGTGATTCCAGCTATCTAGGAGGCTGAGGCAGGAGAATCGCTTGAACCCAGGAGGTGGAGTATACAGTGAGCCGAGATCGTACCACTGTACTCCAGCCTGGGTGACACAGTGAGTAAGACTCCATCCCCCCAAAAAAATATATATATATGTGTGTGTGTGTGTGTGCGCGCGCACGCGCACGCGTGTGTGTATGTAAAGGAGAAAAATGACAAGCCTGTCAACTAGGAGTTTCACACCACTCTCATAGCAGCTGCTGCCCCCTACACTTGCTTATTCCATCTTTGGATCTTTCTGCTCAGAACTCAGAGTCCCAGGGGAGGAAGCTGGAATGACAGCCCCAGCAAGACTGTGCACAAGGAGAGAAGGAGTCCCCCTAAAAATCAAAGCTGGGCCTTGCTTTCAAACGAAGGGCAGAATATAAGCTGGACCAACAAATAACAGCAAATATTCCACTGGTTTAGGAGTGAGGTGGGTGGTGCTGGGATAGGGCATGGACTTGGGGCCAAGGAGACCTGGGTTAGGACCCCAGCCCTGGCACGGCTGGCACTGTGGACATCCGCCACTTAAAACCCACCAAGCTTCCACTTGCTCCTGGGAGAAAGCCTCCAGTTCTTTCAAGCCTCTGCATGCTCTACCTCCAGACTCATCGCCTGGACGTGAGCCATTACTTTTCTCTACAGAGCTTTCCCTCTTCCCTTCCTCTGTGTATAGTTAACACCTCCTCAGCCTTCAGGCCTCACTCACAGCCTCATCGGCCTGGTTGCCTAAATATATATATATGAAGAGAGAGAGATTGAGATTTTGATTTTAAGGAATTGGCTCCTGTGATTGTGGGGGCTGGCAAGTCCCAAATCTATCAGGCAGGCCGGCAGACTGGAAACTCAGCTAAGAGTTGAAGTTGCAATCTTGAGCTCAAAACTCACAGGGCAGCAGGTTGGAAACCCAGGCAAGGGTTCGATGTTGCAATCTTGAGGCAGAATTTCTTCTGAAACTTCAGCCTTTGTTCTTAAGCCCTTCAACTGATTGAATGAGGCCCACCCACATCATGGAGGGTAATCTGCTTTACTGAAAGCATAGAGGCCAGGCACGGTGGCTCACACCTGTAATCCCAGCACTTTGGGAGGCTGAGGCGGGCAGATCAGTTGAGGTCAAGAGTTCGAGACCAGCCTGACCAACACAGTGAAACCCTGTCTCTACTAAAAATACAAAAATTAGCTGGGCAGGGTGGCGCATGCCTGTGGTTCCAGCTATTTGGGAGGCTGAGGCGGGAGGGTTGCTGGAGCCCAGGAAGTCAAGGCTACAGTGAGCCATGATCTCACCACTGCACTCCAGCCTGGGTAACAGAGTGAGACCCTTTCTCAAAAAATAAAATAATACAAAGGTTTAAAAAGATAAAAAAAAATTAAAAATAAAAGAAAATAAAGCCATCCAGGTGCGGTGGCTCACACCTACAATTCCAGCACTGTGGGAGTCTGAGACAGGCAGATGGTTGAGCCCAGGAGTTCAAGATCATCCTGGGTAACATGGCAAAACTCTGGATCTACAAAAAATGAAAAAAATTACCCAGGCATGGTGGTGTGCACCTGAAGTCCCAGCTACTCAGGAGGCTGAGGTGGGCGGATCACTTGAGCCCAAGTGGTGAAGGTTGCAGTGAGCCGTGATCATGCCACTGCACGCCAGCCTGGGTAACAGAGCGAGATCCTGTCTCAAAAACAAACAAAAAAAAAAAAAAAAAAAAAGAAAGAAAGAAAGAAAGAAAAGAAAAGAACAAGAACAAGAAAATGGAACTTAAGTTCAACCAATCATAGGTGGCCAACTTGGTGTATATTATATTATCTCGAACTTCCCATAGGATAGTCTGAATAAGGGAATTGCTCAAACATTAACCAGTCAAATAATTTTTTTGCTCTCTTCTGCATTTGCCCTATAAAAGCCTTCCCCTCATACCCCATTAGCAGAGCCCCAAGCCTGCTTTAAAGTCTGTGTTTTAGGGTTGGGTGCAGTGGATCACTCCTATAATCCCAGCACTTTGGGAGGCTAAAGCGGGCGGATCACCTGAGGTCAGGAGTTTGAAACCAGCTTGGCCAACATGCCGAAATCCCATCTCTACCAAAAATACAAAAATTAGCCAGCTGTGGTGGCTGGTGCCTGTAATCCCAGCTACTTGGGAGGCTGAGGCACGAGAATCACTTGAACTTGGGAGGTGGAGGTTGCAGTGAGCTGAGATCGCTCCACTGCACTCCAGCCTGGGCAACAGAGGAAGACTTCATCTCAAAAAAAAAGAGTGTATTTTAAAATCACCCTATAAAATCCTGTTTTAGAGATGCCCAGTTCATGAGTTGCTGTTTGCTCAAATAACCTCTTTAACGTTTTAATGTGCTTCAGTTTACCTTTTAACATTCCTGAGGTGTGAATTTGTATTATTTGTTCTCAAGTCTTCAGATGCTTATTTAATCTGAAGATTTAGGTGTTTCTTTAGTTTTGATCAATTCCCAGCCATTTTCTCTTTAAATATTGCTCCTTCCTCATTTCCTCTTTGATCTCATTTTTCCCTCTATGTCTCTTAGCCACAATTGCTTCCATACTGTTCTTGTTGTGCTGCTGAGAGGGTGATTTTTTTCAGAGGCATCATCCAGTTTGCTAAGTGTCTCTTTAGCTCTATCTTGTTCTGCTGTTTAATTCATTAATTTTAATAAATAACCCCTTTTTTTTTTTTGAGATGGAGTCTTGCTCTTGTCACCCAGACTGGAGTGCAATGATGCAATCTCGGCTCACTGCAACCTCTGCCTCCCGAGTTCAAGTGATCCTCCTGCCTCAGCCTCCCGAGTAGCTGGGATTACCATGCCTGGCTAATTTTTTTGTATTTTTTTAGTAGAGATGGGGTTTCACCATGTTGGCTAGGCTAGTTTCGAATTCCTAACCTCAAGTGATCCACCCAACTTGGCCTCCCAAAGTGCTGTGTAAAATTACAGCCATGAGCCACGGCACCCAGCCCTAAATAATTCTTAAAGCTGTATTTTTAATTTCTAGAACTTGTACAGAGTACCTTGGGCTTTGCTTCTGTCAGGGCCCTAGGTTCTGGACTAACTTTTTTTTTTTTTTTTTCTTTTGAGACAGAGTCTCCAGTCACCCAGGCTGGAGTGCAGTGGCATGATCTTGGTTCACTGCAACCTCCACCTCCTGGGTGAGGTTGATTCTCCTTGCCTCAGCCTCCCGAGTAACTGGGATTACAGGTGCACACTACCACCTTCGGCTAATTTTTGTACTTTTAGTAGAGAAGGGGTTTCACCATGTTGGTCAGGCTGATCTGGAACTTCTGACCTTAAATGATCCGCCTGCCTCAGCCTCCCAAAGTGCTGGGATTACAGGTGTGAGCCACCACACCCGGCCTCTGGACTGACTTTTAGATTAACTTTTTGGCATAGGAATCCTGGGACCAGTGGCATGCCAAAGCGGGGGATGAGGCGGGAGCAGTCCATCTCTCTCCTCCAAGTGGTGGAGGCCTGGCCTTTCCATCTTTCACATGAACTTTTCTCCCATCCAAGACTTTCTATAGAGAAAACTGTTGCTCCTTTTGCAGACCCAGTTAGTAGTTTTTCCAGCCTTTCTTTTCTGTGACTGGGATATTCCTCAAGGCTCCAAGCTGTATTCAGATGGATCAGTTCCAACTCTCCTGCCTCAAAAAGCCTGGGGCTGCCTTCTGTTTTTGAAGGGACTTTAGAACTCTGGGCTCTAGGCCTTAGGGCCTGTATCTAGTCAAAACCTCACAAACCAGAGGCTTAGCCCTCACTCCATTTTTTGGCTTTGAGTTCTTGGAACTGTTTCTGGAATCTGGGGTTTTCCTTTCTCTTGAGCTCAGCTTTGTATTTTCAAGTGTTTTTCTTGTATTTTATGCAGCATTTTTATAGTAATGAGAGAGGGGCTGTCTGAAACAGTGCAATCTCATGTTGCTAAAAGCCTTCTGCTGCATTGACTTGTGATTATTCAAGGAATATAGTCCTCTCCACTAGGCCGTAAACCCCATGAGGCAGGGGCTATGTTGACTTTGCCGAACACCCAGCTTCCAAAAAGGACCAACCACATGGCAAGGGCTCAATACATACATATATATATATTTAAAGACAGTGTCTCACTATGTTGCCCAAGCTGGTCTCAAACTGCTGGGCTCAAGTGATCCTCTTGCCTTGGTCTTCCAAAGTGCTGGGATTACAGGTGTGAGCCCCTGCACCTGGCCCCTCAATAAATATTTTTGAATGAATGAACACAGATACTCTTTCTAGGGGCATTAATACCTAAATCTTAGGGCTGCTGGGAGAATTTAACAAGAGAATATGTAACATGCTTGGTATATGGTGGCAACTCAGGAAAGGTAACCATCACCATAATCTTGTCTGTTAGGGCAAAAGCTTGAATGATGGCTTCCTTGCAATTCAGCTCCTACCCTCATCTCAGACAGTAGTCCTGGCCCAGGAGGGCAGGCAGGTTCTGTGGGTGTGGCCTCTTGCCACTTCCCAGAGTACAAGGTCAGCCCTTCCACCAGAACAGCCACAGCACCGTGGTTTTGTTTTTATTTTTTATTTTTTTGAGATGGAGTCTCGCTCTGACACCCAGGCTGGAGTGCAGTGGCTCAATCTCGGCTCACTGCAACCTCTGCCTCCTAGATTCAAGTGATTCTCCTGCCTCAGCCTTCAGAGTAGCTGGGATTACAGGCACCTGTAACCACACCTGGCTAATTTTTGTATTTTTAGTAGAGCCAGGGTTTTGCCATGTTGGCCAGGCTGGCCTCGAACTCCTGACCTCAGGTGATCCTCCCGCTTTGGCTGCCTCCCAAAGTGCTGGAATTATAGGTGTGAGCCACTGCGTCCGGCCTGGAAACAGAATTTGAACATTGATGTGTGTGTGTGTGTGTGTGTGTGTGTGTGTGTGTGTGTGTGTGTTGTAATATCTCCTTGGACATATTGGAAGGATAACCCATTAAGGACTATAATAATAATATGTATTAAATTCCTATTGTGTCAGACACCCTCTTTAGTTTAATGCTATTCATGTGGGTACCATCCCCCACTTTACAAATGAGGAAACTGAGTCTGAGTGATCATAAGTAGTTTACCCAAGGTCCTGTAGCTGATACGGCAAGAGCTAAACTCCTTTGACTCCCAAGCCCAGTCTCCTGCTGCCAAAGGATTTTCATTCCTGTGAATGAGAAATTCACTCGGAGCCCTGGTTCCCAACTTTGACTACTTGTTGGCCTCTCCTGGGAAGCTTTACAAAATCCTGATGCTTGAGTCCTACCCCCAGAGATTTGTATTTAATGGGAAATCAGGATTTTTTAAAGTTCCCTAGGTGATTTTAACAGGCATCCAAGGCTGAGCGCCACTGGCTAATGGGTTCCAAATCCCACATCCACCAAGGTCTTTGGCTGTAAATGTCACCTGGCCTGACCATCCCCAGGACTGGAAAGAAGGCCACAGAAGTCCAGGACAGGAGCCCACCTCAAAGTCCAAGGTCCATAACTGGTGCCTGTAACTGCTTACCCAGAGCCAAACTGGGAAATAGGCACCAATAATAGTAACAACATAATGGTGACAATAATAAAAACAAGGGTTCAAACAGTATTTCAATAATTTACTTATTGTGATGTAGCAGGCGCCTTGCATACTTTACCTCATTTGTTTCTCACAGCAATGCTATGAGGGAGGTGCAATGAATCTCTCCATTTTACAGATGAGAACACTGAGGCACAGGCAGGTGAAGTGGCCAGTCCAGGGCCACTCAGCGAGGCTGGGCGGGTTGTGTTCTGGACCACTGGCTTTTCTATGCCGCCTTTCCAATCCCGGGCTGCCTCCAACTTGGCAGTCCCCGGGTCCCCTCAGAACTCTCCCGCTACTCACAGCCCTAGTGCTGGATTTGCTGAGGGCCTGCCTCGAACTGGGGAGGTGGGGGTGAGCAATAAAGGTGGATAAGGGGCCTGGCCTGTCCCCCTCCACTGGATCTCACAGTCTGGCAGGGGCGACGAGGCCAGAGCAGGTAGAATGAGACACAGAGGATGGGTGGGGGCGAAAGTGGTGAGATTCACCCTCAGCCACCAGTTGATGGAGAGATCCTAACCCTTGATCAGCAGGCTTCTAAGACACCTCCCGCCACCGCATCCCTTGAGGCCAGTGCCTGAGGCTGGATCCCTGAGCCCTCTTTCTGCACCCGCACAGTTTCTGGAGGAGGACCATGTCATGGTTAGGACACACGTGGGTTCAAGACCAGACACCTCAACTCTGCAGACCTGGCTTCCTCACCTATGACATCCCTCCTCCCAGGTTTGCTGGAAAGACTGAACCAGCCGGACACAACCAGTGCCTGGAGTTGGCCTGGCATAGTGTGGGTACAGTCCCTCTCTCATCCTCACCCTGCACTCCTCCCAGCACCCAGCCTGGCTGCCCAGCCACTTCCCAGCACCAGCTTTCCATGCGGGAATGGAAACTCTGAGAGGGACCACGTCTCTTTGTATTTCCCCAGACTGAATTGTTCACAGCTGGCAGCGTGGCCGAATGACTCACCCCTCCCGGAAGGATGCCCATGTCAACCCAGCAGCTTCATGCAGGTCAACGCTTGTTCCCTCAGCACCCAGTAAGTCCGTGACTCTTATCCCTGGCTGCACACCAGAATCAGGGGGTTTGGAAGCCACGAGGCAAGGAAGAGGCAGTGGAGTCAGGATCTCTGGGGTGAGGCCTAGGCATCCACATTTCTTACACAGTCTCTTTCATAGGTCAGCAGAGGGTCTTCAGTGTAAGAAGACCAGGGTGTTTGCTTAAAATACAGAGTTCAGGCACACGCCCACACCAGGTGAATCAGACTCTGGGGATGGGTTGTACAACCTGTTTGAACCCCTTTCCCTGCAGGATTTCTTTCTTTTTTCACAGGAAGGTTTAGAAACCACTTAGAAGAAGCCAGTGTGAGGAATAAATGAGCCCAGCTGCACAAGGACGTATCCTTGAGATGAGAGGATGGTCAGGAGCTGGAGAAGGTGAGGGCTGAGGGCCAGGAGGATGAAGAGGAACCTCAGCTGAGGGAGAGACCAGTCTGGGCTAGGGAAGGTGAGGTTGAGAGGCCTCTTGGAGGAGGCAGCTACATTCCTCTCATTCCTTAAAGGTGAATTTCTGAGGGTAGAATTTCAAGGGGGCAAATGGAAAGGGAAGGAGCAGTATTTATCTATCTATCATCTATTTATCTATCATCTATCTATTATCTACCTATCATCTATATATCTATCATCTATCTATCATCTATACATCTACCATTTATCTATCTATTTTTCTATCATCTATCTATCATCTATCTATCTATCTATCTATCTATCTATCTATCTATCCTCTCCCCCCAATCCCCTCCCAGCGTTAACCAGCTCACCCTGTGGCAGTGGGAGCCTCTAGAGCTGGGTGTGTTGGAGGTGGGTGTGTTAGACTGCTCGGGTTTCCATAACAGGCTACCAGAGACTGGATGACTTGAACACCAGAAATCGATTTCTCATAGTTCTGGAGGCTGGAAGTTTAGGATGCCAGCAAGGCAGCTTTCACTCCGAGGCCTCTCCTCTTGGCTTATAGTGGCTGACGTCTTGCTATGTGCTCACATGAGCTCTTCTGTGAGGGAGAGGGGGGGTGAGGGAGGAGAAGATGGGGAAAGGGCAGGGAGCGCTGGGGAAAGAGGGAAGAGGGAAGGGAAGGGGAGGGGAGGGAGGGAGACAGAGTCAGAGACAGAGCGTGCTCATTCTCTCTTGTGCCTCTTACTAATCCTGTTGGCTCAGAGCCCCACCCTTATAACTTCATTTAGCCATAATCACCTCCCTGAAGGACCTGTCTCCAAATACAGCCACATGGAGCATTAAGGCTTCGAGGTAGGAACTTTGGGGGACACAATTCAGTCTGTGGCAGTGGCTTCTTTAACTTCTCAGCTTGCTCAAAGGACCATGCTGGAACTCACAGCATCCTCTGGGGAGACTGGACCAAAGTGGGAAAGGGTGTGGGTGACCGTTGAGTCCACCTTGTGCTCCTAGTTCATAAACTGACCTAGGGGTTGGGGGTGGAGGAAGCCTTGCCTGTGCTTAGGCCTCTGGAGACCCATGTATAGGAATAAAGGAGATCGGGATCCAAATAGCCTATAGGGCTGGCCTCGGGGATCCCTGGGAGCCAGACACAAGGACAGCAGCCACGGCCCAGGTGACTAGGAGCTTCCCGGGAAGCAGCTCTGAGGGGCACTGCAGCCTCTTAGGCAGATCAGCCTGAGCCCAGCTGCCTTCCCCACAGCATGTGTCTGGAGTGTCACAGGCAACACGTATCTGTTCATTCATTCATTCATTTATTCATTCAACACTTGCTAGGTAGCAGGCACTGTGCTGGGCTCTGCAGCTCAGCTGTACATGAAACAGACAAGGCCTTGCTCTCACAGAGCTTATATATGAGACAGGCAGCAGACAGGACAAGAAACAATTCAATATCTGATGTGATCAAGTCGGCTCACGAGCGTGAGGAAGAAGCATGAAGCAAGGCTCGGAGAGGGAGTGACTGGAGTGGAAGGTTCCACGCAGTCCCCTGAGAAGGCGGCATCAAGTAGAGAGAAGCCTGATGGTGTAAGATGGGGAACCTGCAGATCTGTGGGGAAGGGCATTTCAGGCAGAAGGGACAGGAAGTACAGAGGTTCTGAGGCCAGAAGGACCTTGGCATACGTGAGGTGTGGCAAGGAGGCCAAATGGGTTGAGTGGAGGGACAAGAGAGCACCGTGGTGAATGGAGTGAGGGGCAGGCAGAGCCAGGTCACTGGGATGAGTGGGGTCCATCTGTTTCTGTCTGATGGGAGGCCATGGAGGTTTTGGGCAAAGGAGTGGCATGACTTAGGTTTATGTGGTTGGCTTGATGCTATGTGGAGAATAGACGGTGGAAGGTCAGGTGGGGAGCTGAGAGACCCAACAGGAAGCCACTGCAGGTCAGGGAGAGGAGGTGACACTTAGGGGTTAGAGACCTACCTGTCATTCGCTTCCAGATGGAACTGACTGCTAGGGAGAGGCGGGGTCCCCTGGAGAAACAGATGGGAGAGCAGAAGGAGTGAAGAATGAGCCGTGGCCTCCAGCTTGAGGAGGTCAGGAAGAGGAGGCTGAACCAGCTTAGGAGACTGAAGAAGAGCCAGTGAGGTATGCGTGGGACCAGGCAAACGGTGTCCTGATGACAGTGCGTGCAGAGGCAAAAAAGAGGGGATGCTGACCTGTGCCAAAAGCTGTGAACTTGCCCAAAAGACGAGGACCACCCCAGACCACCCAGATGGGCAAGTCGAAGGTTACGACAGCTTTGACTGGAGCAGCCACAGAGCAGGGCTGGGGACTCAGGCCTGATGAGAGTGCACGAGAGAATGGGATGGAAGGAGCTGGAGATGCAAGGCAGGCAAATTAGTTGGGGGGATTTTGCTAGAAAGGATCAAAGAAACGGAACAGTCAGGCTGGTTGGCCATGCAGGAGGAGGGAGGAGAGGACACAGCGTGTGGCCCCGATGGCCTCAGGAGGAGGTTTTAGAGCTGCAGAACAGGTGGTCAGGGACACCGTGTCAGTCACTGGGCAGGCTTGGCTCCCTGAGGGTGGCAGGAAAGAGGTGGATCAGGGCAAGGTGTTCTAGGAGATAGAGGGCTCTGCCTGTGTTCTTTCTCCCTAGCCTGAGACTTCGCCATCTTTGTGTTTCGGAAGCTGTTTTTTATTTCATTTATTTATTTTTTGAGACGGAGTCTTGCTCTTGTTGCCCAGGCTGGGGTGCAATAGCACAGTCTCGGCTCACTGCAACTTCCGCCTCCTGGGTTCAAGCGATTCTCCTGTCCCAGCCTCCCAAATATCTGGGATTACAGGTGTGCACCACCACACCCTGCTAATTTTTGTATTTTTAGTAGAGATGAGGTTTCACTATGTTGGCCAGACTTGTCTCGAACTCCTGACCTCAGGCGATCCACCCACCTCGGCCTCCCAAAGTGCTGGGATTACAGGCGTGAGTCACTGCGCCTGACCAGGAAGCTGTTTTTTAGAATCATGGAAAATAGCAACTAAAGAAAAATTTGTCACCTGAAATGCTACCCCCGATTACTAGCTAAGAGTGTAGCTGGGATAGAGGCTGGTGGTAGAAGGATCCAAAAGAAAAAATGAGCTCTAGGTAGAGCCGACGGCTGAATCTGACTGGGTGGGCCTGGTCAGAAAAGCTGGCCTGGCTGACATAGCAAGCACAGGACAGGACGGACAGGATATCAGCAGTTCACAGCCTCATAACCTGGGACTTTCCTTACCACTGGGTGGTGCATTGACTTAGGAACCTACTGGCTACAGCGGAGGACTGTTGATGCTGAAGGGCTCATGGACCTCTGGTCGGGGAGGAGCCCTTCCTGCTGTCCCAGCATTCTCAGAAGGAGAGTCCTGCCCCACCTGGGAAATATGAGGGAGACTTTTGCATCCAGAAAAAGGATGTACCAGCTGGGTTGCATCCACTTAGAGTAACAGTGACCCTTGCTACTCAAAGTGTGGTCCTTGGACTGGCAGTATTGCCATCAACTGGGATCTTGCTAAAAATACAGAACCTCAGGCCCCACCCTAGTCCTACTGAAGCTGTGTGTATTTTACCAAAATTCGTAGGTGACTTCTACGCACATTAAAGTTTGAGAAGCACTGGCTTAAGTCACTGATCCTCAGACTTGCTGCACTTTGGAATTACCTAGTGAATCTTAAAAGATACTGATGCCTGGGTACCAACCACCCTGCAGTTCCCCAACACTCCCAGAAATACTGATTTTACTACTACAGGGTATGGCCTTGGTACCAGGAATTTAAAAGCTTCTCACAGGATCATAATGTGCTGACTTAACCACTAACTTTGAGAACCACTACCAGAAGCCATAAAGATGTTTATCTGGGAGTTAGATTCCAGGGTAACTCTAGGTAGACTCAGCAGCCCCAGGATATAGCAGAGGACTCATCACTATCAGGACTTGTTTTGTATCCTTAGGCTTGTTGCCTTGTGATTAAAGATGGTTGCCATGTCTCCTAGAATACTGCACTTACCTGAGGTTCAAAGGTTGGGAAGAGAGCACAAGTGCGAGGAGGGAAGAGAGCTTGTTTTGTGACTTCTCTTATTTTGTCAGGCAGGGAAAAACTTTCCCCAGATCCCAGCACTTCAGAAGGCCAAGGTGAGAGGATCACATGAGGCAAGGAGTTTAAGACCAGCCTGGGCAACATAGCAAGACTCTGTCTACAAGACAAACAAACAGGGCCAGGTATGATGGCTCACATCTGTAATCCTAGCACATTGGGAGGCTGAGGTGGGAGGATTGCTTGAGCCCAGGAGTTCCAGACCAGCCCGGGCAAAATGGCAAAACCCCATCTCTACAAAAAATACAGAAGTTAGCTGGATCTGCAGTCCCAGCTACTTGAGATGCTGTGGTGGGAGGATCACCTGAGTCCAGGGGGGTCAATGTTGCAGTGAGATGAGTTTGCACCAGCCTGCACTCCAGCCTGAGACCCTGTCAATCAATCAACCAATAGAAAAAGAGAAGTATTTCCCAGAATTCCTGCAACAGATATCCCCTTTATTTTCATTGAGCAAAGAGAGGTAACCCTTAGCTGCAAGGGAGTCTGAGAAAGTGCATTTTTAGCTTTTTCACTTTCTATAGTAGGAAGCAGAAAATGGAGAACGGGGTTAGAAAGGACTGTTAGCCAGTCATCAGTATGCACCATAAAATGCACATGAGATATAAATGTTCATGTGGCAAACTTGATAAATTAAATAATTAAGTAATTAATTGGCTAGGTTTTCAATGGAAGAAACAGAAAAGATGGGGTCTTCTATTAATTTTCTGTTGTTAACTGATTTGATCAATTGATCTTTTTTTTCTGTTTAATTGATTTGTTTTATGTTTGTTCAGATAAAAAAGTCAAAAAGTTTTCTTTAAAATACAAGGGTCAGGTGTGGTGGCTCATGCCTGTAATCCCAGCACTTTGGGAGGCCAAGGTGGGTGGATCGCCAGAGGTCAGGGGTTCAAGACCAGTGTGGCCAACATGGGGAAACCCTGTCTCTACTAAAAATATAAAAATTAGCCAGGCGTGGTGGTGGGCACCTGTAGTCCAGCTACTCGGGAGGCTAAGGCAGAAGAATCACTTGAACCCAGGAGGTGGAGGTTGCAGTGAGCCAAGATCATGCCACTGCACTCCAGCCTGGGTGACAGTGAGACTCTCTTTCAAAAAATTTTAAAAATTAATAAAATAAAATAAAATAAAATATAAGCACCTTTGAAGTCAGGTGTTCCCATCTGAATGTAAATGTTGTATATTGTTCCTAGCTCAATGTCACAACGCTCAGTAAAAATAGAGGTGAAGAGTCCAAAAAATAAGATGGCAGACCATATTCATTCATGCTCTACAAACTAATAAATGTGCTGTCTAAAACAGCTGCATCTAAAAACCCTTAGGATTTTGTATCTGTTTAACATAGAAATTCAACTTCTGGGAATTAGTTCAAAGGAAATAATCATGTATCCATTTCAGAAATAGTCATTGCTGGCCAGGCATTGGTGGTTCACACATGTAATCCCAGCTCTCTGGGGAGGCCGAGGTGGGCAGATCACTTTGAGTCCAGGAGTTCTAGACCACCCTGGGCAACATGGCGACACCCTGTGTCTACAAAAAAAAAACACACACACCCGCAAAATAGCTGGGCGTGGTGGCACATGCCTGTAGTACGAGCTAAGCAGGAGGCTGAGTGAGAGGATTGCTGGGACTGGGGAAGTGGAGATGTAGTGAGCCAAGATTGTGCCACTGCACTCTGGCCTGGGTGGCAGAGTGAGACCCTGTCTAAAAACAACAACAAATGGTCATTGCCATGCTGCTTATAAAAATTGGAAACTCCCATGACAGGGGATTGGTTGGATGATCCAGCCACATACAATGGAATACTACACAACATAAAAACAACAATGTTGAGGCCGGGAGCGGTGGCTCATACCTGTAATCCCAGCACTTGGGGAGGCCAAGATGGGTGGATCACTTGAGGTCAGGAGTTCAAGACCAGACTGACCAACAAGGTGAAACCCTGCCTCTACTAAAAATACAAAATTAGCTGGGGATGATGGTGCACACCTGTAATCCCAGCTACTCTGGAGGCTGAGGCATGAGAATTGCTTGAACCTGGGAGGCAGAGGTTACAGTGAGCCAAAATCGCACCACTGCACTCCAGCCTGGGCCACAGAGCGAGACCTCATCTCAAAAAAAGAAAAAACATGTCAAACAGTATTTAATGGCATAAGAAAATGTTCACAATATATTATTAGGTGGAAAAAACAATATGTAAGGCAATATATAGTAAATCACATTTTTATTGTGATAAAGTATATTTATGCTAGGAAAAAACCACTACAAGGAAACACGACAAAAATATTGCCTTTCTGGATGGTAGGATTATGTAAGGTTTTGCTTTTTTTCTTTTGAATAATCTACATAACTTTTTTTTTTTTTTTGACACAGAGTCTCACTCTGTTGCCCAGGCTGGAGTACAGGGGCACAATCTTGGCCCACTGCAAGCTCCGCCTCCCGGGTTCACGCCATTCTCCAGCCTCAGCCTCCCAAGTAGCTTGGACTACGGGCCCCTGCCACCACACCTGGCTAGTTTTTTTGTATTTTTAGTAGAGACGGGGTTTCACTGTGTTAGGCAAGATGGTCTCAAACTCCTGACCTTGTGATCTGCCTACCTCGGCTCCCAAAGTGCTGGGATTACAGGCGTGAGCCGCCAAGCCCAGCCAACATGTTTTATTTCATTATAAGGAAACAAGTTAGGGAGAGTCACGCAGCCTAAACAACCTAGCATATGTTTGTGGAGCCCAGATGAGAACTCAGGTTTCCCTTTCTCCTACCTTCTCTCCACCCAAAACTCCACTCCCCACCCCCAGGCTAAGCAAGACACCATCCCTCCATTGCTGAGAATGTCCTTGGAGGCTTCTGGAGACCTGGCCCACTTGGCCAAGTTTATGTTTTGGTGGAAACTCTTAATGTTTCCATTGTCTGACTTAAGAGTCTTTAAATTATTCATCTTAATTAAGTGCAGCCTGGGTGTTCTTTGACAGAGCCCTGGCCCAGTGGATTTTCTTTACCTCTTCTTTGTTTTAGAAGCCAAGAATAAAAAGGGTTTAGAGAGAGGACAGACTGTTGGCTTTGCTGTGTCTACATCTGAAAGGCACCCATTCTGCTGGGAGAAATGACGGCATGGCCATTAGGCCTGTCTGACATCCCACACAGTGGTTCCTTAGGGTCTTGGAAGCCGGCAAGAACTATCTCTCTGCAGAAGTAGCTGCCTGGGTTTCGAGGTGAGTCAAATAACATCCCTTCTTGAGTAGCTTCACGAACAGACATATCCTTTCAGCTAAGACCTGCATTCTTACTGTGTGCCAGGTACTGGGGGCGCAGCAGACAGCAAGGCAGGCAACAGAGGCCCTCTCTCAAGGGACTTATGATGGGGTAGGAGAGGAGATAGAACAAATTAGTGAACTGGCAATTAAACAGGGTGACCTCAGAGAATGGTAGATGCAAGGAAAAAATAGTGCAGAGCAAAGTAAAAGGCAGTGATGTTGGGGGGAGGGAACAAGTATAGACAGGTGACCGTGGGTGGCCTCTCAGAGGTGGTGGCATTTGAGCTGGACCTCACCGGTCATCAGATCATGAGCAAATCCAGGGGAACAGGTTTTCAGATAGAAAACAGCTAAGAGAAAGACTTGTGTGGGAATGAACTTGGCCATTTTTATAGGAAAGGAGGGAACACTGGGAGGTCTTTTCTTGGAATAAATTCCCAGAGTGGGTAATAGGACCAGAAGTTACAAACATATTTATGACTTTGAATATATATTGGTGGATTGCTTTCCAAAATCAACACATATCGTGTAGCTAATTGTTAGCAGTCATTATCCTTGGGGAGTGGAATGCAGGGGTCAACAGCATGAGTAGAGGGACTTTAAAGTTTCTATCTTCTGAGCCAGGTAGGGTGGCTCACACCTGCAATCCCAGCTACTTGGGAGGCTGAGGTGGGAGGGAACATTGCTTGAGCCCAGGAGGTCCAGGCTGCAGTGAGGTATGATTGCGCCACAGCAGGCCAGCCTGGGTGACAGAGTGAGACCTGGTTTCTAAAATAAATACATTAATTAAATAAGTAATTTATTACTTAAATTATTAATAAATAATTTTTAAAAGTTTTCCATCTTTTGTATGGCTTGAATTTTTTTTTTTTTACCAAGGGCATAACTGTTTTTTTTTGTTTTTTTTTTTGAGATGGAGTATTGCTCTGTTGCCCAGGCTGGAGTGCAATGGATAGAACTCAGCTCACTGCAACCTCTGCCTCCTAGGTTCAAGCGTTTCTCCCACCTCAGCCTCCCAAGTAGTTGGGATTATAGACGTGCACCACCATTTCCAGCTAATTTTTGTATTTTTAGTAGAGATGGGATTTTGCCATGTTGGCCAGGCTGGTCTTAACCTCCTGATCGCAAGTGATCTGCACTCCCTGCCTCCCCCTGGCCTCCCAAAGTGCTAGGATTACAGGCGTGAGCCACCGCACCTGGTCACATATTATTTTTATAACTTAAAGAGACATAGTGTTTTAGGACATTGGTAATAAGCAGGGTGGTAAATATGTTTTATTATTCTAAATACTATATATGCATTACACAAATTATGTTATATATATTAAATATTTTATAATAAAGCCTTGGGTTTTTTATTTTTATTTTGTCTGTGTGTGTGTGTGTGTGTGTGTGTGTGTGTATTTGTGTGTATGTGCGACTCTGTCGCCCAGGCTGGAGTGCAGTGGCATGATCACAGATCCCTGCAGCCTTGACCTCCCAGGCTCAGGTGATTCTCCCACCTTGGCCCCCTAAGTAGCTGGGACCACAGATGCGTGCCACCTCGCTTGACTAATTTTTGTATTTTTTGTAGAGATGAGGTCTTGTCACATTGCCCAGGCTGGTCTGGAACTCCTGGGCTCAAGTGATCCTCTCGATTCAGCCTCCCAAAATGCTAGGATTACAGGCATGAGCCATCACACTTGGCCAGCTTTGGGTTTTACAAAATGTACTAATTTTTACACCATCAGGTAGCTATAAATATGACACTTTCACCACATGCTTATGAGGATTGATGATTATTACTCTTTGACATTTTTGCTTCTTTATTCAAGTTCCGTCACTGGTTTGCTCTGATATTAGATAAGTCACTTCAGCCTCGGTAGGATTCAGTTTTTTGTCAAACAGGAAGAAAGATCCTTCCAACCTCTCAATTTTCTAACAGAATTGCTCACAGAATTAAACAAAATAGTAAATGGAAAGGCACTCTGCAGATTTTTGAATGCAATAAGATAGAATAGAGGAAAGAGAATTGGGAGGGAATTGTCATCTGGAATGGAGTTTCCCTTTCCAAAATGAATATATATAATGTGACCAACTGTTAGCACTCACTATCCCTGAGGAGTGGGATGCAGGGGTCCAAAGGATGAGAAAAGGGACTTTAGAGTTTCCATCTTCCATCCACATCTCACCAGGGCCAGCAGCTTCTCCATAGAGCCTTCCTTGACTCTACCTTTCACTCTGATCTCTCTGTTCTCTAAATTCTTTCCCTTTCTTTCTCTTTCTTTCTTTCTTTCTTTCTTTCTTTCTTTCTTTCTTTCCTTTCTCTTTCTTTCTTTCTTTCTTTCTTTCTTTCTTTCTTTCTTTCTCTCTCTTTCTTTCTTTCTTTCTCTTTCTTTCTCTCTCTCTCTCTCTCTCTTTCTTTCTTTCTTTCTTTCTTGATGGAGTGTTGCTCTGTCATCAGGCTGGAGTGCAGTGCCACAATCTTGGCTCACTGCAACCTCCACCTCCCAGGTTCAAGCAATTCTCCTGCCTCAGCCTCCTGAGTAGCTGGGATTACAGGCGCCTGCCACCACTCCAAGCTCATTTTTGTATTTTTAATAGAGACGAGTTTTCACCGTGTTAGCTAAGATGGTCTCGATCTCTCAACTTCGTGATTCACCCACCTCGGGCTCCCAAAGTGCGGGGATTACAGGCATGAGCCACCGTGCCCGGCCTCTAAATTCTTTCTTTTTTTCTCTTTGAGGTTATCATAAAACAGCACATTCTCTAAATTCTAACTCAAATGTTTTTGAACTTAAGGTTGTTTGACTTTATACTATAATTGTTTAATGTACATTAATGATGATGTCCCTCTTACTTTCATTTCCTCTAGAGGAGGGTCCACAGAAGGCATGGCATTTCAATGGTGGAATTTTAGGCATTAGCGAGCAGGTCAAAGAGATATTTTTTGGGGGAAAGAGTGGTCTTTTCAGATTCTAAAATTACAGAAAGTTGGATGTATTGGGAGGAGCTTCAAATTAAACTTTCAAAGACATAGGTTATAGTCTGGGTGTTTCAATTGCTAGCCCTGAGCATGTCAAGTCTTGTAACCTTCCTGATTTCAGTTTCTTGAGCTAGAAAAGGGAGCCTATGAATAACTGCCCTGCCCACTTCCTTATGGTGTTTTGGGGATTTGGTGAACCAACATACAGTTAAAAAGCTTTGAAGATGGTGGGGTTTTGTGGAACAACAAGGGCCTAGTGCTATAATGTGATGACTTCAAGTGTGCCCCACAAAGTCATTCAAGGGACACGCTCACACAATGCTTGCTGGCTGAGGCTGGAGGGAAGGGATTCCTCTCATTGACCCTGAGTGTCATGCACAGACCTCGGGCTTTGGCTTTAGGCAGAACTTGGTTCACCAATAGACCTCCTCCCCTTCCCAGCACATGGGAGATTGTACCTTTCAGCTCCCTTGCTGTTGGGTAGAGCCATGGGGACTAGTTCTGACCAATGAAACAATAGAGGAAGTTCGCTTCCAGGCTAGTGAAACACTCATGCGTGATTCTCCACTCTCTCTCTTTCCCTCTCACGGCAATTGTAGAGGAGGCCTTGTGTTGACACTGGGGGACCCAAAGATCACAGCAGCCAGGATCACTGAGTCCTTGCTTGGAAGGTGGCTTGTGAAGGAGAAATATATACCAGTCGTGTAAAACTGCTGAGATTCTTAGAACTGTTTGTTACTGCAGCACAACCTAACCTATCCTGTCCAACGTATAGCCTGAGTCTCAGGTGCCCCTCCTCTGGGATAATAACACGTATTGCACATGTTTGTGGTGAAGATTTAATGAGAGAATGTGTGAAGCTCTTAGCTCAATGTTGGCTCATGGGACGAGCTCATGAAATGTTAGATTCCTGTCCTCTCTGGCAGGGTACTGCATTCTTGACAAAGGCAGATAAGCTCACCTGACCAGACCTTCCCTTGGCCCTCAGAGGCACAACAATGAGGTCAGGAGTTCCTCATGGAAGCAGATGCACAATCCTTATTAACCTGCAAGTATTATGAGTTCTGTCTCTCCACACTTCCCATCTCTTTTCATAGAAATCCTGGGGCAGTAATTTGAGGCTGCTGAGAGATGTGGCACTGACAGCCGCTGACATCCGTCTTCCGTTTGCAACAAGCTGTGGCAACTCCACTTTCCCCACCCCACCTCCACCAACTGGCTTCTCTTCTGCTGGGGGTAGGGGTGGGGACTGAATGGCTGGGGAGTCGGTGGTGGGTGGGGAGGGGCATTCCTTCCTCATTTACCAGGATCTGTCCCCCTCAGCCTAAGGGAAGCATTTGGGAAGATCAGCATTCAGTAGGGCTTCTGAACCTCGCTTAGTACGTGCCTTGACTCAGTAAAAAAACCAAATAATTGCAAAATAATAAATAAAGAAAGAAAATAAAAACTCTACGCTGTGGGTGCCTTTTTTGTTTTTTGAAGTGAAGGTGAATGAAATGGTGATATGCTAGGAATAAACCATAAACTCGATGCCTGAAAAGGTAGAAACAAAACTTCTACGGAAAAGCACCTTTCCCCACCCCCCACCTTTTCCTTTTTTGAGGCAGGGCTTATTCTGTCACCCAGTCTGGGGTGCAATGGTGTGATCTCGGCTCACTACAACCTCTGTTTCCTGGGCTCAGACGATCCTCCTACCTCAGACTCCTGAGTAGCTGGGACTACGGGTACGCACCACCATGCTCAGCTAATTTTTTAAGAAATGGGGTTTTGCTATGTCGCCCAGACTGGTCACAAACTCCTGGGCTCAAGCAGTATGCCTGCCTCAGCTCCTAAAAGCGCTGAGATTACAGCTATGAGCCACCATGCCCAGCCACCTTTTCCTTTTCAATAATGGTCCAAGATGTGGTTCTGTCCGGGTGCTTCTGCAACCAGGCTGGTCCTTTTAGCTGAATCAGGAAAGTGATTTCTTGAATCCCACAGAGAGGAACTGGAGAGCTTAAAAAGCCTTTAGAAAGTTAACTCAGGGTAATTGTAGTCTTTTCCAGAGCCAGGAACTGAGGCCTCACCGGACACCTTCCCCCACAATGTCCTCCCACTCTTCCGTGAGCTCACACATCCAGGCACACACATACCCATTCAGTTATGGAGGAGAGGACGGGAGCAACTGGAGAAGCTTCCAGCCTAACCTTTGAAGACTCAAAAGAAATTCAAGTCCATTTTCAAAGTGTAGCCCTGGCTGTGGTGGGGCCTGGTCCTGACCTGCAGGAGCTGTGGCTAGACTAGTAAGGAGCTACTCCAGACAGGCCAGGAAAATAGATTCCACTTCCCACACCCCACCTTATGAGAAACAGATGACTCCTTTCTGAGAAACGGTGAGCGCCTCCAGAAATCCATCCCTGTCCCCTTTTTTATTTTGTTCCAAAGCAAATACTTCCCTTGGCTTCTGTTCTCCTGTCCAGACAAGCTCTGCAGGAGCGGAACTCCCAGAGCCAGGGACCTGGACTTGAATGGAAGTCAAAGAACCTATGGGTGAGCTATGACCACAGACTGGTGGGCTGATTTCATAACAAGTGCTCCAGACTTACATATCCAAATAAGCATTCCCTTCAAAATCATCACCTAGGTAGGCTATAGGTTTACTTCAAGGGTAATTAACAAAGGTATCAACATTGATGGAACACCTGCCAAATGTTAGGCTCGCGCTAAGGGGCCTATGGGTATTAGCCCATTTGACCCTCATAGCCTCAATAACATGAGAAAACTGAGGTTCAGAGAGTCACATCACTACTGGGTGATAAGGCTGAACTCAGGTCATCTGACTTCAAAACCGGGGTTAGAATGACTTTCAGAGTCAGGAGTGAACGCAGTCCTTTAAGATCTCACTGCTGGCATAAGGACCTACCTTTATCAGGTTCAGCCAGTGCAATCCAGAGCCGTCACACTCTCATTATTTCATTGAAATCTCTCCACAGTGTGACATGTGGGTGATCACCACGACCTTCGTAGGCAGGAAGCTGGGTAACTCAGAGAGGTTACGAAACTGGCTATTACAATAAGTGGCACTGAGATAACTCTTGGGAATGATTTGACTTCTGGAAACAGCCAAAAACTATTTGTAGCAAAGTCAACTAAACTGGGTAAGTCCTCAAGGTGGGCAAAATTAGGCATACTCAATAAAAATTTACACAAACTGCTCATCGTGTGTGGTACATAGGCTGGTCATGAAGACATGGCCTCGGTTCTTAGCAGCCTGAGCCAAAATCTGCCTCCTTGTAATTTGCCTCTGGGGCTCCAATTTGAATTTGGAGGTGCATTGAATTGGTTGATTTAATACCCCTACCCCTCTTCCACGCCTTCCTAACAAGCCTGGTTATCTGATTACCAAACTGGGCAGACTAGAAGCAGCAAATTAGAAAACACAGAGATGTGGCCAGGTGCGTGGATTGCCTGAGCTCGGGAGTTCCAGACCAGCCTGGGCAACATGGCGAAATCCCATCTCTACTAAAAATACAAAAATTAGCAAGGCGTGGTGGTGTGCGCCTGTAATCCCAGCTACCCAAAAGGCTGAGGCATGAGAATCACTGGAACCTGGGGAGCAGAGGCTGCAGTGAGCTGAGATTGTGCCACTGCACTCCAGCCTGGGTGACAGAGCAAGACTCTGTCTCAAAACAAAACAAAACACAAAAAATTAGCCATGGTTGTGTGCACCTGTAATCCCAGTCACTCAGAAGGCTGAGGCATGAAATCACTTGAACCCAGGAGGCAGAGGTTGCAGTGAGCTAGGATTGTGCCAGGATCGTGCCATTATACTTCAGCCAGGGCAACAGAGTCAGACTCTGTCTCAAAAAAAAAAAAAAAAAAAAAGGAAAGAAAAGAAAACACAGAGATGCATTATTCAAATCACCTGGGAAGTTTCTAACCTACTGAAGTCTGGGTTCCCCTCCCAGAGAGTCTATTTTTATTGGTCAGCTTTGGGGCCCAGGTATGGTTTTTGTGTGTGTGTGTGTGTGTGTGTGTGTGTGTGTGTGTTTATTTATTTTTGGTTTTTGTTTTTTTGTTTTTTTTTTTTTTTTTTGAGACAGAGTCTGGCTCTGTGCAGCCCAGGCACAGATGCAGTGGCGGTCTCAGCTCACTGCAAGCTCCGCCTCCCGGAGTTCGCTTCATTCTCCTGCCTCAGCCTCCCGAGTAGCTGGGACTATAGGCGCCGCCACCTCGCCCGGCTAGTTTTTTGTATTTTAGTAGAGGCGGGGTTTCACCGTGTTAAGCGAGGATGGTCTCGATCTCCTGACCTGTGATCCAGCCCGTCTCGGCCTCCCAAAGTGCTGGGATTACAGGCTTGAGCCACCGCGCCCGGCCTTTTGTTGTTTTTTTGAGACGGAGTTTCGCTCTTGTTGCCCAGGCTGGAGTGCAGTGGCACGATTTCTGCTCACTGCAACCTCTGCCTCCCAGGTTCAAGTGATTCTCCTATCTCAGCCTCCTGAGTAGCTGGGATTGCAGAAGCATGCCACCACGCTTGGCTAACTTTTGTATTTTTAGTAGAGACGGGGTTTTGCCATGTTGCCCAGGCTGATCATGGACTCCTGAGCTCAGGCAATCCACCCACTTCGGCCTCCTAAAGTGCTGGGATAACAGGCATGAGCCACCATGCCCAACCACATCTCTGTGTTTTCTAATTTGCTGCTTCTAGTCTGCCCAGTTTGGTAACCAGATAACCAGGCTTGTTAGGAAGGCGTGAGCCACCGAGCCCAGCTGTGGTTGTTATTTTTGAAGTTCATCAGGTAATTTTAGCCAGGGTTGGGAACTGCAGTGTTAGGAAGAGAGAATTTAGACTAGTTCAAGGTGTCACAGGAAGCGAGCACCAGAGCTGGGCTTTAAGCCACAGCCCACCTGACCATTCAGACTAAGCAAGTGCTCAGTAAATATGATGTCAACCCTCCTGCTCAGGGGTGGCACCATGAAAGTAAATCCAGCTTTCCAGTGAGATCCTATTTGCCAGGGATTGAGGCAGGTGCCTGCTCCCTGCCTCCTCCATTCCCGAGAGCCAAAGGAGGCCCAGGGGTGGTACTGCCTGTGTTCCTGCCTTGCTGCTGCTTCTTCCTTGTTTTATTTGAGACAGCGTCTCCCTCTGTCACCCAGGCTGCAGAGCAGCAGCACGATCTCAGCTCACTGCAACCTCCACCTTCTGGGCTCAGGTGATTCTTCTGCCTCAGCCTCCCGAGTAGCTGGGACTACAGGTGTACACCACCACACCTGGCTAATTTTTGTATCTTTAGTAGAGACGGGGTTTCGCCACGTTGGCCAGGCTGGTCTTGAACTTCTGACCTCAAGTGATCTGCCCACCTTGGCCTCCCGAAGTGCTGGGATTACAGGTATGAGCCGCCACACCTGGCCCTGCCTTGCTTCTGGTAAGATTTTGAATCCTTGTCTAATTTAATTTAGCTTTACAGGGAGTGTGTGTGTGTGTGTGCGTGCGCGCGTGTGTGTGTGCGTGCATGCATGCATGTATGTGTGTGTGTGTGTGTCTGTCCATCTGTCTGTATACCCATAACCTTTAGCTTGAGGGGACATGAGGAGAGGGATGGCCCCCTGGTCCTGGCACTTTCCTGCATGACACTGATAGGAATAGCAAGCCACAGACACCGTGACAAGGATGGACTGGGACTGTCTCCACTGTGACTCCTCATTGGAGAGGCCACCAAGGAGCCAGACCCTGCCTGGTCCGTCTCCCTGGGCAGCTCTGTACTTCAGCCTCTCTAGTTGTCTTTTTTCATCAGTGCAAAGTTCCCCCAGGTGCTCGGGTCCTGGCTCCACATACAGATGCATTTGTCAGTTGCTACACCCCTTACCTTTCCCTTCCATGGCTACCACATCCTTCATCCCTCAGCACAAGGACATACTTTATCTTTGAGAGAGCAGACCGGAATTTCAGGCCAAGAATAAGGCATGGGTGTGGAGTGATGAGCTCAACTTCCTACCATCTATACAGTTTACCAAACGCTTCCACAGATGCAATTTCATTTAGTACACCCTCAAAATAACCTTGTATAAAGGATAATTTTATGTGTCAACCTGACTAAGCAACAGGGTGCCCAGATATTTTTGTCAAACATTAGTCTGGGTGTTTCTGTGAGAGTGCTGGGTTGAGAGGAACATTGAAATCAGTGGACTGCACCTTCCCTCCCGAGTTTCTGGGTGGGCCTCATCCAATCAGTTGAAGGCCTGAACAGAACAAAGGCTGACCCTCCCCTGAGGAAGAACACAGGATTCTTCCTGCCTGTTGACCTCCAAGCTGGGACATCAGCTTTTTTCCTGCTTTTGGACCCTTTCCTCTGATGAGACATCGGCTCTCCTGGCTCTTGGGCCTTTGCACTTGGACTAGAATGAAACCATTTGCTCTCCTGGGTCTCAGCTTGCCGACTCACCCTGCAGATCTTGGGACTCATCTGCCTGCATAATCACAGGAACCAGTTTCCTGTAAGAAATCTCTTCCGGCCAGGTGCAGCGGCTCACACCTGTAATCCCAGCACTTTGGGAGGCTGAGGCGGGTGGATCACTTGAGGTCAGGAGTTCAAGACCAGCCTGGCCAACAGGGTGAAACCCCGTGTCTACTAAAAATACAGAAAATTAGCCAGGCATGGTGGCACGCACCTGTAATCCCAGCTACTTGGGAGGTTGAGGCAGGAGCATCGCTGGAACCCAGGAGGCAGAGGTTGCAGTGAACCGAGATCTTACCACCGCACTCTAGCCTGGGAGACAGAGTAAGACTCTGTCTCAAAAAAGAAAAAAAAAGAAAAAAGAAAAAAGGAAAAAGAAATTTCTCCCTCACACATCCCATTGGTTCTGTTTCTCAGGAACACCCTAATACACCTTGTCTCACAGATATTGCTAATCTTCTCATTTTGCAGATGAGAAAATATTCGAGTCAAAGCCACTGTATATGTGGCCAGCCCTGAAAAAAGTTCTGTAACTTGTTCAAGGTCAGTGTCAGTGTCCTCGGTAGAGCAAGACTTGAAGGTGGGTTTAATTTATTAAATTATATAGCCTTTCTGGGAACTCTCTTTCTCAAGCACAGGGCTCTCCTTGAGAACCCAACCCTCAAGGGGCTACTCCTGAACTTAGGATTAGCTGTCTCCAGCCCCTGAGAGGCCTGAGAAAACTGAGTGTTTCTTTTCTGGGCTCCAGGTTCTTCCCAATTTAGCTCTGGATTAAAGTGTGCTCCCCTGATGATGGGCCACTGACACCCACTCAGGTGTGTGCTGCCCTTACCTCTCTAACAGCAGCACCTGGATTTTGCTCACTCTCACTCTGCTCTCCTTGCCCGCTCCTTTCTCGCCATGTTTCGTGCATTGTGCAGCTCACCTTGACCAGGTAGAGCTCCCACTTCAGCCCCCTCCCCATCTTGTCCAGTACATGCCTGGATCTATGATCTCTGATTCTTTCACAGGGAGCTATGCAAATGGATATTGACAGATGAGTTAAACACAGGCACTGTCCTTCCCTGTTCTACAGTCCTTTCCTTTTTTTTTTATTTGAGATGGATTCTCACCCTGTCTCCCAGGCTGGAGTGCAGTGGCGCAATCTCGGCTCACTGCAACCTCTCCGCCTCCCCGGTTCAAGTGATTCTCCTACCTCAGACTCCTGAGTAGCTGGGGTTACAGGCGCATGCCACCAAATCCAGCTAATGTTTGTATTTTCAGTAGAGATGGGGTTTTGTCACGTTGGCCAGGCTGGTCTTGAATTCCTGACCTCAGGTGATCTGCCCACCTCGGCCTCCCAAAGTGCTGGGATTACAGGCATAAGCCACTGCGCCTGGCCAGTCCTTTCCTTTTTAAAGAGCTGAAAATATTTCAGAACCCACATAATTTCCATCTTGTTGTCAAGCCACAACCATTGTTTCAGAGAGAAGGCTCTATATGAAAAAGACTAGGTCTTTTTTTTTTTTTTTTTTTGTAATCACGTGCCTCTAGATATGAAAAAAACTAGGTCTTTTGAATCTCCATTTCTCTCCCCACCTCCTTATACATTCCTTTCTCACTCCAGATAATTGCCTCCTCCCTGCAGGTTTATTTCCAAAGTAATTCAAGAAAATTGCTTTGACCCCTGTTTGATGGATCCACACGTTGTGATCTTCTGTGGCTCCTAAAATGTTTTAGAGTTTTCTGGCGGGGGGATAGGTTAGCTTTTTCTTGGCCATAGACTGGGTAGTTCTGGTATGACAGCAAATGTAATCTAATTTTTCTTCTTTTTTCTCATTTATTTATTCATTCATTTTTTTTTCAGCTCCAGCTCCAAGGAATTCTGATTTTTAGATGATGAAAAAAAGGAAGGAAAGAAAGGAAGGAAGAAGTAGAGGAAAGAAAGCAAGAAAGAAATGAATAGCAGCATCCAACAATGAAGTTTACATGTACCGTAAGGGAAAGAATTTTGTAAGAAAGCGTTTATTTGCAGATAATGTCTGCAAATTGCACCTGTGGCCAACCAGAAATGGGGAGGACTGACAACTGCAGCAAGTCACTTACCAGTTTCAAAATTATATTTATCTCATTTTCCCCATTTTTAGTAGTTGAAAACACTTCAACACATTCACTGTTAATAATTCTTGCCTCTGAGCATATAGGAAATAGGTTAGTGATGGGACGCGCTCAGGATTATAGGCCATGGTGGGAGATAAGAAGATCTTTGAGACCTGAACAACTTCCTCCATGAGGCTGTCACTCAGGGCAGCTCCTGGCTAAGACCTGGGAACCGTGCTGTTAAGCTGTGCTGACATGGAGTTAGAAGGAATGTGGAGGAGGGCTTTCCAGAAGGCAGGAGCCTGGAACAGGGACTTGAGGGTCTTGAAGAAAAGGCATGTGGGCAGGAGTGTCAGGAGGGCCATGAGGTAATGCTCCCAGAGTGCTCTGAGCCCTCTGGTTAAAGGACATTTAACCACAGATTATTATCCTGCCTATTATTTGTGTCTGTAATAACAGCTATGACAATGGATGCTGTAAAGGTCAGCCCTGGGGCTCCTGTTGTCTGATGCACTTAGTAAGAGTTGGGGGTGGAAAAGAGTTGATGAGGCTTGCTGTTGATCTAAACACTTTTCAGCCGGCCAAGGCCAAGGCATGGGGTGCCTATGAGAAACCCCAGATGAAACTGATCTCCTGTGGTCCTCAGGCAAGGATGGCAGCTGAAATTTAACTTGAATATGTGCAAGGTAAGGCCCACGGTGTGAAAGCTCATCTCAGCATCTTTTTGAGGGCAGAACTCTCAGGGTGGAACCCTGAGAGGCTGGACCAGACACAGAGAGTAGGCACTCACTCAGTTCAGGGCAGAGGCCTGCCTTGGTCACCAAGCACACAGCATGCCAGGTGGAGTGGGGCCATGGGCTCTGGGCTCCTGAACAGTTACTAGGCCCCACAGGGGTTTGGACTGCCCTTTCCTGTCTAGAGTCATCTCAGATCTCACTGGGTATTGCTTGGTAGGACTGTACCAATTCCACCCCTTCACCTTACATGAAGAGAGGGCGGATCTTGGAGGAGAGACCTGCCCAAGGTCACCCAGCTAGAGGGAGGTTGAGCTAGGACCAGAAGCTGGGCCCTTGTCTTCCAGTTGGAGTATCTCCTCCACTCCACCTTGTCTGCACGCCTCCCATCCAACCTGAGGCAGGTAAACAGCTGCCTCACAGCCCCCAGCTGGAGATAGTGGGAGATGGGAAGCCCAGGGGCCACCCAGTTCTCCTTACTCCACTCCAGTCACTTCCAACAAATGTGTTTTGAGTACTTGTTACATATCATGCACTGTCACACATGGGGGATAAGGACATGAAGTTTAGTATCAGACCTTGGTCATTTAATCCCTTTGAGCCTTGACTTCCTCATCTGGAAAATGTGCAACACCAACCCCTGTGTCTAACACATATAGTGAGTGTTCCCTTAAAGGTACAAGATGAAGGCCAGCTCTCAGGAAGTTGGCGTCTGTCAGGGGAGCCAGGTTCATCATCAGCGATACTCAATGTGTACAAACAAAGTTGTTTAAGAGCAGAAGAAGGAATAACTAACTCTAGCTAGGCTGTACCAATATCTGCTCTGCCACACTGCGGCTGGATGACCAGAAGCAAGTTCCTCACCCTCTCTAACGGAGCCTGAATTGCCTTATTGGTAAATGTGATGATGTAAGTAGCACATAAATGCCAGCTTATGGATTTATGAATTGGAGATAACAAATATAAAGCATTTGACAGTTAGTAGGCATCAATAGAGTATATCTTTTTTTTTTCTTTTCTTTTTTTTGCTTGAAGCCAAATCTTCACAGAAGAGGTAACATTTGTGTTAGGTTTTGAGAGACAGGCAGAGCTTTATGGGGAGAAGATGGACAGGGCAGCATGCACAGAGGCATGAAGACATGAAAATATGGCATCTTCAGAGAAGGACAAGAAGCTTGGGGATTCTGGAGCAAGGCATGTGTAGGAGAGTGGTAGAGAGACTGGGACCAGGCTGTGATGGGCCTTGTACCCAATGTAAAGAAATTTGGATCTATGAACAATGAGGACCGTTAGGGGTTTTTGAACTTAGGCAAGACATGGTCAAATTAGCATTTATAAGATATGCTTTGTTAGCATTTCCTTGGCTGTTTGTTTTTGCTTGTTTCACCGAGAGTCGCATTCTAACAACAGTAACACAACAGTGATAAACTCCTGAATGTCTATCAGAACTCTCTTCATTGCAAGTGACAGGAAACCAAACTCAAGTTAGGTGTGATGGTTTGAAAATATGTCTGCTGGGCCAAGTGTAGTGGCTTATGCCTGTAGTTTGGGAGGCTGAAGTGGGAGGATCACTTGAGGCCAGGAGTCCAAAACCAGCCTGCGCAACATAGTGAAACTCCATCTCTACAAAAAATAAAACAAGTTAGCCAGGTGTAGTGGTGCATGCCTGTAGTCCTAGCTACTCAGGAGGCTGAGGATTGCTTGAGCCCAGGAGTTTGAGGCTGCAGTGAGCTGTCATTGCACCACTGCACTCCAGCCTGGGTGACATCGTGAGACACAGTCAAAAAAAAGAAAGAAAGGAAGGAAGGAAGGAAGGAAGGGAGGGAGGGAGGGAGGAAGGAAAAAGATGTTCACAAATTCTTTGATACTCCTCCCTTCAAGTGGTAAAGGCTGATCCCCCTCCCTTTGAGCATAGACTGGACTTGATAATTCATTTCCCACAAATAGAATAAGTGGGAAGTGACAATGCAAGACTCCAGAGACTAGGTCATAAAAGGCACAGAGGCTTCCCCCTCACTGGCCCTCTCCTGGGTGACTCCTCCGGAGGAAGCCAGCCGTGTTCTGAGAACACTTCATCAGCCTAAGGACAGCCCGCATGGCAAGGAACTGAAACCTCTGTCAAAAGACACATGGGTGGACCAGCATGTGATTTCACATCCTTCAGGCCTGGTCAAGCCTCCAGATTCCTTGCTAACATTCAGTCTGAAATCATATGAGAGACGCCGAGCCAGCACCACCCCGCTAAGCTGCTCCCAAATCCTTGACCTACACACATTGTGCAATAAGAAATGTTTGTTTTTTGAAGCCCCTAAATTTTGCAGTAATCTATTATGCAGCAATAGATAGCTAATACATCAGCTTAAGCAAAAAGGAAACTTATTGGTGTACATAACTGTGAAGACTAGAGGTAGGGACAACTAGATGCGAGTCATCAAAAGACATCATTGGGGGCTGGACGTGGTGGCTCACGCCTGTAATCCCAGCACTTTGGGAGGCTGAAGCAGGTGGATCATTTGAAGTCAAGAGTTTAAGACCAGTCTGGCCAACATGGTGAAACTCCATCTCTACTAAAAACACACAAAAAATTAGCTGGGCGTGTTGGTACATATCTGTAATCCCAGCTACTCAGGAGGCTGAGGAAGGAGAATTGCTTGAACTCGGGAGGTGGAGGTGGCAGTGAACTGAGATGGCACCACTGCCAGTGTCGAAATGAGACTGTCTCTAAATAAACAAATAAAAAGCTGGGCATGGTGGTGCATGCCTGCAATCCCAGCTACTCGGGAGGCTAAGGTGGTAGGATTGTTTGACCCCAGGGAGTCAAGGCTGCAGGGAGCCGTGATAGCGCACCACACACTCCAGCTTGGGTGACAGAGCCTCAAAGAAAAGACAGAGACCCTGCCTCAAAGAAAAAAAAAAAGAAAAGTTTCATTGCGTGTCCTTCATTCTGATTCGGTCCCATGCCCTAAGCCAATCGTGTGCTCTGATTGGCTAGGCCTGTCATTTGCCCAGCCCTGTTGACTAGGGGTGGGGTCAACTCTACCTGAAGCCCAGGGATTGGAGCAGGGGAGGTGCCCTCCCAGAAGAATATCAAGGTATGGTTGCCAGGAGGGGGAAATGGTTGCTGGACAGCAAAACAACAGGTATCTATTATACCCACATTTGCATTGTACTTTTCGGTGTGTGTCTCATGTGCATTATTTCTTGCTAGCTACTGTGACCTATTGGCTGTTCCTGGAATGCTCATGTTTTCTCACCCATTTAGGTCTTAAAGGCTACCTGCTCAACAAAACTTCCCTGAACACTGCATTTAAAATATGTAACCTCCCTCTACTTCTCCCCAAATTCTCAAATTCCCCTTCTCTGCTATATATATATATATATATATTTTTTTTTTTTCCTGATAGCTTAACACTATCATATTATTTTACTTCTTCATTTTCTTATCAGGCTCTCCCAGTTGAAGTGTAAGCTCCATGGGGTATGGACTTGTGTCCATTCTGGTCACTGCTACATCATCTGTGCCAAAACAGTGTCTGGCACATAGTAGGTACTCAATAAAAAATAGTTGAATGAATGAATGAATGTGCACAGCCATCCTGTGAGGTAGGTGGGATGGAGGTGATTCTCTCTGTGTTATAGATAAGGACACTGAAATTTGAGAGAAGGATCCTGTTGGTACAAAGATTTAAAAAAAATTTTTAACTTTAACTGTTCAGTGCTAATGAGAAAACAGCAGAGGGAACTTGATTCATTACAGTGTGTTCCAATCAAGTGAACGTTAAATGATGCCCTGATGCAGGAGTTCAAATAGAGAAAGTGGTAGGAGAATTGAGTCATTGCCTGGCACGTGGTGATACAGGCATCCCCAATGCAGAAAGAACCACCTGCTTGATCACAGTCAGAACTAAATCATGCTGGGAGTAGCAATTTTGTTTCAGCAAATAGCAACAGTTACATTTAAATTAGTGTGACTAATTTGGATCTTACTGGTTTTATAGTTTCTTTTAAATAGAATTTGTAAGCTTGTTTTCATTTTATAGTTGATTGTAAACCCCAAACCTCAGTAAGTTTTGTACCTAGTTTTATGTTCATACACATTTAAGGAACTTTAAAATAAAAATTAAGTAACTTTGTGAGGATTTGTATCCTTTCAAAAGGAACTTGCTTAGTATTCAAGATAGAGAAACATTGTTTCAGAAGATTTCAAATCCTCTTCTCACTGGAGATAAAAAGGAGGAGTTGCAGAAAGATGTTCTTAGAACAGGGCTCAGAACTTCATTACTGGGAGCTTAAAGACTGTCTGGGTGAATCCAGCCCTGTCATTTTGCAGATAAGTAAACTGAAGCCCAGCGAGTTCAGGTCTCCTGGCCTTATCCTGCTTCCCACATAAGGATATCTGCCCCTAAAAGCTATCCCATCATTTCCATGGAAGTGATCTGGACAGAGTGACTTTTCAGCTAGTGGCTGCTGTAACTTGTAAGGCCAGGGCTGTGTTGTGGGCGAGGTGGAGGGTTAGGCATCAAAGTGGGGATTATTGATTCTTCCAATCTATGAACATAATAAATCATCTTTCCATTTATTTAGGTCTTTACATTTTCAGCTGTGATTTGAGTGTATTGCTCTGATTTTTGCTGGGAACGAGAGACAGCTGGGGAAAAGCTCCCAGCCCTCCTTGGAGGGCCCAGGCTGGGCAGCTCTCAAGCCTGATTAGCTCTGCTCCCAGAGCTGACCTCAAGGTAGCCATCTAAGGTAGAGATTTCTGAGGGTCCAGGTTGGTTTACCCTGGGTGTCTGGGGGAGATACATATGCCTGATTACTAGGGAAAAGAATGCACCAGGCCTGGTACAATGGTGCTTGCTTGCAATCCCAGCACTTTGGGAGGCTGAGGAGGGTGGATCACCTAAGGTCAGGAGCTCGAGACCAGCCTGACAAACATGGTGAAACCCCATCTCTACAAAAAAAAAAAAACCAAAAAACAAACAAACAATTAGCCAGGTGTGGTGGCACATGCCTGTAATCCCAGCTACCTGGGAGGAGGCTGAGGAAGAAGAATTGCCTGAACCTGGGAGGTGGAGGTTGCAGTGAGCCGAGAACGCACCATTGCACTCGAGCTTGGGCAACAAGAGTGAAACTCTGTCAAAAAAAAAAAAAAAAAAGGTGTGCCAGACAGGCCAGATATTCTCTCACCTGAGACCCTAGAGCTGGGCGGAGCATGGGAAGCACAGGAAATTTCCTGCCAGCCTCTCATTAGAAATCACGCATGAGGGAAATTGCGGAGTGTCTCCGGCCCTGCATCACTGGTCTCTGGTGGGAGGGAGAGGAACTGGCCCTATGGCAAACAGTTCCAGTGAAGCAGAAGCTGGTGCGGAGGAATTCATCCTGGTGGGTGATGGCTGAGTGCTACTGGCTGGGGCATGGGACTGGGGACAGCCAACTCAATTTCACCACCCCGAGCTTCATGAGGTTCTCAGGAGGCCCAATAACTTAGGAAATGCTTGTGTGGACTATGGCAAAGGACTGGCCTCCCTGAGCCTCCCACGGATTGATGGAGAAACAGGCAGTGAGATGGAATTTTGCTGATGCCATTTTTCATTTAGTGAATATTGAACTGGAACACCTATTGTGTCCTAGGCTCCGTGTTACACTGAGTGGGGGAAAGAAGAGGGTTGAGGCTTCATAGAGACAGTGTGAGAGAAAAAATGGACCAAGGACTAAAATAAAGCAAAGTATACTCTCTTAGTCACAAATGGTATGCCATGAGTGTTTGGGGAAGAGAAGTCTATTAATTATATTGCTACTGGGACTGAGGACAAAACTGAGATTTCTGATTTCCCAAGGCCGAAATCCAAAAAACTACAGTGATTTATTTCCTACCTCCTTCTAGCATTCTACAAACACTCTAATGACTATATGCCCTGTGCTCTTAGAAAGAGCTCGTAGGAGCCTATCACCATTAGGCTGTAAGGTTAGAGAATAACTCAGCATACAAGGAAGGCAATCGCCAGATATCTGGGCGGGAGGTTATTAGTGTTTTTAGTTTCCAGAATATTGCAGATCCTACTTGTCTATGTTTCCACACAGGGCCTTGCATGGTCAGTCACCCATAGCAGGGTGGAAAAGAAACTTACGAGCATTGAGGTGGCCTGCTGCATGCCAGGCATGCGGCTGACACTCTCCCTTCTTTATGTCACCTCATGTGTCAATCCAGTTCTTTTTTTTTTTTTTTTTTGAGATGGAGTTTTGCTCTTGTTGCCCAGGCTGGAGTGCAATGGTGTGATCTCAGCTCACCACAACCTCCACCTCCATGTTCAAGTGATTCTCTTGCTTCAGCCTCCTGAGTAGCTGGGATTACAGGCATGCACCACCACACCTGACTAATTTTTCATATTTAGTAAAGCTTGTGTTATACTGAGACTAAAGTCCCCAGTATCATCTCACAGCGTGATGGTCATGAGTGAGAAGATGGGTCAGTGTGTTACCTTGGTCCACCTCAGGACTTCCCTTATTGAGAGGATAAGTTCATCAGTTATTGTTTTAACTTACTTCCTGACCGTCTTCCCACACACTGTGAGCATCCTCACCCATCAAAACTCCCCCCTTTTCTCAGACTCAGATGAGGGTCTTTCTTTCTTTTTCTTTTCTTTTCTTTTTTTTTTTTTTGAGACCAGCTCTCGCTCTGTCACCCAGGCTGGGGTGCAGTGGTGAGATCTCAGCTCACTGCAAACTCTGCCTCCTGAGCGATCTGCCACCTCCACCTCCCAAATAGCTGAGACTACAGGTGTAAACCACCATATCTGGCTAATTTTTGTATTTTTAGTAGAGACAGGGTTTCACCATGTTGGCCAGGCTGGTTTTGAAATGTGCTCAAGTGATCCGCTTGCCTTGGCCGTCCAAAGTGCTTGGATTACAGGCATGAGCCACCTTACCCAGCCAGATGAGGGCCTTTCTTCTTGTTCAGTGGCCCATCCCTTAGCCTGTGTCCTTGAACCTATACGGTTCTATCTCCGCAAGAACTTCGTGCTGTCCCTCAACTTTCCTTTCCCTTTTTTTTTTTTTTTTTTTTTCTTTTCTAGACAGAGTCTGGCTCTGTCACCCAGGCTGGAGTGCAGTGGCCCAATCATGGCTCATTGCAGCCTCGACTTTCCAGGCTCTAGCGATCCTCCCACCTCAGCCTCCCAAGCAGCTGGGACCACAGGTGCACTCCACCATGCCCAGCTAATTTTTAGTATTTTTGGTAGAGATGGGTTTTTACCATGTTCCTGAGCTCAATCGATCCACTTCCCTTGGCTGTCCAAAGTTCTAGGACTACAGGCATGAGCCACTCCACCTGGCTCCCTCAGCTTTCTTTTGCTTACATTTTCAACTTTTTCCTCTTAACCGAATTCTTCTTCTCAAACAGCTCATATTTTCCAGTTTTAAAAGAAATCCTCCTTTGATCTCAGTACTCACCTCTAGCTATTGCCCCTCTAGCTACTTCTTTTTCCCCTCTATATTCACTGTCTCCATTTATTCACTCCTAATGTCTCTTTAAACTTACAGCTTTCACCACTGTGCCAAAATTCCACTGGCCAAGGTCACCAATTAATTTTCAACTGTCATATCCAAGAACACTGTTTAGGCCTTACTTTCCAGACTTTTTAAATATATCTGATATTGCCAATTCCTCTTACTTTGAAACCTTAACTCCTTTGACCTCCACAACATCATATACTCCTGGCCCTCCTCATTCCTGGATGACCATTTTCTTTGTCTCCTTCAGGGGTTTTTGTTCTTTGCTGTCGCTAAGTGTTGCTCTTTGGGGTTCTGCCCTCTTCTCATCTCCACCTGGGCATTCTTCATGGGTGGTCTCCTCGTGTTAATATCATCCATATGCAGATGACTCTCAACTCTGTTTTGCCTGAGGTCAGGGCTATGCAGTCAAACTGCTTGCTGGACAATGGAATCTGGACATTCTAAGAGCACTCCAAATTCAATGGGTTCAAACTCAATCCATGATTCTGTTCCCAAATATTTTCCTCTTCTGTTCTATCTCAATTGGTAGTAGTGCCACCATTCACCAGATCACCTAAACTATAAACTCATGATTAAAGCAGGATTGCTCAACCTCAGCACTCTTGATATTTTGGGCTGGTTAATTCTTTCTTTCCTTCCTTCCTTCCTTCCTTCCTTCCTTCCTTCCTTCCTTCCTTCCTTCCTTCCTTCTTTCTTTCTTTTCTTGTCTGGACAGGGTGTTGCTCTGTCACCCAGGCTGGAATGCAATGGTGCAACCATGGCTCACTGCAGTCCTGACCTCCCGGGCTCAAGCAATCATCCTGCCTCAGCCCCCCATGTAGCTGAGACTACAGATTCACACCACCACGGCCAGCTAATTTTTGTTTTTTTGGTAAAGATGGGTTTTTGCCACATTGTCCAGGCTGGTCTTGAACTCCTCACCTCAAGCAATCCACCCACCTCAGCTTCCCAAAGGGTTGGGATTACAGGCATGAACCATCATGCCTGGCCTGGATAATTCTTTGTTGTGGGGATGCTGTCCTATCCATTGTAGAATGTTTAGCAGCATTCCTAACCTGCATCCACTGGACACCAGTAGGAACCCACCAGCTGTGATAACCCAAAATGACTCCAGACATCAACAAATATCCCTTGTGAGACAGAGCTGTTAAAATATCCTAGGGTTGAGAACCACTGGGGTTAAAGGCATGGGTCTGGGAGTCACATATATTGGTGCCATTTTGGACTAGTTACTACCTCTCTGAGCCTCAGTTTGTTTTCTCTATAAGACAGACACAACTCTTACCTCATAGGAGGAACTTAATATAGGTAAAGTGCATAGGATCTCTCAACAAAAACACTTCTCTTTTCTCCACAATCCTAGGTCTTTCAGTTTTACCTCTTAAGTATTTCTGGTCTCTCCACACTTTTCCATTTCAACCTGGATTATTGCAACAGCTTTGCAACTGGTGTCAAAGCTTCCAGCCAGCCTTGCTCCCTTTAGATCCACACTCCACCTGGCACATGAGGCCTTCATGGTCTGGCTGCTGTGCACCTCTCTAGCCCCATCTCTTGCCCCTCCCAGCCTTGGATTTCTAGTCCAGCCACGTTGAGATGCTAGACATTCCTTTGTATACCATGCAGTTTCCTGTCCCTGTGCATTAGCTTGTGCTTGTCCTTCCTTCTGGAATAACTTCGCACACTCTTTATCTGGCTGACTCTCATTCTTTAAGGTTCACTTAAGTTTCACCTCCTCCAAAAAGTTAAGGCTGGAGCCTCCTTTCCCACGGGGTTCAGTGTCCCTCCTCTGTTCCAACAGTACCCTTGTCAGATCTCTCTCCTTGCATCTAGCTCACGACATCATGTTTTTGTTTCTGTGTCTGTCTGCTGGGCTGTGTGTGACGGGGACTATGGCTTTTTCATCTCTATATACGTGCCATCTAGTACATTCCCTGATACGCAGATGGTGCTCAGCAAATATTTATTGAGTGAATAAATGGATACAGCACTACCATTACCCTCTGTGTTAAGTTTAGAGCCATAGTTTAGAAGTGGTGATAAAATAGTCCATAAATCAGCTGTCTCTGTGGCTCAGAAGCAGCGTTTCCTCAGCCAGGGGCTTTTGGAAGGCACAGTGCTGAAGGGTAACACTCACATGAATGTGTGCGGTTGACGAATGATGCAGCCAGCGACACCACCCGATATCTGCTTACAACAGCAGCAGCGGCTCTTCTGAGAAGCAGGGGGCATTTTCTTCACCTTTTCCATGGGTGGCCTTTCAGGTATCCACCATCAGCCTGGAGAGAAGGTAGAGGACAAAATCCAGCCCCTAATTCAGGGCCTTTCCTGTCAGTGAACTTCTTCATCTAGCTCCTTCACTCACCTCTGAATTGACATATTTGCATTTCTAAATTTAAATTTAAATTTTTGCAGTTGATGCAGCCATTCATTCTACAAATACAGTCACAAATACAGTCCTCCCTTGGTATTGGCAGGGTATTGGTTTCAGTATCCCCGTGGATACCAAAATCTGAGGATGCTCAAGTCCCTCACAGTGAGCCCGGGTATCTGCAGGTTCTGAAGCCTGTGGATATAAAGGGCCAAATGCATATATGTATGTATATATTTTGAGACAGTCTTGTTTTGTCACCCGGGCTGGAGTGCAGTGGTGAAAATGCACCTCACTGCAACCTCGACCTCCCAGGCTCAAGTGATTCTCCCGCCTCAGCTTTCCAAGTAGCTGGGACTACAGACGTGTACTACTATGCCCGGCTAATTTTTGTATTTTTAGTAAGGATAGAGCTTTGCCATGTTGGCCAGGCTGGTCTCAAACTCCTGGGCTCAAGCAATCCGCCCGCCTCAGCCTTTCAAAGTGCTGGGATTACAGGCGTGAGCCACTGCCACCGCGGCCAGCCTCAAATCCATAAATTAAGCTCTACTGTGTGCTGGGTGCTGGGGTGGAAGACTGGCACAGCTGTTGTTCACAATACAGTGCATAACGTAGGAGAGGTTTATTTGCTACTGTTCTTCGACCCAGGATCCCATAGAGAAGCCTGCCAGAACGCGAGGCCTGCTCCTTCCCGGGCATTAGCGCTTTTATACTCTGCTCTTACTAAGCGCAGGGAAAGGAGTCCTGGCAGGTGGCAAGCAGAAGTTAGAGCTATTTAGTCACTCCCGCCCTCCGTCCTCCTCCAATGACAATAAGGTTTTGTTTGTCAGGCATAAGGTTACAGGATTGGCCTGTGGAGTCCAGAAGCTCTTTCCGCGCTCGGCTCTTTGAGCCTCAGTTTCCCCATCTGTCAGATGTGTGTATGTGGGAGGGGGGCACGGAGTAGATCTACCTAGATCACCTGGGGCCGTCCCTTCCAGTTTTGGGGGAATGTCGGGGTGTCTGTGAGGGGGAGGGAGGACTCCGCCACGCGAAGGTAGTTTTAGCCGCAGCAACCAGCCAAGTGTGCCCGCGGAGACCGGCAGGGAATTCCAGGAGGCCCCTCTGTGGAGCGGTCCCCAGAGCCCGAGGGCGAGCTGGAAGGGTTCCTGCGGCGAGGCGGGAATGCTCGGTAGCCTCTGAGAGCAGTTCGCTGGCGAGAAACCCGGCTCCTGCAGGGCAGGGATCAGCCGGGTCGCGCCTTGTAGGGTGGGGTGGGGTGGGGCGGGGCCGGGGGAGGGCGGTGGAGTCATGAAATTCCCAAGAAATTCCTTTCCATTGCCCCACCCCGCCCCCTTTCCTAGGGTGCCGACCTGTCCAGACCAAGATTCCCTGGAAAAGAAAAAATGCATGCTCTTCGGGTTTCCTCGCGTCCCTTCTCCAGCCCCCTCCCACCCCGGGATTTGGAGCGCGCGTGGGAGCGCAATAACGGTGGCGGGGAACGGGTCCAATCCCGGCGGCTCCTGGGGCTCCCGAGCGCCCTGCCACTCAGTCCCCCAGCTCAGGGAGGCGTCTCCCGGCTTCAGTCCCTTTCAGCTTAAGCTGGCGTCACATGAACCGCGGGGGAACGGGCACCGCGGGAGTGGGCGGGGGGGTGCGCGCTGGGAGGGGGCCGCCCAGTCCACCTATATGCGCCGCAGCCTGGCTGACGGATGCCAGGAATTCCCAATGAGAGGCGATGGGGGGAAGTTTGGGCAACTCGGCCTGGCCAATGGAGAGCCTCGGGAGGGCTCTGCCCCTTCCCCCCGCCCCCGCCCGCCTCGGCTCCCGCAGCGCAAGTGTGTCCGCCTAGCTCAGTGTGCGTGGAGATTAGGTCCAAGCGCCCGCCCGGAGGCAGGCAGTCCGCGAGCCCAGCCGCCGCTGTCGCCGCCAGTAGCAGCCTTCGCCAGCAGCGCCGCGGCGGAACCGGGCGCAGGGGAGCGAGCCCGGCCCCGCCAGCCCAGCCCAGACCTACTCCCTCCCCACGCCAGGGCAGCCGCCGTTGCTCAGAGAGAAGGTGGAGGAAGAAATCCAGCCCCTAGCACGCGCGCACCATCATGGACCATTATGATTCTCAGCAAACCAACGATTACATGCAGCCAGAAGAGGACTGGGACCGGGACCTGCTCCTGGACCCGGCCTGGGAGAAGCAGCAGAGAAAGGTTAGCAGCTGCCCCCGCCCACCGCAGCCCCCAGCCCCGACCAGCTCTGCCCACCGGGTTCTAGGATCCGGGCTCTGAACCGGTTCCGGGCGCGCACGGGAGGGGGCGGGGGCGGCGCGGCCGCTGCGAGGTGGGGTGTTGGGTTACAGGCGCCTGGCGGAAGCGGGAGCGCCCCTGCCCCGGAGCCCGCGAACGCTGGGCCGTATCGCGGGGAGGTGGCGCCGCCGGCGGGCAGGTCTCCTTGGGGGTCCGTGGTCCAGGCCACCCTGCGGCTGCTGCAACCATCCCCGCGTGGGCTTTGCGCGGGGGCGGTGCTCCTCAGGCTGGGGCTGAGACCCCGGCTCGGGGCTGCTTGCCCCGGATCGATTTTCCCTTTTTTCCGCCCCCGGCCACCTCTCCATATGGCGTGCGGTGGCAGCGCCACTTCCTGGGCCGCCCTGGGTTCAAGCTGAGTGGCGGGCCGCCCGGGACCCTGCGGCCCCCCAGGCCGAGGGGAGACCACCGGAGAGATCGGCGGCCGCCTCCGGATCTGCCTAGAGAAGGACCAGCTGGAGTGCGGCTGGGGCCGAGAAAACTGGGGGGCGTACGCTGGCTCCCCCGCGGGCCTGGTGGAGGCGGGGTCAGGACGGCAGACCGTTTTATTGCTTAACTCAGTGGGTTGGTAGCTGTAAGACCCACATGGGCTTGCGTCTACGTCCTGCCCCTCCGACCCCCGGGAAAGGTGGGCAGCTCGGTTCGAGTTGAGGGGCCCCAGAATGAGGGTCTGTCTTAGGGGATATTTGGGGCCAGTCACTGGGGATCCCTGCTTAGCCACGGAGCTGCTTCCCAGGCAGGCGCGGTGTGCCGGGTGCGCGCCCCGCCTGGGAAGCTGGGCTCGGAGCTGGGCTCGGAGCTGGCGATGGGACCCGGGCACAGTGGCCAGTGGCAGGAAGAGGTCAGAAACCACTCGTAGTGGTGGGGGGAGGGCGCCTCAACCCTGCCGCTGCTTCCTGCCTGCGCGGTGAGCCCGTGCCCCCAGGCGGCCACGTACCCTGAATACCCCTTTCCCTCCCCCTCCTCCCGGCTGCCCGCTTCCATCCGGTCCCTCCCCGTTTCATACCCTCCCTCCACACCCCACCCCCCCGGCTGATCTGGGAATGGGGTTTGGGGTGGGGGGGACAGGATGGCGCGTCCCTTTGGATAGTGCGGTTAGGGCTGGGCTTGGGAGAACGCTCATGTCCAAAAATGGTAACATTCATTCCCTTTTTTAAACTTAAAAGGGGGGTAGTTTATAGAGCCGACTGAAGTTTTTTTTTTTCAGCCAAAGGCATCCTGTATTAGCTCACTCAGGAATCCTAGGCCCTGAAACCGAGCCCTTTTACTCACTTCATCAGACAGGCAGAGGTAATCTAAAACACACACAATGGGCTTCCTCAAAGCAGGACGACCTAGGCTACGGTGCCCAAGGCCTATATGCAGGGCTGGGCCCTATACAGCGACATCGGTCATCTACATCGGACATGGGAAGGTCCCCTGACTTCGAACTGATTTCTTTGTAATGTGCCAGTTGCTTAAACTCCCCCTCTTCCTGTCATCTTCCTAGTAAGAGCTGAGGACTGGGGGAGCTGCAGACAGTCCCCCACTCACTTGGCTAATTTCCTGGGACCGTGGGTGCTGTGGGTGGAACTGAAAAGTGAGTGGGTAATTTGGAGATCCCTATGGGGCACCAGGCAGAAGGCTCTTTAATAATTTCAGGGTGAAGCCTTCTTGCGAATGGATTTTAAATTAGAAGTGAGGTTAGGATGGTGGACTGGGGTCTTCCTTGGGGTTTAGAAGCAAAGAGAAATCCCTGCTTAGGGAGCACCTGCTTCGTGCATGGGAGGGGCAGGAGTAACAGAGCTGCCCAGGAACTAGGCCCCAGGAACTGCCCAGGAAAAGGACTGTGAGACCAAGTTCCTGGGGGACAGACACTGAGCACTGGCCTGAACATAGTATTTAATATTTCTGAATGAATGAATATATTAAACGCAGTTGGGGAGAAGAATATAGATTCCCAGGGCTCTGACCTGGGTGGCAGTGGGTGTGCCCCAGGCCTTTGGGCAGCCAGCTAGGAAGAGGTGGTCTGGGAAATTGGGTTATCCTGGAGGCAAACTCAGCAGTGCCAAGAGCTGGCATTTGCTGATATGTGCCAGGCACGCACAAGGATGAGGAAACCAGGGCCAGAGAGGGGAAGTAACTAGCTCCAAGTCCAGACTGGTGTTTGGTGGGACTGGGGTGCAGCCATGTTTGGGACCGGCACCTTCCCCTCACTTGTCCCTCCTTGGCAAGGGAGGCAGGAAAGCTGGGCCTGGCAGCCAGAGCCAGAGCATCTCGGAACCAGGAGAGCGGACACGTGCTTTGGGCGGGGTTGATGGAGGGGCCACACAGAAGGAGCTCTGGGCCTGACTCTGAAGATTCAGATCCACATTTTTTTGTTTCCTGTTAATTCTCTAGATTATCTTTCGTGGGCCTCAGTGTGCAGAATTTCTGGCCTGCCTAGTTCTCAGCAGGTTGATATTAAGGAGGTAGTATTACAGGTGAGGGATAAGACTTAAGGTAAACATGTTGCTTTTGACACTCTTTCTACTGACTGGGAGGCGGGGTTTGTGTGGGACCGGAGTCCACAAGTGGACAGAGGCTGATGGTTCCAGAGGAGGCAGTGAGTGAGTGTGAGGAAGGGAAGAGGAGGACACAGTGTAAAGGGATACAAAGGTCACCGGTAGAAGGCAGAAGACCCTCTTTTTAGCTTTGGTGCAGCCATGGCTATCTGTGAGACTTTGGGCAAGTCTTTCCATTTCATTGAGCTTTTATTATTAGATCATTCAGCAAATACTTTGTGAGCACTCATTCTGGGCCAGACACAGTTCCAGGTATTAGGGATGGGGCACTGAGCAAGACAGACCAAGCTCCCGTTCTCGTGGCACTTTCATTAGGTTTCCTCCTCTGTAAATGGGATGCATTTCTGCCCACGGAGCCCTCAGGACTCTTCCGGGGAATCAGGTTAAATGACGCATTGAGAAATGCTTCCTTGGTGAAAGTATGGCCTGATGTGGATGCAGGGAGAAGTCTGTGCAGGCAGGAGGCATGACTCAAGGAGCTGCACTGGCTTGGCCGAGGCTTGTCCCTCTTTCAAAGAATGCTTCGGTGCGGAGTTCATGGGCTGGTCGCCATGCCTCCAGACACAAAATGCAGTTATCTTCCAGATAGAGCACGTGGATTAGAGGCACTCCTCTCCTTTTCCAGCTTTCATAATCTTCCTGGTCTTTGAGGCTGGGCTCTGAAGTTGCTTTTCCTAGGAGCTGCTGTTATTTTCAGGGTGACTGCGGCCCCCAGTTTTCTCCCTTATGTAATTTTGCTCATGTTCTTAGGTGTGTGTACCTAGTGTAGGTCAAGTTGGAGAGAGCATCAACTTGGAGTAGGTTCCTGGCTCTATTATTTTCAGGCTTGTGACCTTGGGCAAGTTCCTCTCCGAGTCTCCAATTCCCTACTTATAAAAAAGAGCTAATACCCACCTTGCTGGCTTGATGAGAACAGATATGTAAAATAGTAGCTTCTGCTGTTAAATTTTATTTTCTCTCTTCCTTCTCAGGTCCTGAAGATTCTGGTTTAATGTGTGTTTCTACAGGTGCCAGTCTGCGGCCTTTTACATGCAGGAACTTAATCAATACTTGTTGAGCTAATGGATGTTTAAACATAGAGGCAGTGTTGGCAAGTGAAAAGAGGTGGTTGTGAATAAGGCCCACATCTCCATTCAGCAGACAGGTGAGGGTAGGTCACAGGAAGAGGGGACGTGTTGTTTGCACTTCCTTCTGGACAGCTAGGCCATTGCAGGAGCTAGCCAAGGCCACCAGTCAAGGTGGAGGACTACAGAGAGGGGAGGATCTGCTGTAAAAGAGTTTACCTGGGGAGAGATGGGACATCCAAAATCAGGGTGATGCCTTGTAGAAATAAAACCAGAAAGAGGAGAGGATTGGCTGTCCTCTCCATTCTTAGTCCCCTCCCTGTTCTGCTCTCCTTCCAGCTTCACCCCATGCAGTGTCCGTGGAGGCAGGGACCCAGCCTGTCCTGTTCTCTGCTGAATTCCTAGTGCTGAGCACAGGGGCAGGCCTGCTGTAGGTGGCCTGATCTAGAACTGTCTCTGAAAAATGGAATAAATGGCATCATGCGTGGCTCCCAACTTCAGGCTTGGGGGCGGGGAAGGCAATGAAATGCTTTATGTTCAGATAACCACCTATCCTGGGGCTGTCCCAGACTCTGCAGATAAATGTGTGCTGGGTGCACCATGAGTCCAAATCTTGGTCCCCCTGTTGACTGTTGAGATCTTGGCAAGTCAGTTTACCTGCTGTGTGCCTGATGATATCAATGGGGAAATGGGGATAATAATAGTTCTTGCTTGATAGAGTTGCGTGGAGGTTTAAATGAAGCAATGTATGTAGGGATTTAGCACAGCACCTAGCGTATAGTGAGTGCTCAGTAAATGTTATTTGGAGGAACCAGAATTTCTATGGTCTTTACCCAATAGGCTTTGAGATAAGCCATAGTATATAAACCCATCTTTGCAGGAGCCAAGGTTGTTTAGGGGTGTACGGGAGTTGCGTTGTCCTTGACGTCTGACCTTAACCTCTGTGATGGCTCAATCTCTTCACCTGTGGAATAAGGTAGCCTTCCTTGCCTACCGTACTCCCTGGGTATGGGGATGAAGGGTAGATGTTAAAGTACTTAAAAAACAAACAACCCCACCATGTCAGCTTATATAGGGAAAATGGCCACACAGTAGGAATTCCCTGTAAGTGATTTAACTCTGGATATCTTCAGGCTGAGGCATTCCTTTTTTTAAGATGGAGTCTCGCTTTGTCACCCAGGCTGGAGTGCAGTGGCGTGATCTCGGCTTATTGCTACCTCCATCTCCCAGGTTCAAGCAATTCCCCGGCCTCAGCCTCCCTAGTAGCTGGGATTACAGGCAGGCACTACCACACCTGGCTAATTTTTGTATTTTTAGTAGAGATGGGGTTTCTCCATGTTGGCCAGGCTGGTCTTGATCTCCTGACCTCATGATCTGCCAGCCTCGGACTCCCAAAGTGCTGGGATTACAGGCATGAGCCATCGCCCCGGCCCGGGCTGAGGCATTCTTTGGGCCCCACCCATCCCTCCCAGCAGTGAACCCAGCCCTGCTTTATCTGAACATCTGATGTGTCTCCTTCTCCAAACCTTGCCCCATTGGTTGGCGAAGTGATTGACAAAGCCTGAGGAGAGGTGGACTGGGGAATAGGGCTGCAGAGGCCAGCTGGCCTCAGACCAGGCAGGTGGGGGCTGCTTCTGGCTGCTACCCAGGCTGCGGTAAGACAGGCAGGTGTGAGGAGGCCTGGTGAGCCCTGAGAACCAGATTTTCCAGTTTTGAGAAATGGTGGTACTCTAAGGGGCTGCTGAAGTCGCCGGACACTGGAGTTTGGTTTGGAGGAGAATGAGGCTAGCAGCTCCTGTAAGATGCATGGCTGCCACCTTCTCAAGAGGAAGAGGAGGAACCTCCCTCCCTTCAGTCTGACTTCCTGGGGAGGTGCTGCAGGCTCTGCAGGCTGTGTTGGACTTGGACACCCCTTTTCATCTGCTCGAGGAAGGCCTGGGGCTGGGCACCTGGCTGGGGCCATAAACCATCAGTCTGGCTCAAAGACTTGTCACACAAGACCTGGGGGCCTGGAGCCAGGGTGGGGCAGCCGGAGCCTGAGATGTGGCCTAGTCACAGATGTGCTACCGCGGGTCTCTGGGAAAGAGCCCAGCCCTTAATAGGGTGAGAATATGGATGGTTCCTCCTCATGGAGGCAATCAGTAGATGTTCATTAAACCCCTGTTAGGTATCAAATGCTCTGCTTGCTGTGTGGAGTGTGGAAATGATGGTTTAGGTAGACAGAGAACCAGAAAGATGCGGAATTGCAACAGGCTCTGCCAATAATGGCCATTGGCAGAAGCTTGTGGAATAGGAGCTGCATCTCAAAGGAAGGAAGTTCTGCTGGGAGCCTTACTTTTCTCTGGCATTTCAGCTGCATGTATGTGTGCGTGCGTGTGTGTGCATGTGTGTGTGATGTAGAACAGAGGTGGGGAGAGGGGAGATGCCTGAAAGGGCAGAGCAAAGCAACAGTGACTATCCTGCTGGGGAACACCCCCTCCTATTACTCTCCCTTATCATTCTTCTATTATAGTTTTAAATTTGTGTTTCATAGAGATGGGGGTTTCGCTATGTTGCCCAGGCTGATCTTGAACTCTTGGCCTCAAGTGATCCTCCTGCCTCAGCCTCCCAAAGTGCTGGGATTATAGGCGTGAGCCACTATGCCTAGCTTCATTGTTCTTTTCCATTTGTTTTGCCCCTCCCAGAGCTGACCTCTCACCTTTCTGCGAGAGGTGGCCAGGCCATCTGGACAGGTCACAGACCAGATTCTCAAGGCCACACCTCTGTACAGATATTGTTGGGATCATCCCAGCCAGTTAATCCCACCTGAGCTGCCTCCATGTGTAACCCACCTATGGTTTTCCTGGACTTGGTATGGAGCCAAAGCGCACCTTCTCCACCGGCCCTGCTTTTATGCCCTCTTTAGAGTACACAGAGAGGTGTTGGTAGGCCATGTCTCTGCAAGAGGGGCCTGTGGATTGAGCTGAGTTACTCACCATGGACACTGGTGGGGTCCTGGAACCCACCAACTGAGTTGGTTTGGGCAGTTCTAGTCTGCACCTCCCCGGAGAGGTCACGGCAGAGAGGCCGGGGCAGAGGAAACCCGCTGAGCCTACTTCCTTAGTTCTGGCAGATGGGTCAGCCCCCACTGCACTCATGATTCAGTTTAGCCCAGGGTTCTGGCTCCATCTCCCGAGGTGCCAGTGCAGGTGGCCTCCTAAGTACTGTTTGGCCAAACCTGGCTCTGACTGAGGCAAGGAGCCTTAGGAGTGGTGGGGACAGGAGACATAGTAAACCAGGGCTCAGAGCCACCCTGGAACCCCTCCTTCTTCCTTCTTCATGCATGACCAAGGTTTCTGTATTCATCCATTCTCACGCTTCTAATAAAGACATACCCAAGACTGGGTAATTTATAAAGCAAAGAGGTTTCATTGACTCACAGTTCAGCATGGCTGTGGAGGCCTCAGGAAATTTAAAATCATGGCGGAAGGGGAAGCAAACATGTCCTTCTTCACATGGCTGCAGGATGGAGAAGTGCAGAGCGAAGGTGGGGAAAAGCCCCTTATAAAACCATTATATCTTGTGAGAACTCACTATCATGAGAACAGCATGTGGGTAACCACCCCCGTGATTCAATTACCTCCCGCTGGGTCCCTCCCGTGACACGTGGGGATTATGGGAGCTACAATTGAAGATGAGGTTTGGGTGGGAACACAGCCAAACCATACCTGTTTCCCACCTATCCCCAGGCTGGGCATCAAGTCCAGGCTCCCAGGAATCCATCCTTCTCAGCAGATGGGGGGAAACGCATGGAGAGGGTGGCTCAGGCTCTCCCTTCCCTGCCTTTCTTGCTTTCCCTCCTTTCATGTCGTCCCAGAGGGTTATCTGGCGGGTGAGTCTGGTTATCTGGGCATGGTGAGTCTGGTCTAGTGATGGGCAGGCCCCAAAGCTGTGTGTGGCAACATTCATGACCCCAGCTGGCCCCTTCTGCATGCACCATTCTGCCATGAAGTTAACAAAATTCCTTTTCTTGTAATAATTCTAGTGGCTCCCCTTTTTGAGCACATGGTAATTATCAGCAACTGTTCTAAGGACTCTACATGCATGAGCGCATCTAACCCTGTGAGGTGGATCCTCCTGTTATCCCATTTTGCAGATGAGAGAGCTGGCTGGGAGAAGCTGCAGAACTCCTCCAGGCCCACACAGCCAGCAAGTGGTGGAGCTGGGATCTGAAGCCAGGCAGTCGGGCTCCAGCATTTGCACTTCTTCTCAACTTTGCTCTGCTGCTTATACAACAAATGCTTGCGTGGGTAGAATACTTAGCCCAAGACACACGTATACAAACAAAACTCTGGTGATGGAAATGTTCTGGAATTGGATAGTAGTGGTGGTTTAACAGCCTCACAAATATACCTGAAACCACTGGATTGTACGTTTTAAAATGGTGACTTTTATGCCATGGAATTTTTAAAAACCTAAGAAATTTTTAACTAATATAAAGAAGAAAATGACAATTGCTTGTCATCCCACCTCCCAGAGGTAAACAAGCATTCACAGGATTTCTGATGGCTTCTGCCATCCTTGTCCCTCTTCCCTCATTTGTGTGTCCCCTTCTCTGTCATGCCCAGTGTTTAGAGCTGGGGTCCAGGTTCATGATGAGTGAGAGGAGCCTGGAAGAGGAAGACAAGGGCGGGAGCTTTTGTAGAAAGCGGGATGAAGGATGTGGCTCTTTCCTTGGAAACTGACCAGAATAGATCATAGATACGCACAGGCAAACAGAAGACTGGGTGGGATGGGGAGAGGTGGCCTTCAGTTTCCAAGTCTCAGTCCAAGGGGAAGATTCCTTCCCAATCTCTGTCTGTAAACCCTGTTGGCCTGGGATTGCTTCTCTCCATGTGCTCTCCCCAGGGCTGGCAGGGTGGAGTCCACGTGAGGCAGCTTTCCTTAGGGTTGTAGGCAGGGGAAGGGGAGGGCAGGGTCAGGCTGCCCCCCAAAGGAGGCAGCTGCACCACTCTTGGAGGTTGCCTAGCAATCGTGGGGAAAGGTGACCTGGCCCACTACAGAGGTGGGAGGAGAATAAAAGGCAGCCGAGGATGGAAATCGGGCGTACATTGCAGAGGATGCTGTTCCCCTGGAAACTGCCTCCTTGGTCCTTGGCTACAGCAGGGGTGGGGATCTGTTCTCCATTAAGAGGGAGTGGAGTCTTCCCTAGGCCTGTCACCCACAGGTCAGGGCTGGGGGACCTAGGGAAACCCTTCTTGCACATGGAGTGTATGTCAGATGCGTATGTCAGTGGCTGCATTTAACGTTGACAACAGCCTTGTAAGATATGTGGGATGATGACACTTCATAGATGGAGATCCTGAGCTTCGAGATAGAGAACAACATGCTCACGGCCACACAGTTAGAGAGGCCTGGAAATGAAGGTGCTGGTACCCTTCACCCTTAAAGGGAACCATTCATTTTGGTTCAAAGCATTTCACAAGCCCAAGGTACTCGGAGGTAAATGTAAACACTGACCACCTCCTGGGGAGGGAACAGAAGATGAGGGAAGGCTGGAAAGGTGTGTTACCTGTTTTATATCAACCAACCAGCCAGCCAGTATTTATTAACAGTGTCTTGGTTTTCCAAATAAGCACAAAGCTTAATAGTTCACACTGATTAAAGGCTGAATGGTTTGGATTACCTCCACCTGTCAAACAACTCTTTGGGGAAGGGACTGTTAGTTTTCTTGGTACAGACAGGGAAATGGAAGCCCAGAGAGGTTAAGTAACTTGCCCAATATTAGGCAGATTGACCTCAGAACTCGGCTCTTAACCAGAAGTACAGACACACTCTTTGCTATTAGGAGTTTATGTTTGAATTGGGAGGCAAGGCTTATATAGAATTGAAATAAGAGGACAACTCATTGTGGCACATTTTTGACATTTATGCTTCCATGTGTGGCTTTCTCTCCAGTAATCATGGTGAGCAAACTTGTGAGGTCTTATCCCCATTTTACATGCAGGGAAAGTAAGGCTCAGAAAGGTTAAGCGACTTTACCTGGCTTTCTGTAGCCTGGAAGTAGAGTTGGTTTTCAATCCAGGTCTTTGACAGGAGGGTCTGTGAGGTTTAAGGGGATGGACATAGGCCTCAGTGAAGGTACTTTTCTTGGTTTTGAAGGTAGTGAAGGATGCAAGTTGTATTTCTCTGTGTTTTTCAGTTGAAGCAGTAACTGTCAGGAATAGACAAAAGTCCCCTGAACTTGGAGGCCTCCCCAATCCCGCGTTCCTGGTGGCCGCTTCTGGTGCTGACCCCAGCTTTTGGGAGCTAGCTTCCCCTGCTTTAAGATTCAGCACCACCCTCCCCTTCTCTCTTGTTTTGGTTCCTTCAGTTTCACCTGTTCTGTCTGTCCTTCCCTTTAGAGAGTCTCTTCCTTTGTGGTCACAACGGGAACCAAACAGGCTTTGAACCAGGCAGCTGAGGCTCAGGTTTATTTTGATTTTAAAAGTCTGTGCACGTGAAACTCGTAACGTTTCAGGTTCTTGTTTAAGCCTTGAGACGATTTAGAAAATTGATGAGGGAGTGGGGGACTTAGGTTGGCTTTTGGCACTGCAGGGCTGGGGAGTTTTTGTGCCGGGTCAGAGAACAGCACCAAGTGGGGGCAGTGCCATTTCCTGACCCCCAGCTTTGAACTTTCCAGGCCTAAATCAGAGGCCCCAAATGTTCACCTCGAGGTGGAAGAGCAGCTGGCTGGGGGAAGGGAGGCTCCTCCCCGTTACCTTGTTTTTCCTGTGTCTTGGTGGTGGGTGATGGTGGAGCTGGTTGGGAGCGTGGTCACAAGGCCTGTGATTTGAGGCCAGGCCAGGGCTTGTAGGGGAGCATTTTTATGGGCCTGAAGATTTATTTTTTAAAAGCCATCTGCAAAGCTGATTATAATTGATGGGAGTGAGACAGCATCTGAGCTCTATTTTCAAATCATCTGTAGGTGAAATGACAGGAGGGGAGGCAACTTCAAGGTGGGTGGGCTCCTTTAGGCCAGTCCCCTAATGGAACTTGGCTTTCCAGGCTGGAAGAGGCACCAAGCCTTGCATGTGGGCGGGAGGGGGTTGTTAAAATCAGACTCTATCTTTTCTCCTTATGTCTGATGTGGAGATGTCCAATGCGTAACAGCCTGTGGTTTGGGGATAGAGAAGAGGAGCTTTTAATTCTTCTGAGTCAAGTCTCGACAGCCCCAATATGAGGGCTTGGTCCAGGAAAAGGAGGGCAGCCTCCACCGAAGCCCTCTGTCTTGACACTTGTGTCTGTCGGGTCTGTGAGCATGGGGTGTCTGTCAGCGTTTGGCTGCATGTGTCTCTCTGGCTCCAAGAAGCCCCTCTGTTGTTTTTGGCCACGTCCTTGACCTTGGCAGAGGAGTGGCTCCTTTTTAAACACCGCAGACATCCTCCAGATAATAGATAATGGCGCTTTCCAGTCAGTTCCCGATATTTTGTAAGGGCCTTTCTTTCCAGGAACCCAAAGTGCTTTTCCAGACTCGGCCCTGGGAACTGGGAGATGCAGGAGGTGGCTTATGAATTGTGTTTTCCTGGAGGCAGGGAAATGGGGCCAGACCCCTGGTTTCCTGTCCTTCATTTCGGATACTGGTGGCTGGGGCTGCATGGAGGTGTCTTTGCATGCATGAAACCCTGAGGCCTTTTACTAGAAATCTGCATATTTTCCCAACTTTAGCTCCAAATGAAGCTTTGCTTTGTAGCTTTCCTTTTCTCTTTTTCCTCTCTTTCTTTTCTTATATTTAGAGGTTCATTGTATGTAGTTGTTTTTAAAGGAACACCACATTGGGGTCTCAGTTATATAGTGGGCCCATGTGCCACCCCCTCATTGAGGCTCCTTGGCACGGGCAAAGAGGCCACAGTAGCACCCAAAGGTGCCTGGCTGGGGGACCTGTACCTGACGCCTTTTCCCCAGAAGCCACTGGTTTGGAAGCAAGCTTAGCATAGGCACATCTTGCTAGCCCAGGGACTGTTCTGGGAATATGGAGCTGAGCATCCGTGTATCCCCCTGACCCGCCCCCAGCATCAGCCAGCCCTGGGACTGTGCTTTGGGCCAGGCACATTTCTAAGTGCTTTCAGATATTAATGTAATCCTCACAATACCCATATGGATGGCTTAGTGGGAGGTAAAGGACATTTGAGGGTATTTGGAAAGACCTGAAAGGTTCAGGTGGTTACAGCAAGTATTTCTAGATTTTCTGATCTTGAAGCCAGTTCACAAAGACCATGTTGGCTTCAGATTTTCATTTTCAGGAAAGAGTACCTCGTAGAGTTGCGGCCCCAGCATTCTCCTTTCCCTTACCGGAGTTAACCGCTGTTCCAAGCTTGGTGTTTTGTTCCTATGCATTTCCTATACACTTCTTGCCTATGTAGCTGTCTGTATCTTTGTGCCTGTTTTAAAACTTTGTGTAGATGGGGTCATACCCAATGCATCACTTTGTTCACTGCTCCTTTCGCTCCCACCTCTCCTTTGCCGGGGAACTGTAAAGGTAGACCTGGTGGGAGCTCTGCCATCCCTGTTTTGTGGCTGAGACTGCTGAGTTCCAAAGCACTTGCCAAAGTTATACAGCTCCTTGTAGGTGGCAGGTGGGACTGAACCCAGCTTCCTGCCTCTGCGGTGGCGTTTGTATGTTACACCTGCCGCCCTGCACCCCGCCAGAGTTCAAAGACTTGCTGATGTTTGATGAGGGAGGGCAGGAGATGTCAGTCTCAGCGTCTTACTCTCTTCCCACCTACGCATGTGTGTGGCATCTGGTGTCCATACCTATGGGTCCCTGGTCCCTTGCCTGCTGCCCTCTTTTCCTGGGCTTGAGATTCAAGTTCTTAGGGACCTATGCCACGTTGCCATTTTTTTCACCTCCCAGGGTAATAGTTGTGCTTTTATTACTTCTTGATAAAGCAAATATGTCATGACAAAAAGCTATAGTGAATTTGGGAATGCTTCTAAATGAATTTATATTTTATGGCTCACAGCAGCCTCTTGCACCATTTGGAAGCTGGTTGTGCTCTGCAAGACAAGAGACTGTGCTCTGGATACGAGGCTTGGGCTGCATGTAGAGTTTTGGAAGAGGCCAGATGTGGGGAGCCACGATGAGCCCCACTCTGCCAGGCCCGTTCCTAGGCTCCAAGGACAGTAAGTGGGGTCCCGGTTGAGTGGCCCTTGTCCTTGCCTGATTTTCCTGCTCTTGTCTTCTTATCTTCTGGCTCTCGGCCACTCAGCCATTGCCTTGCCCAGTTAGTGCCTGAGCTAGGAGAGTCAGAAAGGACAGATGTATGGCAGCCTGCCTGCCTTCATCACACTTTCTTGGGGCACTGTTGTGAAACTCCTCTCTAAAGACATTTAGAGGATTCTCTGGGGATGTCACTGATCTGTGACCGATCTGAGGCTCCTTCGATGATCAAAGGTGGATTTATGGAGTCTCCTGGGGTCCCCCTAGTAACTGACTCTCAGGAGCTCCCTGATCAGCTCATCCTAGCCCCTCAAAGAGCAGGTAAGCAAGAATCAAGCTTGCACTTACTAGGTATTCATCGAGTATCCAGTGTTGATGAACGGTGGTGGTGAGGGCCTTTGGACAGGAGTGTGGCAGCTGTAGTCCCTCAGGAGACAACTGACAGATGCTGAGGGTCTGGGAGCTGGTGGTCCGAGTCACCAAGGACCACCCCAGAGATAAGGTTGATTCCTGGGTGGAGGCCCAGTTGGCTCCTCGGGACTCAGAGGTGTGTCCTGGAATCAGAAGGAGGCCAGGGGCCAGGGAAGCTGGCCTTGTCATTGGGATGGGGTCACAGCCTAGGATGACCTCAGCCCCTGCCATGCTGCTCAGCACCCCTCTCTGAGCTGGTGCCTCCAATGACAGGCTGGTTGGAGCTGGTACAGACCTCCCAGCTCCCTACCAGCCAGCCCAGCTGCGTTTTTATCTTTGGCTAGCTGCCCATCAGATTCCAAGGGGCTGGCCATACTGACATGTCCCTCTGTACCCTGCCCCTTCCTCTCCGGAGGGTGGGGTTATTGCATTTGGCTGGGACCTGCCTCAGAAAATCACAGGGAATTTCTGGTCCTTTTGTGTGGGTTTGTGGACCTTAAAGGAAGTAAAACATGGGTCTTGGTTTTCCTTCTCCTTCCAGTCCCTCCACTGAGGGTTCTCTCTGGAGTGTTGGACGTCAGCAGTCCACTGCCTTTAGCCACAGTATCCCAAGGGGTGTGGATCTAGATAACTGTGGGGCCTCCAGCTTCCCAGGATGTGGGATTTAGCAAAACTTTCACCTGCCTCCTGCTCCCTTTCTGTTGAAACTTTGGGAGTAGCATTTGGGAGTGGGGATAGGTGTGAAAAGACTGTCTTCTTTGATTTATTAGGCCAGAGAGCTGCTTGGCAGAAACCTATCTTGTCCCCCAGGAACAGAAAGAGTGGTCATGTGTTAGGTACCAGGACCTCAGGAGACCTGAGGTCTTGTCCTAGTGCTGCCTGTGGCCACTTTTTGATGCTGGATAAGTCACACCCGAAACCACCTATAAACCGAGAAATTGGATGGTAGGATGGTGGTGAGGCTCTGTTCTTAAGGCTGTACTTGGATTATCACATGCAGATGATCTCTAGGGTCTGGGGTGATGCCAACATTCTGTGTTTCTGCCCTCTTGGGGGACACTCAGCAGAGTCAAGCACTTCTTTTTTTAAAAACAAAATTAGTTATGTTTTTATTTTTTGAGAAAGGTCTCGCTCTGTCACCCAGGCTGGAGTGCAGTGGCATGATCTTAGCTCACTGCAGCCTCTACCTCCTGGGCTCAAGTGAGTCTCCCACCTCAGTCTCCCAAGTAGCTGGGCCCACAGGAGTGTGTCATCATGCCCGGATAATTTTATTTTTTTGTAGGGACAGGGTCTTGCTGTGTGACCCAGGCTGGTCTCGAACTTCTGGGCTTAAACAATCTCCTGCCTCCACTTCCCAAAGTACTGGGATTACAGGCATGAGCCACCATACTTATCCGAGTCAGGTACTTCTAAAGGTGACCTTGCAGTTGACTCCTGGCCTTCATAGCCTGGCCCTGAAGTTGGCTATGCTGTGAACACAGCTTCTTTAGGAGCCCTCTGTGTCCTCAGCTTTGAGGAATTTGTTCTCACCCTCTAGGGAGGGTGCAAGTGGGGCCAGGTGAATGTGCTTCCTTTATAGACCCAGAAGCTAGTGCTCTTTGTGTCCTGGGCTCTGAATTCTCTCTGTCTCTGGAAATACCTGCTTAGGGTGTGGCCCTGATTGGGAGGCTAGGTGCCTGGGGGAGGTGAGAGTCAGGGAGGCACTCTCCCTTGTTTGGTGTTGGTGAAGGGTACCTTAGCTCTGCCTTCTAGCCTGGGTGCTCCAGGTGTGTCTGGGGGTGGGGATGCTGGAGGTGGCTCAGGAGACCTGCAAGGTGGACTGATCATAATTGGTCCTTTGTGTAGGCTTGGCTGACCCACAGGCCTGGTGTGAGGAGGCTGCTTGCCTCTGGGCTCAGTGGGTCTGAAACACTGGCTGGGGCCAGGGAGCAAGGCTTTCAGCCTGGAATCTGCCCAAGGGACTGGTGTCAATAGGTGGCCTTGTCTTTCACTTGTTTATTTCCAGAGCCTAGCTCTGGCCCTTCTCTCCTGTGCGGCAGTTTGAGAAATCAATAGAATGCCCAAGCCAAAAGGGACCTGCACTGTCACCTACCCCTCTTCTCCCTCAGATAAAGGGACGAGGTCCATAGTGGTGATCTGATTTGTCCAAGGACACTCTGCCATGAGTTCATTCCTTGTGGGGTTAGATTTGGTAAGGATTCTTTATTCTGGGTATACGTAAGCCATCTTCTGAAGTCATCCTTGCAGGTGGGCTCCAGAACACCTGCAGATAGATGCACATGGGGCGGGCCTCTGTATTCTGAAGGCAGATGAATCTGCTGGGGTTCTGGCTAGTGTGTGGGTGGTCAATTTCAGATGAATTTCACACATGCAGGCTGCTGTACCCTGCCAAGCTGGAGGTAGTGATCCACATGCAGGCCCTTACACTCTGATGTTCCTGAGACTGGCTCCTGCGTTTGCAGTTGAGGGAATGGAGAGATGAGCCTGCAGGACAGAGGCAGCCTGTTGGCTGTGGTGAACTTGGTATTAACAGCCAGTTCTTATGACCGCATGTCCAGCACTGTGCTAAGTCCATTACGTGCATTATACCAAGGAATCATCATAGTCGCCCTATGAGGAAAAGGTACTGTGACTTTTTAGTCCCACTTTACAGAAGGAACTGAGGCTTAGAGAGATTAAATATTTTCTCCCAACTCACAGCTTTTAATGGGGCAGCTGGGCTTTGATTTCAGGGCTGCCTGGCCAGAGCACACACTGCTAACCACTGTCCTAGTTGCTTCCTCTCTGCTGGGTCATTCCTTCTGGTGGTGAGCACCAGCTGTCAGCCCTGACTGGAGAAGGGAGGCTCCTCATGAGAGATGGAGCTGAGTCTCCACCCTCCCGGGCCCCATACACTTCTCTCCTGACCCGTGCATTCCTGTGCACCAGGGAAGTGGCCCGTCTCTGGTCATGGAGACTGAAGTCCCAGCGCTGTATTGCGCAGTGGAGGTGGGGGTGGCTCAGGGTCAGGTGGAGGCTTTACGGAAAAGTCGTAATGGTAGAATGGAGGGTACCTGAATCCTGTTTCTTGAGGGAAAGTTGCCTTTAAGTTGGAGGGATGCTGTTGGCTTCCTGCAGCTCCTTGCTGCCTTTCGATGATGCCCCTGTGCATGGGAGCCTTCAAGTGTAGATGCAATAGGCAGGGTTGGAAAGGCTCCCTGCTCCCCACAGTCCAGGAGAGGCAGTGCTGGAGCCCCTTATTTGCTGTTCATCTTTGGTAGGTCAGCATAACCTTTATGTTACAAATGCCAATAGATGTTTAATTCCTGGGGTGGGATAAGGTAGCAAGCAATTTAGAATTTAATAAAATTACGAATTCATGGGGAGGTGATTCTTATTTCTCTCTTTATCCATGATGCAGGTTAGTTGCATGAATAAACGAATGATTTTTTTTTCTTTTTTATTATACTTTAAGTTCTAGGGTACATGTGCACAATGTGCAGGTTTGTTACATACGTATGCATGTGTCATGTTGGTGTGCTGCACCCATTAACTCGTCATTTACATTACGTATATCTCCTAATGCTATCCCTCTCCCCCCGCCCCCCATGACAGGCCCTGGTGTGTGATGTTCCCTAACCTGTGTCCAAGTGTTCTCATTGAAACGAATGAATTTTTAAAAACTTATTATGGAAAATTCACACACAGGAGTAGAGAGAATAGTGTAGTGATTTCCTGTGTACCCATTACTCAGCTTCAGCAATTAACAACAGAATTGCCTGTAATATTTAACAATCTGGGCTATTTTATTGGCACTGAGATTAGTGTGCTAGTGTGAACTGCAAGGAACTTCTCAAGTGAGAAAGGACGCGGAGAAGAAATGCTACATAGTATGAATAAAATCTCATCTTTGTGGTGCTGCCATACTAGGCAAGTCGCAGGTGCTCCCCTGAGGGTTTGAACTAACTGCTCTGGATAACTGGCCAGGTGGTGTTGGGTTCCAGCCCCAAGTGGGAGGAAAGTTTCTGAAGGGTGAATTCAGCTGGATATGTGAGATTCTCAAACACACATTGGGGCGGAGGCACTGCAGCCAGCCCCAGTTCATCTACTCAACTCATGTTTACTGTGGATCATCTTTTTTTAAAGTTGACATTTCAAACATAAGAAAAAGCATTGAGAATAATAAAAGTGAATATCTACCTTCTTGCCACCCAGACTTAACAAACACAAAGCAGACATTCTTTCCAGATAAGGGGCAGATGCATGGTCTCTGTCTCTAAGGAGGCCCGTGGGTGAGAGACCCAGGGACGGGCAATTTCCTTGTCATATACAAAGATATCACATCGGGTATAGGAACGGAGTTCCAAGGAAGGCTCCAGCCCGTCCTGGAGGAGACAGGTAGGACTTCCTGGAGGAGGTGATCATGTGAGCTAAAAATCAAATCTGGAATATGTGAGTCAGGCCAAGCTGGTGTGGGGGCAGGGTCAAGGGGAGGTGGGCCTGCAAAGACTGTGACCAAAGGCAAGAAAAAGGGAATGCAAAGTTCTGAGGAGGGAAGGGCAGGAGACGAGTGAGGAGTTGGCTGGATGCAGCTGGAGTGAAAGATATTTGGGGGTGGGCAACAGTGAGGACTGGTGAGTCAGTGAGGGATAAGCTCTGGGCATCTTCAAGGCAGTATGAGGCACCAGGCTTGTCCTGAGACCTGCTCAGTGCATGGTTGTCTGAATTAGACTCCATACGTTGAGAAGATTATAGACCAATATAATCCCATGCAGAAAAACCCACACAGCGGGTGCAGAAGGGTGGAAACCGTATCGGGACTATTTGATTGACCTGGGCTGCTTAGAGCAGGCTCCAGGCTGTCATTTGAAAGAGGGGATGTATTGGGTTGACCCAATAGGGAGAAGTAGGACTTGGTGAGAGTTGTGTGGAGATGGAATCTAGCTCAGAATAGAATTTCTGACAGCCTTCCAAAGAAGGGATGCATGGTTGGGCGAGAGTTTCATGGTCTTAAATGTGTTGAAGTAGTCTCAGGTTGGAAGCAGGCAGGGCTGGGGTGTGGAGGGAGGAGGGCTCCGCATTGCCTGGCCTTCAAGGCCTCTCCTTACTCTGAGTTCTGAGATTTGGGCTGGGGAGGGTGGGTAGGTGACCCGTGGGCACAGGCAAATGGTGCTCCTGGGAAGGCGGCTGTGGAGGAGGTGCTGGCCCGTTGCCATGGGAACCATCACTGCCGTGGGTTTCCAGTTCCAAGGATGCCCTGGAAGGGAATGAGCTCACTCCACCTGTGAGCTGGTGAGTCAGCCCTGCCTCTCCCGCTTGCTCGCCAAGGCTAGGCAGGAATTTGAGCAGTGAACCCTGCCTCTACCCCCTCCTCAGATCACCCAGGCACTCGTGCCCTGGATGTGGGGTCTTGTCATAAAAGATGCGGGGCAATAAAGGCAGCTGCTAGTCATTCTGCCGTCACTGGGGATCCTGACTCGGGGAAGCTGCTAGCCTAGTTGGCTAAACCTTGGCCATGTACAGAGGGTGAGCCATTCTCTCTGCTGGCCACTCAGCTGATGTGGGCTGCACACCAGCCACAGCTGTACCGGGCCAGGGCTTGTGGTCCAGGGGGTAGATGGGTGCAGAGGGCAAGCTTTCAGGGTGCCTTGTGAAGGAGAAGTACAGGCTGGGTGGGTGTGAATGCCTGTTGGTCGGGCGTGGGGGTAGTTTCTGGAGGTGGATGAGGAATGCTTCCTGTGGGGAGTTGCTTCTGATCTGGTGCTGGAGGGATGAGGAGCAACTAGTTTGCCCACCAAGTCCTAGGCATCTGAGGCCGGGGTCATGGCCTCTGGCCCCTCCTTCTGTGCCCCTTCCCAAGTGCTCAGTTGTGAGGGAGTGATCAGAACATGTCAGGGGTATTGCAAGAATCGCAAACAGTTGTGACTTGAGTGTACAAGCCATTTTATCCAAGACCGTGTGAAATCCATGGCACCACTCACTGGGGGCTGGTCCCTCAGGACCACATGGGGCCTATAGCCCACCCCCGTGCCCCTGCACCTTGCGCCTCGCGCCCCGTGCCCCATGCGGCGACCTGTGAGATGCATCAGAACACCCAGGGGAACGCTGCATTTCTAGCCTCTGCCCGCCTTACTTGCTTCACCCACATGGGCCTCTGTTTCCATTTGAGAAGATCAACAAGTTAGGGGAGAAAAATGACCGTCTAAGACCCTTTCTCCTAAACACAACAATTTACATTTTTAGAAACCTATTTTTATTTTTAATCTTCATGCCTGCATTATTCTGATAGCAGTAATCATAGTGTATATAAAATTTCGCTCTGCTTTTTTATTTCCCCACTTGGCATTTTATCAAAAACACTTTTTCTTACATAGCCACACAGCCTTTCTGTTCCTTCCCTGGAGAAAGTGAGATCCAAGTATAGAGATTGTTTCATAAATACATGTTTATTTGTACTTTCCTGCCTCTTTCCAAAAAGCATTTGAGGTGGATATATTAAAAGGCTCGTGTATAACAGTTTTTTTTTGTTGTTGTTATTTTGTTTTAGAGACCGGGTCTCACTCTGTTACCCAGGCTGGCATGCAGTGGTGCTATCATAGTTCACTGCAGCCTCAAACTCCTGGGCTCAAGGGATCCTCCCACCTAAGCCTCCTCTGAGTAGCTGGGACTACAGGTGCATGCCACCATGCCTGGCTAATTTTTACATTCTTTTGCAGGGTCTTGCTATGTTGACCAGGCTGGTCTCGAACTCCTGGTCTCAAGAAGTCATCTGACCTTGGCCTTCCAAAGTGCCAGGATTACCAATGTGAGCCACCACACCCCCTTCCTTCAGAAGCTTTTTGTTGTTTAATTTTTTTTTTTTTTTTTAATAGAGATAGGGTCTTGTCAAGTCGCCAGGACTGCTCTCAAATTCCTGGCCTTCAGTGATCCTCCCTGCTTTGCTTCCCAAAATGTGGGATTCCAGGTGTGAGCCACTGTGCCTGGGCCAGAGTTTTAAATTAAAGTTAGAAGATCCAGAGCTATGTCATAGTGGCGGTGAGACAATTGTTAAGAAAACAACATTAAAAGAGGTTAGTTTTTAAGAAATTTTAATGTAATTCCCCCAGCTTTATTGAGGTATAATTTAAAATTTTAAATTATATATATTTCAGTTATGCAACGCGATGATTTGATAGACGTGTACACTGTGACATGATTACCACAATCAAGTTAATTAACACATCCATCACCTCACACAGTTGTCATTGTTTGTATGTGTATGTATGTGATGACACTAAGATCTGCTGTCTTAGCAAATTTCAAATAAACAATATACAACCGACCCTTGAACATCACAGGTTTGAACTGTGCAGGTTCACTTACAAGCAGATACTTTTTTCATAAAAGTTATACCGAGTGTGCCTGCCTTTCCTGCCTCCTCTTCCTCCTCTTCTACCTCTTCTGCCTCTGCCACCCCTGAGACAGCAGTAGCTGTCCTCCTCCTCCTTCTCTTCCTCCTCAGCCTACTCAGTGTGAAGACAACCAGGATGAAGACCTTCATGATGATCCACTTGCACTTCATGAATAGCAAATATAGTTTCTCTTCCTTATGATTTTCTTAATAACATTTTTTTTCCTGTAGCTTACTTTATTGTAAGAATACAGTATATAACATACAACATGGATGTCAATGTGTTTTTAATCGAATATTTGTACTATAGGTAAGGCCTCTGGTCAACACTAGGCTATAACAGTTCAGTTTTTTGGGAGTCAGTTATACGTGGATTTTCTACTGCATGGTGGGAGTGTGAAGGTTGTTGCCTCTTACCCACATGTTCTGGGGGCTCAACTGTAGAATTATTAGCAATAGTAACTATCCTGATGGAAAGTGTACCCTTTGACCAACATCTCCCCATTTCTCTCAACCCCCCAGCTCTAGTAACCACCATTCTACTCTCTGCTTCTGAGTTTGATTTTTTAAGATTCCTTATACAAGTTAGATTATGCAGTATTTGCTATGTCTGGCTTATTTTGCCTAGCCTAATATTAAAAAAGATTAGTTTGGCTGGGCGCGGTGGCTCAAGCCTGTAATCCCAGCACTTTGGGAGGCCGAGATGGGTGGATCATGAGGTCAGGAGATCGAGACCATCCTGGCTAACATGGTGAAACCCCCTCTCTACTAAAAATACAAAAAACTAGCTGGGCAAGGTGGTGGGCGCCTGTAGTCCCAGCTACTCGGGAGGCTGAGGCAGGAGAATGGCGTAAACCCGGGAGGCGCTTGCAGTGAGCTGAGATCCGGCCACTGCACTCCAGCCTGGGCGACAGAGCGAGACTCCGTCTCAAAAAAAAAAAAAGATTAGTTTTTGTAAGTCAGCACAGACCCTGGTTCTGAGCTTCCTGGCAGCCAAAGCAAAAGGAGAACTTGGAAGTATCAAATATTTATTTCTTAGTAAAGGAAAGTATACCAGTTCACAAGAAAGGGGCACTTTTTGTAAGTACTAAAAACTAAGTTTTACCATTTTAGGAGAGTGGTGCAGTAAACAGTGCTGTCAGTATTAGTTTCATGGAACACACAGAAACTTTTTTGTATACTTGTTTCTTCAATCAGCTCCCACTGAAAGCCACAGGTATGGTGTTAAATCACACTTGTAGGAAGGCATTTCTGTGGGGAGCTGAGGCAATGAACTCGAGCTCCACTCTTTCCAGAGCTTTAACCTCAGAGAGGCACAAGTCCTTTGAGATACCCTTGAGCACTTCTTGGAGACTCTCTCGTGGCAGTTGTTTGACAGGAGCTGGAGAACAGGCTGTGTGGACTCCTGGTTCGGAATTCAGAGGTTTTCTGAGGTCTTGACAGAAAAGAGAGCTATTAGGTTGGTGCAAAAGTAATCGCGGTTTTTGCAATTAAAAGTAATGGGAATTTTGCACCAACCTGAATATTTGCTTTGGGTGCTAAGCATGTGAAGGGCAAAGCTGCTATTTTATTATGAAAATGAGAGCCTGGCCCACTCTCCCTTTCCAGAAGGATGGCTGTCGAGGTCAAAGTTGTCTTCTAGAAGCAGTTTGGGATCTGCCCACAGAACTGGTATGAGGCCCTTCAGGAAGGGAACAGTGTGGTCAGTCGGGGCTGGGCTTGGGCAAGTCCCCCTTACCAGCTGCCTCACGCTCGGCTGCTGACATGTCCTCTACTCATAATTCTCCCATTATTGGACACTTTCGTGGTTTCCAGTTTTGGCCTATCGTAGATAATGCCTCTATAAATATTCCTTTCATGTGGACGTTTTCCTGCATTTTTGGCTAATATCCAGAGGCTGGGTTTTTTGACCATACTTGGAGAGGATCATTTCTGAGTCCTTTTCTATGTGAATCAATTGCTTTGAAAAGACTGACCAGCTTAATATGCCACCTGTTGTTTTCTTAATTGAAAAGGAAAGTAATATTTATTGTGGAAAATTTGGAAACTACGGCAAAGTACAAAGAAGAAAATAAGAATTCGGAGAAATTCTACCACACTGAGAGCACAGAAGTGTGTGGCTTGGTGCACACACCTGGTTCACTGCTGCAGTGGACTCATCTCTTGTTAGGCAGGGGATTGAGCCTGGGACAGTCCCCTGCTAGTAGTCTGTCTAGGTGGATGGGGCACCTGATTTTCCTCTGCCCCAAACGGTCTTCTCAGCCACTAATTTGTCTGCCTCTGAGCATACATTTCTAAGGTTTTGAAGGACCTGTTAACCTATTAATCTATTAATCATAGAAAACGGGTTAGAAAAGTTTTAAATGTCTAAATGTTTGGAAGGAAATGTTAAATGATCAGTGACTGGCTTCTTAGCAGATTTCTCAACAGCTACCACCTGCCAGGCTTGAGACCCAAGTGGTCGGGACCCCGGGCTGATGCGCTTCGGTGCGAGAAGTGGTGGAATTGCCTGGGAAAATGTTTCCCAGATCTGACCCCTGACCACGTTCCTCAAGTTCCTGTCTGGCTCAGGCTTGTCTGGAGAGTCAGGGTGTTTGGTAAAATGGAAGGGAAGTGGGAGCGATCATAAATGAGAACCTAAACCTGCCGTCTCTCACTTCCCTCTCTTCACTTCCCTGAACCAGACATTCTCTGGGCCAGGTAGACATGCCCCTCTACTCCCCAGTTGTTAGGAGGAAACTTTCAGGGCAGGGAGGCCCTTCCCATGCTGGCCAGATGCTTTGCTGAACTCTTGACCAGGGCACTGGTTGTGGGCTGAGGGTTGCTGACCCCCGCAACCCACAGAGTTGCTTCTGTTACTGGGTCACTCCACCATCACCCAAGCGGTTACATGTCAGACTGAATTTCCCAGAATATGGGGCAGGAAGAAGATGGTCCATTCATGGAATTACTTGACCTCAAATAGAGAGTGAGGCTTCAGTCCTTAGGAATTGTAATGACTGACCAAAGAGTTCCCAGGTGGCTTTAAATGCCAGAATGGGCACGGCGGGTATGCTGGGCACTGTCATTGTTCAGCATATAGGAGCTGATGCACAGAAGGCCCACTCTCCTGCCACTCTAGCGGTTTCATTGAGTTGGGTGGGATCTGGGCAGGGACCACAGCTGGAATTCACAAGGGGTCTCTTGGGGGAAGAGGAGATGAAAGCCTAAATGATGGCATTTTATCCAAACCCCTCTTACCATGCATGGAACTCCCAGACAGATGCTGTTAGAGATGTCCCTTGAAGATAGATGCTTGATGTCTTTAGAGCTGTGTATCCTCCGGCCAGCCCATCTGAGACACAGTTGCAAACAGCTTTCAGTTTTCCAATTTCCAGGGGCTGTGAATGATTAGAACTTTGGAACCATGGGATTCACCAGAGAGAATCTTGGTTTGGGGATGTTTCCTTGGGGCAGAGAAGGGGGAAGCCACTGGAATGTCTCAGTTGCTGTTTGTGTTGTTTGGGTGAAGAGCTCCCTTTTGGGATCTCGTGATGCCTCCAGCTTGTGGCCATGTGGATGGGCTGGGATTGATTTTTTCTGTCTGGCTTGTTAGACACTCTACCCGCATTGTCTCTCCCCACCCAGAAAACCACAATGAACTCTAAAGGCTGGTCCAATTAAGATTTATGGTAATTGGGGGGCAGAGAGGGGGATTTGAGGAGACAAGAGTGACTTGTGCTTTGGTCTGTGAAGGAGAGGTTCCTTTGTGATGAGGATTGGAGCCCAGTGCATCATGCAATGAGGGGCCTCCTGCCTAAGCTGTATTCAGTGATCACCCACTGCAGGTGACCACAACTTCCTCGTAGGTATTCTAGCTCCCCTGGGTGTGTCCACCCTCTGCTACCCAAATGGAGAGGTTCACTGCAAGGCTATATCCCTTGTAGAATGGCCTGTGGACCACCTAGGTTTGTGTAAAACTGTAGTTTCCTGGGCCTTTTCCAGACCTCCTGAACCAAATGCTCTGGTTAGAGCCCAGAAATCTGCATTTCCAGCAAGTGCCCTACTTACTTTTTAGATAAAGCTAGGTAACTCTGTGAAGGATTATCTGGAGGAATATTGCTTCAGTCTGAATGGAAGGAGTTTAGCTAAAAGAACTCAATTCCTTTACTTTTTTTTCCCCTTTAATGTTTTTTGGTTTTTATGAAAATGGAGACAGGGTCTCACCATGTTGCCCAGGCAGGTCTCAAACTCCTGGGCTTAAGTGATCCCCCTCCCTCTGCTTCCCAGAGTGCTAGTAATACAGAAGTAACCCACTGTGCAGCCTCTTTTTTTTTTTTTTGAAACAGCGTCTTCATCGTTCTGTAACCCAGGCTGGAGTACAGTGGCATGATTATAGCTCACTCTAGCCTTGGACCCCTGGTCTCAAGCAGTCTTCCTGCTTCAGACTCTTGAGTAGCCGGGACTATAGTCTGTGCACCACTGTGCCTGGCTTCAGCTCCTTCACTCTTATTTACTCTTCCTCAGGACATTCTTAATGAAGCTTTGTCTCCTTGTGACTTAGACCATAAATTCACTAGCCACCCCCAAATGTGAATCAAGTATTTCTTCTGGACGCCAAACTCCCATGACTTAGACCAAAAGTGAAGAAAGGAAAGGCAATCTGTTATTGCTTTCCTGGTTGTAAATTGCTTTTGGATTTGGAGCACATGGTCTGGTTGACTCTCTGCAAGGCTGCTTTAAAGCAACACTGTAGTGCTAGCAGTGGAGGCCCTGCTGATGAGTGATTCATCCCAGGGATTCTGAGGGGCCATCTATATCAGGCAGGTGGCCCACCCTGCCCACTGATCGCTCTCACCCTGCTCAGCAGGTCCTCCCCTGCCACCAAGCACAAACATCTGTGTCCTTCAGTGACCTGCCCAGCTCTGTTGTTCAGTTTCCTGTGGAGAAGGGCTTTTTAACTTTCTGCTTCCTGCCTCGCCCTGCTTCCCTGGTTGGCCCACCGGAGTGACCTCTGATCCTCTAGTCTCAGTTGAGCCAAATTCTGACTGTGCACTGTTGTCTGGGTTCTAGCTTTCTTCCAAACCGCGTGACGGTAGGAGTTTGGGTTGGCTCTAGAAACGGTGAGCGCCTAGTCATTGTCATGAGACTGGATCATTTCAGCCTGGGGGTCTGCCAGCAGTTATGTGTTTTGCTGGGATAGACTCAGACAGCTCCCTTGAGACATTCCCAGGCAATGGGAAGCCTAGGAGGCCTGCAGGACTCAGTTTACATGCGATCTCCGAATGACTCCACACCTGAGGTTCATTTTGGAGGCTCTCGGTCAAGAAACCCTCTGGCTGCTTCCCTCTTTTTCCCTGTGGGAGCTTCATAGGGGAGATGTGGAGGCCACAGTGCAGATGGGGACCAGGAAGCTCAGAAATAGAGGGAGGCCGATGATGGGGGAGCAGAATTGAGTGTGGCATGGAGGCCGCCAGGGGAGCTATTATAGGTCTGCTTGCATCAGAGTGGACAAGGTTGACAAGAAGGATTAGTAAAGAGGAGCTGGGACCTGAAGCTAAGATTTAAGAAAAAGGATCTCCAGGATACTTCATCTAGAGGCCCAGAGAAGGCAAAATCTTCCAGTCAAAGCAACTTTGCTGAGAAACAGTTTCTTAAAAGAAAAAAGTCTGACCAGGGCAAGGTTCTAACAGAGCGAGTGATGTGTTCATTTCTTAAGGTGTTGCACATTGGCACAGCCTTCAGGTTAGCATCATGGCCACTGATGCAGCGAAAGCTATGAAAATGCTCAGACCCTTTAGCCCTGTAATTTCACCCCCCAGGAGTGTGTCCTAAGGAAACTGTCCAACTGAAAGAAAGACATGCCTAAAAATATTCTCTGTGTGGGCTGGGTGCCGTGGCTTGTGCCTGTAATCCTAGCACTTTGGGAGGCCAGGGTGGTGGGTCATGAGGTCAGGAGTTCGAGACCAGTGTGGCTAACGTGGTGAAACCCCATCTCTACTAAAAATACAAAAATTAGCTGGGCGTGGTGGCAGGCGCCTGTAATCCCAGTTACTCGGGAGACTGAGGCAGGAGAACCTCTTGAAACCAGAAGGCGGAGGTTGCAGTGAGCCAAGATTGCGCCACTGCACTCCAGCTTGGGTGAAAGAGCGAAACTCTGTTTCAGAATAAATAAATAAATAAATAAATAAATAAAATTCTCTGTGTGGAACAGCAAAACTGAGGGGAAAAAAGTGCTTCCATATCTAACTAACCCTGGGGAAGGAATTTAACAAACTATCCATCTTGATACATCATGGTGGTGTAATATTTTTGCAGCCTTTAAAAATGATAATTAGGAAGATTATACAGGAACAAAATATTCAACAGACTGTTGAAAGTCGGAGAACACTAAAGAGTAATACATTATAATTGATTGCACTGTAAATAAGGAAGATAGTGTAGTAAGTAGTGTAAATAAGGAAGACAATATGCAAAAATACAAATGGCTGTGTTAAGGCTAGAGAATTCATTATTTAAAAAAATTAGTATTTAAATTATATGGCAAGTCAGGGAATTTCTATCTGAAGCATCATTCCTCTTCAAATATTTTCTATTATCACTCATCCCTTTTCTTTTCTTTTTCTTTTTTTTTTTTTTTGAGATGGAGCCTTGCTCTCTCACCTAGACTGGAGTGTAGTGGCATGATCTTGGCTCACTGCAACGCCCCCTCCTGGGTTCAGGTGATTCTTCTGCCTCAGCCTCCCGAGTAGCTGGGATTGCAGGCGCCAGCCACCACGCCCAGCTAATTTTTTTTTTTTTTGTATTTTTAGTAGAGACGGGGTTTCACCATATTGGCCAGGCTGGTCTCAAACTCCTAACCTCGTGATCTGCCTGTCTTGGCCTCCCAGAGTGCTGGGATTACAGGTGTAAGCCAGCATGCCCGACCACTTGTCCCTTTTCTTAGGGAGTCATGGCAACTGGGTGAGATTGAATCAGCCATTTTGAGCACCTTTAGTGTGTGTTGTGCGCTGCCAGGCTCTGTGGAGTACACACAGTGTAAGATGTCATCCTCTGAGCTTAAGGGCAGAGAATGTGTGTCTTTGCTGGGGAGATAAGATGTCCCTGTGCTGGGCATGCTGATTAGTGCTGAGGCTGAGGCATGGCTCAGGCATGGAGTGGGGGACATGGAGGCTGAGGGTGGCGAGTGGGTGGAGTAGTTTGGGCCTTTAGCTGGGGTTGGAAGGAGGACCAGGAGAGCTTTCAGGCATGGAAGCAATCAGCCCGGCATTGGGGCAGACCAGCAGAGTTGAGTTTGCCTAAGAGGGATTTTCAGCTCATCACAGCTGTGAGTGAGCTCAGAGTTAAATAAGATGTCTGTTGTTCACCCTGTTTTCTAGAGATTGGAAACTGAAGTCCAGGAAATAAGCTCTTCCAGGAATCTCCAGAGTCCCCTGGGGACAGGGGTGGGTGCACAGGCCGGCCCCCGTGGGTTGGCTGTGCTCCAGTGGCAGATCCCCTAGGGGTGGGAAATCATCCTCCCGACCCTCTCGGGAAACCCTTTCGGTCCCTTGTGGGTTGGTGGCATCACTGGTGGCGGAGGATCAGCGTTCCTTCTCCTTTCACATCTGCCGGTGCCCTGCTTGGGTGTCAGGCCCTCCTGGGGACAGCCCCATCCACACTTTCCGTTTGGGGGACTTTGACATTTGTTTAAGTGGGGATGTGATTGAGAGCGTGTGAGGGTGAGAACCGGAGGCTCTGGCTCTTTAAGGCTCGGCCTTCAAGTGAGGTTTGGCAGAGGAGATACTGAACGTTTAATTTTAGGGCCAAGGTAGGGGGTGGGGGAAAGTCCCTACCGCATCTGGTTTGTGTTAAGCCTGTGCCTTCAGAAAAGTGCTGTGTTTATGGTTAAAATCCAGCAGGGAAGGGGGGTGGGCGGGATGCTGCTTTCCCCTACTAGGCATTGTGGCACAGGGACGGGGCACACACCTACCTTCCTTCTCATTCTTTGACCCCATCCCAAGCCCGACAGTTGCAACTTGGAGAAAACTGCATGTGACATCCATTTTATCTCTGCAGTTAAAACCAGATGTTTGCTTTCAAGCAGCCTCCAGCAGCTGGACTTTGCCAGGCTGAAGCTGTATCCTTTGTGCCCCAGAACTCCCTGCTGTTGGCCGCCTGTCACTTCGGTCTGTCTGCAGCCCACAGGGTCCCGGGTGGGTCAGTGCTGCTGTGGAGTCCAAGCTGGGGCCTGTCAGAAGCTGCCTGGGGCTGGCCTCCAGCAGGCCTCCCTCCCACGATCCCAGCATTGAGAAGTCGAGTCAATCCCTAGGATGTCTAGACTCCCAGCACTGGAAGATCCCACAGAAACCAGATCCAGCCCCTTCTGTCAGATAAAGAAACTGAGGCCCAGAGAGCTGGAGACTGAACCAGACCTCCCTACTCTCAGCTTGGCTCACTGCTCTTTTCCCGCCTCCACGTAGCTTCCCTTTTGGCTACTGTTTGTGTCGCTCTTCCATGCTCTCCTCCCTCAGAGGGCCAGCCCTGGGAACAGGGAGTAGGGTGAAAGATCTTCAGGCCCAATGGGAAGTTCACAAGGCTGTGCTTGTTAACCGCTGTTTGCCAGCATTAGTATAGTACCTGGCACAGGGTGAGAGTTTAGAAAATCTTGAATGAATGAATGAGTGAGTGAGTGAATGAATGATGGGGTTGCTTGGCCTGAGGGTGGGGACGCTGGTGTTGCACTTGGAGCCATTACTTCTGGGAGGGCTACCAGGCACAAGTCTCCATACCCAAAGGTCGCCATGTTCCAAGACCACGTCCAGTCTTCTCCAGGCCTTCCTCAGCCCAGCCCGTCACCCAGCTCTTCCAGAAGCCTGGAGTTTCAGAGCTGAAAGGGGCCTCATATATCAAATGTTGCATTACCTTCATGTTAGAGATGGGGAAACTGAGTCAAGGGCACACAGCTAGTCAGCAGAAACGTCAGGACCAGATCCCAACTCTGTGGGGTTGCAGAGCTTCCATGTATCCCTCCTTGGACGTTTATATTGGGAGTTGAGGTTAGAAAGAGAGAAGGCCCTGTCTTGTCCGTTGTGCCTCCCCCTTTCTGTATCTTCCTCCGTTGGATGAGCTGTTTCCTCTTTCTCTCCCTCTTCACTCTGACTTCCTCTCCTGTACTGGAGGATGGTGGGGTGATTTCTCCATAACAGTCTGAGTAAAAAGGCTGGGCCCCTGGGATTGGGCCAAGTCATTCCCTTGTGTCTTCCCAGAAAGGGAAAAAGAGAGTCGGCTGGCTCACTTCCTTCCGGGGAAACCAGTGCCTGAGTCACCCTGGAGTCAGGGCCCAGGGAGGAGCCTGCCCATCACCCCGTTGCCTCTGGCCATGGGGGGCGCTTCCCTACCACTGTTTCTCAAAGGGCGGGCGGCCAGGGAAGGCCTGTGCCATACAGCTGCCCCACCGCTCGTCTGCCTTCATGGCTTCTTGGGAGGGTTTCTTGGCCTTCTGCAGCCAGGCTGGTGCTGGTGGCAAGGAAAGCAGGCAGGTGATAACATTGTCCCTCTCTAACTGGAGGTCTTAAACACCCTTCTGAATCACAATTTGAAATGTTTTTGATGTACACGTCTTCAGTATCTGTTTTGTTTCATGATAAAAGTTTGACATGCTTAGGGCCGGGTGTGGTGGTTCATGCCTGTAATCCAGCACTTTGGGAGGCCAAGGTGGCCAGATCATGAGGTCAGGAGATTGAGACCATTCTGGCTAACACAGTGAAACCACGTCTCTACTAAAAATACAAAAAGTAGCCGGGCATGGTGGTGGGTGCCTGTGGTCCTAGCTACTCGGGAGGCTGAGGCAGGAGAATGGTGTGAACCCGGGAGACGGAGCTTGCAGTGAGATTGCACCACTGCACTCCAGCCTGGGTGACAGAGCGAGACTCCGTCTCAAAAAAAAAAAAAAAAAAAAAAAAAGTTTGACATGCTTATGGTAAAATAAAAAATAACTCCCCACAGGTAACACTGTTATTTTTCTATACCACAGATAAGATTTTATATGTTTGATTTATATATATATATACACACACACATATATATTACAGTAAAAGATACATAGTATGAAATTTACCATTGTAACCATTTTGAAGAGTACATACGGTTCAGCAGCATTAAGTACATGTACCTTGTTGCACAACCATCACCACCATCCATCTCCTGAACCCCCCTTTTTTTTTGTGAGATAACAACTCGCTGTCACCCAGGCTGGAGTGCAGTGGCGTGATCTCGGCTCATCGCAACCTCCTCCTCCCGGGTTCAAGTGATTCTCCTACCTCAGCCTCCTGAGTAGCTGGGATTACAAGCACCCGCCACTACACCTGGCTAATTTTTGTATTTTTAGTAGAAACGGGGTATCATTATGTTGGCTAGGCTGGTCTCGAACTCCCGACCTTGTGATCTGCCCGCCTCGGCCTCCTGAAGTGCTGGGATAATAGGTGTGAGCCACCGCGCCCGGCCCCATCTTCTGAACTCTTTTCATCTTGTAAAACTGAAGCTCTGTACCCATTAACAATTCCCCTGGACCCTGGCCCTGACAACCCCATTCTACTTTCTGCCTCTATGAATTTGACTACTCTAGGGGCCCCATGTAAGCGGAATCATACAGTATTTATTCTTTTGTGTCTGGGTTATTTCACTTAGCAGAATGTCTTGAAGGTTGGTCCATGTTGCAGCATGTGTCAGAATTTCCTCCCTTTTTAAGGCTGAATTGTATTCCATTGTATGTATGACCACATTTGGTTTCTCCATTCATCTTTGATGGACATTTGAGTTGTTTCCCCCTTTTGGCCATTGTGAACAGTGCTGCGGTGAACATGGGTGTACAAATACCTGTTTGAGTCCCTGAATTTAATTTTTTTGTGTATATGCTCAGAAGTAGTATTGCTATATTTTATGCTGTTACTGGTTGTGCCTCTCAGGCACCTTGGGTCCCCAGGGCAGTGTCAACAGGTCAGCAAAGGGCTTTGGATACCACCCCTTCTCCCTGCCAGCGCCAGGCCTGCCACAGTAGCTGTCTGTAGAGGCTAGGGCTGGCCTGGCTATTTGGGTCCCCGAGGGCACACTGTGGAACTGCAGAGCTAATGAAAAGTTTTGGAATCTTGTGGTGCAGAAGGGCCTTTTTGGGCCAGGTCCCCACCCTTCCTTCCTCCTGACCTCCTCCTGTTTTGTACTTGGGGAAGGGGGATGCAGCCTTCTGGGAGCCCTGGGGAGGTACAGGGACCCCGAGCTTACATTGGGACCCAGAGCCCCATTCTTCTTATGAACTCCTCCTCCTGCCCCCAGTTCTTCCTGTCCTGGGCTGTTTTTCTCTCCGAGGCTCTCCCAGAGGGTTAGTGTGAGAAAGATTTTTGGCCCATGAGTTACAGAGATTAATGCAAAACTTCCTAGCTTCCTTTGCAGGAAAATTCTATTTCTTGCTAACAGAGCAGGAGCTCCTTGTCCTGATTCCTGCTTTCACCAAGTTGGGCCCCAGAGCGGCTCCTCACCAGAGCCCTGTGCACAGCTGACTGGTCTCTGTGGGCTCGCTGGTTTGAGCTTCATTACGAGCTGCTCTGACCCCCACCCCGGCAGAGATCTGCACGCAGCTGTCTTTTGGGTACCCCGTGCGCCTCGGGAGGCAGTGTGTCTGTTCTGTCAGCTAGATCACAGATCTCTGAGAGCAGAGCTGCTGGTTAGTTCTCTTTGTGGCCTGGTAGTGGCTGGTCTGGTAGCCTGTACTTCCTGGATGCTCAGTTAGAGAGAAAGAGAGGCCATGAAAATAATTTGGGATTTGGCATTGGAGAACTCCTGGCTTTTGGTTTGGGGCCTGCTCTTTGCTAGCCGGCTTACTTAACCCTCTCGAGCCTGTTTTTCCGTCTCTAAAATGGGGATCAGAAAACCCTACTTCTTTTTTTTTTTTTTTTGAGATGGAATCTTGGTGTTTTGCCCAGGCTGGAGTATAATCTCAGCTCACTGCAACCTCTGCCTCCCGGGTTCAAGCCATTCTCCTGCCTCAGCCTCCCGAGTAGCTGGGATTACAGGCGCACGCCAGCATGCCTGGCTAATTTTTGTATTTTTAGTAGAGGCGGGGGTTCACCATGTTGGCCAGGCTGGCCTTGAACTCCTGACCTCAGGTGATCCACCCACCTTTGCCTCCCAAAGTGCTGGGATTATAGGCGTGAGCCCACCATGCCCAGCCAGAAAACCCTACTTCTTAATAAGCTTGTTGTGAAAAGTAAATGGGGTCATTGTTATAAAGTGCATGGTAAGTAAGTGTCAGTGAATGTCAGCTTTTTGTCACCGTTGTGCCTCTACTAAGTGGAAGGGCCTGGGGAGGACTCCCTGCAGAAGGCCCACTTTCTAAGACCTCTCTATGCTTTCTCTCCGTCCAAGCCCTGCTCCCCTGGGAGAGGCTGCATATGGGGTTGTCTGGTTGGGTGGCAGCAGCTTCCCCTGCAGAAGGAAACTGCTTCCTCCCCAGGGAGATGGGAGTTGCTAAACTCTGACTTGGGCCGGCTGTGTGCTCTAAGCAGAGATTATGTGCGTGTGTGATGAGGGCGGTGCCTTGGGCTTCACTCCAGATACACCATGTTCTCTGACCTCGAGCTCCCTTCCTTGGAGCCCCTCACTCCAGCACCAGGCATTGTGGCTCAGGACTCCCACTGCTCTGGATTGCTATTGGACTGTTTCATAGGTGGGTCCTACTTCCCTTTTTAGATGATAGGCTCCAGGGCCTCCGTACTCCTCATATTTGGGGACAGAAAATAAGGGCTTCTCTTTCCATGCAGTAGGGTGCCCCTTTCTCCTGTGGGATGATTGGGCCTGCCCTGTCCAGGCTTTGGGGAGGGAATGGGAATGGGAACCCTGCTTGGAGCTGCATTCTGTGTTCGGCCCTTGCCTGCAGAAGATTTTACCTTACAGAGACTGCAGGGTGTTAGGGAGAACCCAGCTTTGGAGCCAGCAGCACTGGTGTGGAGGCGAGCTCCGCTGTCTCACTTGCTGTGTCCTTGAGCTGGTCCTTATTCTGAGCCTCAGTTTCTTCCTCTGTAAAAAACAATCTGTCTTGCAGAGTTGTTGCCAAGGCTAAATGAGATGATGGATGTAAACCACCCAAGTTGGCATCCCATGCCTGGTAGGCTCCTTAAGTGTGGGCAGGTGTTGTTATTTTGTGTGTGGATGGGCCAAGGGGTGCTTTTCGCGAACCGTTCTTCTCCACACAGAGATGCGGTGAGGCAGACTTCCTATACGTTTCTGTAGCCCAGAGTTGCCCACACTTGCCTGATTATAGGATTCACCTGGAGTACTTGTTACTTGCTAAAATACCAATCTGTGAGTCCCATCCCAGAACTCCTGAACCAGAATGGTGGTTGTTGGGGTGAGGGGTCTCTACTCTTAACCTTTTTTATAATCGGGCCAGTCTGGGAAATGCCGTTTCCCTCAGACTGCGCTGCCAGTTGCTGTGTCATTCCATCTTCACGGGGACCCATTGGAATGAGGCAGGTATGGCCCCTTGGAAAGTAGGAGACTTTGCAGGTGAGACTGAAGCTTGAAGGGGCTGGCCTGAGGCCCTGAGCTCCTTGTGGTGGAAGCAGATTTAGAACTGAGATCTCCCAGTGCTGTGTGTCCATTGTGCCTGCAAACATTCCACTAAAGCATGGAAAAGGTGAAGGTGGGGACAGAGAGAGATGGAGTGACAGGAAGGAGGCGAGGGCCGAGGGCCTTTATGATGGCCTTGGGGACCTGCAGAGACTGAGTGGGGGATGGATCGTGGGACAGAGCTCTGAGCCTCACTGGGACGCTTCCCCTTGTGTGCCTTCTGAAAACCAGGGCCGCAGTGAGCAGGCGGGGCCTTGAGCTTCTCAGAGCCGCTGGGAATCCACAGGTGTCTGAGCGGAGGCGTGGTCTTAGGCAGCATGGACCCGTTGGGAGGGGCTGGGACTCCTCCCCAGGGCTGCTGGTGGAGTCCTGGAAGTCCTGTGGGTAGGACTTCTCCCACTTCTCCCCTCTCCCTCTGCCTTTTTTGTTGGGCTGGGAAGTTTTCTAGAAGCACGGGCAGGGCTGGCTCCCTTGTTCGGAAAGGGAAGTTGAGGAATAGGTATTTCCAGGGTCAGCCGATGATGTCAGGCACTGGGGTCCCACTGCCTTGTCTGCTTCCTCCTTCTCAAAGTTGGCCTGGTCCCTTAGAGAAAAACTCTTTTAGGTCCTCACTATGCCATCCTTCTTTCCATTTTACCCTTAAGAGGCCCTTAAGGAGGATTTCAACCTCTGCTGGGCCCCACCCTGGGGGTGAGGTGGGCTGGTGGGCTGTGAGCAGAGGGGCCCTGTTATGGATGGTTGTGAGAGTCTGGCCGGGGCACGGTGACCTGCTGCCAGGCCCTGGGGAGAGTCATGCTGACTGAGCCTGTGGTTAAAAGTGTGCGACTTCCACTGCGGGTGGAATTCTGGCTCCTCTGTCTACTGTTTGCTGGGACCTTGAGTGGCTGTGACCTCTTGGCCTCGGTTTTCTCATCTGTAAAATGAGATGCCTTCTGGGGTGGTTCGGATTCATTGGGCTGACACTGGTAGAGCACTTGGGGCAGTGGGTTGGGAACGACATCCTGATCTCTGAAGCTCTTCCACTCCGACCTTTCAATTAGATCTGCAGCCTCAGGACTTTGGCCCTTTGGGGACTTCCGTGAACAGCGAGCTGCCCCAGGTGTCTGGGCAGGCAGGGAGTATGGGTGCAAAGCTATGGCCTCTCTGACTGTTCCTTCTTCTATTGACTCAGGTCTGAAAATCTGGGTGTGGCCTCTACCCCTCCGCCCCGTCTCTCCTGAGTATCGCTTGTATCCACCTGCTTCTCCATCTCCTCCACTGCCAGCCTGGACTGGCTGCTTTTGTCTCTGGCTGGGACCTTTTCGTGATCTCGTGCTTGCTCTCTTTTCAGCCGCTCTTGTCCATCTCTAATCTGCCCTTCCCATGGCATTTAGAGATCTCTTTCCAAGATGCAGGTGGAATTATGTAACCAGCATCTGCTTCACACCCCCAGCTCAGCCCGCCACAGCCTCATTTGTTTCTTTCAACTAAAATAAAATGTCTTCGGTGACTTCCACTGCTCTCAGGAGAAACAACAGCTGCAGGCACCCGAACACCCATGTCGCTAGCTCATCTCCAGTCTCTGCACCCTCTCCTTCCCTCCTGCACTGTGACTTTTTTTTTTTTTTTTTTCCAGTTTTTTGAACAGACCTTACTCTCTTTTCTCTGGGGCCTTTGCTGTTTTTTTTTTTTCTTTCTTTCTTTCTCTCTTTCTGTCTTTCTCTCTCTCTCTCACTCTCCCCTCCCCTCCCCTCCCCTCGCCTCCCCTCTTCTTTTCTTTTCTTTCTGCTGGAGTCTTGCTGTGTTGCCCAGGCTGGAGTGTAGTGGTGCAGTCAGCTCACTGCAACCTCCACCTCCTGGGTTCAAGCGATTCTCCTTCCTTAGCCTTTTGAGTAGCTGGGATTACAGGCACATGCCACCACACCCAGCTAATTTTGTATTTTTAGTAGAGATGGAGTTTCACCATGTTGACCAGGCTGGTCTCCGACTCCTGACTTCAGGTGATCCACCCGCCTTGGCCTCCCAAAGTGCTGGGATTACAGGTGTGAGCCACTGTGTCTGGCCTGGGCCTTTGCTATTTTGTTTCCTCTGCTTGGGCAGCATCACCCTCCTGACCACCCTGCTACGCGCCCCACACATGCATAGGGTGACCTACAGCTCTGCCTATACCTGCTATGCTGGTGTAATTATTAGTAGACCCCCTGGTGCCTTGGTTTGGATGACAGGTTATATAGGCCCCCTTCACAGTTACAAACTTTTCATCTAATACTCCCCAGCCTTATAAATTCACTGACATCCTTGGGGCAGAGATCAGACACACTGCCCCCTCCCCCCAGGATCAGTTCAGGGTCCTGTTTTAGCCTCATGCCTTCCAGGACTTTTCCTATAGGCACTGGAGCTTAGTGTACAAAAATACACTCATCGATATAATCTTTGCTTACTGTTTGTCTTCTCCATTAGACTGCAGGCTCCATGACTTAGGACATGACTTAGGACTGTATTTGCCTATGATGTAACCCCAGTGCCTGATACAGAATCAGTGCTCAGTAAGAATTTATGGAAGGAAGGAATGAATGAATCTGGCTGCAGCTGTCTGGCAGGGGAGGCCTGGAGCCTGGGCGAGTCTGTAGAATCTGCAGTGGCCTGCATGAAGGAGGCTGCCAACATCGGGCTAGTCCAAGCCCTAGCAAGCCAGTTGCCCACACTCTGGCACACATCATCGGTTTGGCTGCCACTTTAATTATTCATCAGTCTTTCTCAATGGCCTTTGTGTTCAGAAACCCAAGGGAGAAGAATTCTAACTCTCTTTCCATTTCCCTAAAACTGAGACCTGGAAGAAAAACCTGCCTGGCCCATTCTGCATCCCCAGGGGGCCAGCAGGTCCACAGCCTCCTCTCGGGGCTGGCTTTGAGCGTCGAAGTGTCCTGGGCTGCCCTGTGGCTCTCCTCCCCAGTCCACTGGGCCCAGGGACTGCCTGGGCACAGCTGAGCAGGAGCCCGTGTGGCTTGAGACTGAGCAGGGACTGGTGCAGGCTGGTGGGCAGAGCTGGATGAGTCCCCATCATTCCCCAGCCTGAGCAGAGGCTGAAGGCTGGCCTGGAAGCGTTTAGCCTCCCAGCAGAGTGGAGCAGGCTCAGGCTTTGACGTCCTAGAGACCTAGTTCACACCTCAGTTGTTCCTCTTGCTAGCTGTGTGACTGTGGGGAACTGGCCCTTGGTGTCCTGTTGCTTTGTTCCTTTAACCTAGAATTGTTGAGTGGATTTGCTGAGATGGCACATGCCTCGTGGGTGATGACAACAGTGAATGGGCACTCACTGAGTGGTTATAACGGTAGCCAACACCTTTGAGCAACCCTAGGATATGATTCCCTCTCCTTCCCTCACCTCCCCTTGGGGCTCCCTGAAACACGTTGCCATCAGTGTCCCCATCTTGAAACCGAGGATGGAACACTAAACTTTCCTCTCAAGGTCGGGGGAGGGGGGTGCTGGGGAGCGGAAAGCACCCCTGGGGCTGCCCTTGCTGCAGTGTCTGAAGTGAAGCCTAGGAGCCCTGGTGCTGGTGGGGAACAGCAGGCGTGGATCTCTTTGATCTTTGAAGAGGACTGTGAATACACTGACCACAGGCGGAAGCCCCTCGTCCTGTCCTGCCCCGCCCAGAGGTCTCTGGGCTTCTCAGCAGAGGTGGACAGATCTGCCTACAGCTGCCCTTCCCACCCTTCTGGAAATGGAACTTTCCACAAACACATTCCTGTTGCTCAGCTTGCTGCTCCCTGCTGCTGCTACCTTGCTGCCCTGTCCCTCAAGCCGGGCTGGCCATACCAAGGTGTTGGCGAGCTGCTCAGCCTGCTGGGCTGCTGACACCCCAGACCACCGCCGGCCTAGTAGACAGGCCAGGAGGGCAGTGACGGCACCGGGTCACATTGTCCTGGGCCTGGGTGAGGGTTTCTGTGCTGCTTTTTAAGGTGCTGATCTGTGTGTGTGTGTTTTGGGAGAAGAAACTTTGTGTTACTGAGCCTCAGGTGAAGAGAATTGAGGTCGTTAGGCTCCTCCGTCATGGCCCAGTGTCATCTCGGGGCCATGCAAGGCCACTGTGTGTCTGTCACATTTTATCCTACAATCTTCTGTGATGGACACGCAGATTGTCCCCAGCTGCTCTCCTGCTGACACAAATGAGGCAACGATGAACGTTCTCCCATACATCCCAGTGCAGCTGTATGACGACTGCATTGAGCAGGGAATTGCTGGGTTGGAGGGAATTTCCTGATACGGTGCTGGGTTACTCTCTAAAATGGCTGTACAGTCTACTCTCCACCAGCCAGGCATGAGGGCTTCCGGATCCCTCAACCCCACCGACATTTGGCATAATCAATCACCTTTCTAATTGTTTGCCAGTCTCTTAGGTGTAAAGAGATGCATTTTAGTTTTGAGCTGCAGCTGAAGAGGAACTCTCCACGTGCCAAGACTGCTCCCCTCCTCCAGTCAGCTCTCTTGGAACCAGAAACTTCCTCCTGGGTGGTGTTGAGAATCGTGGTGATGCTCTGCAGAAAGCCTCTCCTCTGTAGGGAGTGGCGGTTTATAGATACAGCCCGTTCATGCCTCAGTCCCTGCAGGAAGTTCTTTTTTTTTTGAGATGGGGTCTCACTGTCTCCCAGGTTGGAGTGCAGTGGCATGATTATGGCTCACTGCAGCTGTGACCTCCCTGGGCTGGGGTGATCCTCCCACCTCAGCCTCCTGGGTAGCTGGAACTATAGGGGCACACCATCATGCCTGGCTAACATTTTAAAATTTTTTGTAGAGACAGAATTTTGCCTGTTGCGTAGGTTCCTGCGGGAAGTTCTGTTCCCTGGGGATGTCTGCTCCAGTCCCACCCCCAGGGTGCAAATCACTGGTGTGACTTATGGTGGCTTGTGTTGCTTCCACAGTTGCTGAACTCATTCCCTCATCCCTTGGTATCTCTGGCATCCTGAGGGCTTGGGTTCCCTGGAGCTTTGAGAATTCCTTTGCAAAGTCATGTGGCTACTGCTGGGTGGTTGTCCCTCAGGGAGGAGGTGGGTAGTACTGTGGCATTGGCTTGGAGTTTGGGCAGGATCAGTGTTGAGGTCCTGTTGATCACGTTTTGACTGAGTCAGAGAGGTTGGGGTGCAGTGCCTGCTGGATCCTGCGGCCCAGATAAAGGAACACACTGGGCACCAAGATGACCCCCATGATCCCTTGATGCTACCTGGGACTGTTTACTGACAAGGGCAATTCCACGGGTCCTGGAGTTGTTCTTTTTGTCTCATGCCTTTCCGTGAGCACCCTTTCTCTTGTCTTTCTTGTACTTTAGTAATGAACTCTAGACACTGTTAACTACTTAGGGTGTGCTGGGCTTTTTGCATAGATTATCTCATTGAAACTCCTTACCAACCCAGTTGAGAAAGGCATTGTACCTGTTTTACAGATGAGAAAACCGAGGCTCAGAAAGGTCAAGAACTTGCTTAGGTTACAAGGTTAGTCAGTGGCAGACCCATACTGAACCCAGCTCTTCTGTGCCCAAATTCGTTCTTAGCCACTAAGCCTTGGTCCTCAGAGTGTAGTCTCTGGACTGGCAGCATCAGCATCACCTGGATACTTATTAGAAATGCAGTTTCCCTGCCTGCCCAGAACTTCGGAATCAGGAGCTGGTGGTGGGGCCCAGCGGTCTGTATTTTAACAAGCCCTCCAGGCGATTCTGGTAAATGTTCAAGTTTACATGTCAAGTTTGAGAACCATTGCACTCAATTATTCTGCTGTTCTTTTTTTCTGTTTTTTTTGCCTGGCTTCTCCCCTTCTGTCATTGGGCCAGTCACTGTAAGCCCAGACTTTGGACCCTGGCTACTCTTCAGGGGCTTCATGCGCCTTTTAAAGAGGTACAGTAATTTGTCCTCTGGGGCCTCCAGGAACCCTCCCAAGTCCCCAGAAGCAGTTGACAGAGCTGATGCTCCAGCTGCCTCCAGCCGACAGCCTGGTGACCGGAACCACCATGGGGGTCAGAGTTCCCAGTCACTATGCCCAGGGAGGTGCTTTGAGGGGTATGAGTGATCCAGGGGTGGACTGTGGGACAGACCAGGACAGAAGCTGCTGCTGGGAGGTTATTTTAGGGCCACAGAAAGGAGACTTGGAAAACTTCCTTGTCCAAGCAGTATCTCTTTCTTTCTTGCAAATTTGTAATGATAAGTGGTTTGATCTTTGGAGAGGAGCTTCCACACAGGGGGTTGGAATCTAGGCAGGTTCCTTGTTTCTGGTCAGCAAGGCACATTCAGGAGAAATGACCCTGGGGAGAGGACAGAAGCTATTTTTTTCTTTTTTTTCTCCAGTAGAGACAGGGTCTTGCTATGTTGCCCAGGCCGGCCTTGATCTCCTGGCCTCAGGCAGTCCTCCTGCCTCAGCCTCCCAAAGTGCTGGGATTGCCGATGTGAGACACCAGAGCCAGCCATATTTAATTTTTGAGCCCCCACCGTAAGTCTAGTTTTCTGCTGTTTAATTCTTAGCCCAACCCCAGGAGGGGTGGATTTCATCATCCCATTCCACAGATAAGACCATGGAGGTTTCAAGCTGGAAGATTGAGGGTCATACCTCAACTACATGGAGGGGTCAAGTTAGGGGCCAGAGTCTGCCAGACCCCGGGTTCCCATATTGTATGAGTGGCAGGCTGGGCCAAATCCCTGTCAGCTGGGGGAGTTCTCTATGGAATTGAGTGACCCAGAGCTCTCAGCATCTGTGCCAGAAAAACCAAATGACCTCACTTTTGGTGGCTTTTCCTTCTTTGGGGAAGGAATGTGCTGGCCACTGCTGGGAGCTGCAGCCTGCTGAGGCCTGTGTGCTCTCAGACCTGCAAGGGCCAGAATCAGACTCCAGACATGGGGGAGGGGTTACAGGCAGGACCAAACTGTAACCCCGGAGGAGTGAGGAGGAGGCTGTTCTCACACTGGCCTCCTGGAGCGGGTGCCACTCTGCTTCGAAGACCAGCTCCTCCCATTTAGTAATCCTCATCTCAGCAGGCTTACCAGCCACTGTTCAGTAGCTGAACTAGCTCAATTACATCAGTCCCCTGAGAGGGCTCTGGTCCAGGGCCTGCCTTTGAGCCTGGTTTCTTGCCAATGGGCCAAATGGGTTAAAAACAAAACCACATCTTGATATAAAAGGCTTAGCGGGGTCCTGGAACATTTTAGTTTAAAAGAGAAATAACAGCTTTATTGAGATGTAGTTCACATACCCATACAATTCACCCATTTATACAACTTCATGGTTTTTAGGATGTTCACATAAATGGGCAGCTATTTATGTCATCAGTTTTGAACATTTTTATCACCTTAGAAAGATATTTTATACCCCTTAGCTATCACCTCCCCCCAACTCCTCTGTTCCCAGCCCTAAGAAACCACTAATCAAGCTGCTTTCTGTCTTCATAGGTGCTTTTGTGTTTTAACATCTAGTGAGTGCTTGGTCTGCGTCTGGCAGCGGACTGAACCCTTTGCACTAGCTCACATAGCCCTCCCTTGTGACTACCTTACAGGCTGCAGGCTCGTTTTATCTTTATTTTATTACTATTGTCACCATCATCATTCTGGCCTACAGAAGTCTTTATTGATGTGAGAACCAAGGCTCCGGGAGGCCCAGTCACGAGTCCAGGATTATGAAGCCTGTACTGGACAGAGCTTGCTGTTGGCTGGCAGTTGGGGTGGGCTCTTGGGTCCCTGGGAGGGAGTGAGGCTGTGGATGGTGACAGATTGGCTGAGGCAGTTGACTCTCATTGGCGAGGAGCTAAGAGGACAGACCTGTTTCTTCACTAGGATCATGTGCCCACCTGTTTTAAAGCGGCTCTGATTTCTCCTGGGAGCCCATAGGTTCCATCTGTACCAGGCAAGCAGGAGCTGGGCAGTCTGCCTTCTAGGGGGCCGTGGATGGCAGGAAGGCCAGATCAGCCTCTTGGTGGCCCAGGAGTCCTCTCAAGCAGGGTGCCTTTGTTAGGTCAAACAGCCTCCCAGAAAGAGCTGCGGGCTCCCTGCTTCTTGGCCCTGGTGACCCTCTGGGTGTGTGGTGCTGTGTCTTTTGAAATGGGCTGTAGATGGGTGTAAACCAGGAAATGCAGGCTCCACTCCCCACTCCCTGTCTCCTCCTCTTGGCCAGAGGCCGGTCTCCGAGTTCTCTCATCAATGGAGAAAAAAACCACAGGACTTCTTTCTTGCTCTGTGAATGATTAACTTTGATTAAATAGACAGTGAATGGGAAGTGAGAGCATCCTGACCGCTGACATGGACTGGGCTCCTGATGTGTCCGCGGTATCTTTCTGGCTGTTTTGCTTCCATTGTCATAATCTTCACAAAGTGGTGATGTTCTTTATCTGCATTTGTAAGGTGAGGCAATTGATGCCTAGATAGTTTAACTAAAGCCGTACAGTCAGTGAGTGGTGGGGATCTGCTGGGTTAACATTGTTTAAGTGTCTGCTGTGGACACAGCACCAGACTAAGTCTTTCAGGACATAGGGTCTAATTTGGTCCTGTCTCATTCTGTGCCATTGTAGGCCTTGTTATGCCCATTTTACAGATAGGGATCCTGAGGCTAGGATTAAGTCTCTGTCCAAGCAGACAGATCTAATGTGAGGTGTGGGCTGGCACTGGAGCCTAGGTCTGTCTTGTTCCAAAGTCCAAGGTGCACCCCTAGTCCCCTGCACTCTAGTCACCAGGACCCCACCACTCACATGTCTTGGGAACAGGCTGTTAGAGCAGTGCCCGGTCCTAGCAGAGGCCTGGCAGTTGTCAGCTTTTTCAGCAGCCACTCCCAGGTGGATGGGAAGTAGGCAGATCTGGGTGGAGATGTTCCCGAAGACTCTGCTTTTCATCAGCGCATGAACCAGCTGACGGCTGGCTTTGAAGGGCTGGCAGTCAGCCCCTGATAAGTTAGCCAGATACTCCTATTTACCTTGCCAGAACACTGGGCATCTGAGATCACTTCTGGGCAGGGCTTTGCTTAGACAAACCATCCAGGGCCCACGCCCTGGCCAGACTGGCCATACTCTATGGGGGTCAGAGGGATTCCAGCACACCCCGGCTGTACCTCAGTAACCTCTTCAGCATCAGTGGATGCTGCAGGGGATTCAGCCCTGAGCACAGGTGCTGGCCTGGCCTTCTCCAAGGACCCTGCTAGTTCACACACCCTGCCCGCACAGCAGGGGGCTGGCTTGGGCTGGCAGGGTGCTAGCCTGGGGAGGCTTGAGGGCTGTTGGAAGCTGACGAGTTTGTTTTTGACTACATGAGCCTAGACCAGAGTTCTGGGTGTTCTACTCAGGGAGAAGAAGGACCATCAGATGAGAAGCTGGCTTGTATAGGAAGCTGTGAACCATTTTCAGGAAGCACAGAAGCTCATTTGGGTGATTTCCTGGGGTCACTTGGCCAGAGTACAGCCCTTCATCTTACCCAGTTAGCAGTTTGCTGTCTTAACTATTGGGGAGATGTGTGTGTGTGATTGCTGGTGTATCCTCATGTCCTGCTCCCTAATTATGACTTTCTTTAAGATTTTATACTGATAAGGCACTTTGAAGTTCTTCAGAGCCTTTTCCCTATATTATGTCTTATTTTATTCCCAAACTCATCCTTTTAAATAGATGGGATAATTTTTTCATTTTTCATCTTTATTTCGGAAACATCCTTTTTCCTTCTCCGTAATACCTGAGACTTGTCCCACCCTTGCCAAATAATTCCAGTGAAATGAGAAGTCCCCTCTATCCTATCCTAGAGGTCTGACATAACAATTAAATGTATATATTCCCAGACAGACTTTTCTCTTTTCTTTTTTTTTTGAAAGCCACTAACTTTATTGATCTAAAAAACTTTACAAGGACAGTGACTGTTCTGCCAAAAAAACAGCCAAATGGTATCAAATGGACTGAAAGTGAGGGTGGGGGTGAGGGACGGGGCCAGGGATACATGCAGGAAAGCTGATAACTGTCACCGGGGAACTGGCAAGGGAAAAAGGAAGGGGGAGGCATGCAAGAGTGAGAATCCAAAAATGAATGAAATGGTTAGGGGAGAAAACTCCCAAAAGACCCTGGAGTACATCGGAGGTGAGTACAATAGCAATCTTTTCCTCTGTAGAGGACAGGGGAGGAGTCCCTCCTCGGCTGCAAACTCTGGATGAGGGCTGGGGATCGAGGGCTTCCCAGACAGCATCACAAGAAGGCGTCGCACCACTCTCGAAGGCATCCGAAGCAGTCCTGGGACTGCTTGGTGTTGGCACCACAAGTGTGCTTCAGCCATTCCTGGAAGAGGTCTTCATCTTTCTTCAGCACCAGAAACTGGCCAAGGACAACACAGGCCTTGTCAAAGCCCCTTTCCTCCAGCTTCTTGCCCAGGACTTCACTTGGCCAGGCTCCCCACTGGCTCTTCCCCCATGGGCTCTGCCACGAAGTCTCGGTGCTTTTGGGAAGTTGTCATCTTGATCAGGCCTAATCGGCAGCTTCAGTTCCCGTAACAGTTCCTCCCGCCACCCCCAAGACAGATTTTTCTTATATTTGCATACTTAAAAAAAAAAAAGGTAATGACAGCACATTTTGATACAAATGGTTTTGGTACAAAACTCAAAAGAAACAAAAGTATATTCTGTGAAAAGCAAGTGTCCCCCACCCCCTGCCTTCCCATTTCCCTCCCTGGAGGCAGCCGATGATCCCCATCCTTCTATGTCCTGCTAGGGAGGTTCTAGCATAAAGCTTTTAGATACTGTTTGGGAAACTAATATCAGGGGTCTGCTTGGTGAGGAGGGTTAGGAGCTGGCTTCCTTGAGACTGAAACACTGAGTATGTTCTGAGTTCATGGAGATGAAATTGTCCCTGGGGAATTTTTTGGCTTTGTTTGGCAAGGGGGAGAGCCCACCAATCAGAATAAACCCTGCACAGGAACAAAAGATTGTTGCTGGGTGCTATTTGGTTGTGTCTTCTAATTAGGCATGTTATGGGAAAAGTTGCTGGGCTCTAGCCTACAAGGTAGGAGGGACTTGTTTGGGCTAACAGAGCTGGAAGGGATTGAAGTGACTTCTCTGAGGTCACATGCCTGGCCGAGCCAGGGCAGGGCCCAGGTTTCCTGACCTCATCCTCTGAACACAACTCTCCTGGCCTGAATGGTGGCTGGTATTTTTGATTCCGGGAGAGTGGGAGGATGTGCTTGGAAGAGGTGTGGCCAGCACGTGAGGTTGGAGCCTGGGCTGTCCCACCGCTGCCCAGCTAGTCTTGTTTGGCTGCGGGTGGGTTATCTTGTTTATTCCACTGTTCAACAAATGGAAAAAGCACCTTTGTCAATGGAGGTTTCTCTGGGGAGGTCAGCCAGAGTGGATGGCCTGGATTGTGTGTTGAGACTTAAACATCAGAACAGAGTGCTCTCTCTGGCTGGGTGTGGTGGTTCATGCCTGTAATCCCAGCACTTTGGGAGGCCAAGGCGGGCAAATCACTTGAGGTCAGGAGTTTGAGACCAGCCTGGCCAACATAGCAAAATCGTGTCTCTATTAAAAATAAAAAAAATTAGCCAGGCATGGTGGCGCACGCCTGTAGTCCCAGCAACTCGGGAGGCTGAGGCAGGAGAATCGCTTGAACCTGAGAGGTGGAGGTTGCAGTGAGCTGAGATTGCATCTCTGTACTCCAGCCTGGGCGACAGAGGGAGACTCCGTCTCAAAATAAATAAATAAATAAATAAATAAATAAATAAATAAATAAAAAGAAAAAACAGGGCGTTCTCTGACAGGAGAAGGGAGAGGGAGCAGATCATCATAAAAACCAACTGCACTGCCAGGCGCGGTGGCTCACACCTGTAATCCCAGCACTTTGGGAGGCTGAGGCAGGTGAATCACCTGAGGTTGGGAGTTTGAGACCAGCCTGACCAATATGGAGAAACCCCATCTCTACTAAAAATACAAAATTAGTCAGGTGTGGTGGAACGTGCCTGTGATCCCAGCTAGTCAGGAGCGTTAAGGCAGGAGAATTGCTTGAACCCGGGAGGCGGAGGTTGCGGTGAGCTGAGATTGCGCCATTGCATTCCAGCCTGGACAACAAGAGCAAAACTTCTTCTCAAAAAAACCCCCTAAAAACCAAAAACCAAAAAACAAACAAACAAAAACAACCAACCACATTTACAGACAACTGTAAAACAGCAAAAAATCCTCAGCAGTTCAGTTACTGGAGTGCAAGCCCTGTTTGCGTTTTGATGTGTTTTGTTTTTAGTCATTTTTTTCGTGTTTGTGATTGCTTACATAGTTTTAAATTTGGAGTACATACAGTCTTGAATCCTGCTTTTTGAGTTAATTATATATAAGCAGTTTTTTTTCATAGTAACAGTTTCAGAACCCATCATTTTGGCCATGTACTATTTCATTAAGTGGATGATGAAGCCTAATATACTTAACCTAATACCTTATTAATATAACTTCTGGCTCTAATTTTTCTCTCTCAAGGAATGCTGGCAAGAACATTCGTATGCTTACAGCCTTTGCTTTATTTAGAATTATGAGTCTTTATTCAGGATGGTGGCCCAGAATTGGGCTAAGGGCTGGTGCCCATCTTAGTTCACCTTGGTGAGTTGCTGTCCATCAGAGTTGTACCAGACACCTGCCCACAGTGATGTGCCTTTGTCATTGTACCCACCAACAGTGGCAATGATCAGAAAAGTACTTCGCACATGTAATAAGTGACAAATATACCTTTTTAAAATTCACAAGGCATGGCGGCATGTGCGTGACATGTCTAACCACAGGCCCTCGTGACAGGTTTTGACATGGGTTCCTCATTGATCCAGCCCCAGGAGAGGAGCGCCCGCTGCCCCTCACGGGAAATCTTGCCAGCGTTTGCCGACTCCCAGATGGCTGATGTCCCCAAGGTCTGTCAGGAGTGTTAACTGTGGTAGGCACAGCTGTCTGCTGCATGCTTGTTTTAACATGTCATACATTATTACGTGTGTAACTTTGTTAGGAGACTTAGAAAGCTTTCATGTTTTCCCATTGTGAAACCAAAGACCCATTGGGTCTTAATTCAGATTTAGCCTGCGACATTTTTGGGAGGCCTGTGGGATGTCTTATTTTTTACACTGTGGCAGCATTTCAAAACTGAGGGAGTCTACATAAAAATCTAGTTTTTTTTTTTTTTGAGAGAGGGTCTCACTCTGTCACCCAGGTTGGACTGTAGTGGCACAATCATGGCTCTCTGTAAGCCACGACCTCCCAGGCTCAAGCAATCTTCCTACCTTAGCCTCCTGAGGAGCTGGGACTACAGGTGTGCACCAGCATGCTTGGCTAAATTTTGTTTGATTTTTTTGTAGAGATAAAGTCTCACTGTGTTACCCAGGCTGGTCTTGAACTCCTGGACACAAGTGATCCTTCCACCTTGGCCTCCCAAAGTGCTGGGATTACAGGCATAAGCCACTACACCCAGCAAAAGTTCAGATTTCTGTCTCTTCTTCATTGGAGGTGTGGCAGCCCAGGGCCCATGTTCCCATATGAGGCACAGAGGAGCTGCTTCTGCCTCAGGCCACCTCCTGCCATGATACAGAGGCCGTGTTCTAGTTGCCATTGGGCAGCTCACATGTACCCTGGTACACTTGTATTTTGGGATAGCCATGTTTTCTTCTGGGTAGAAAAACAAAGGATAGCCCAAGAGGGCCACTGTTTCAAGAAAAATGCATAAGAATACAGGGAGGTGGCTGGGCGCGGTGGCTCACGCCTGTAATCCCAGCACTTTGGGAGGCTGAGGTGGGCAGATCACTTGAGGTCAGGAGTTTGAGAACCAGCCTGGCCAACATGGTGAGACCCCATCTTTACTAAAAATACAAAAAAATTAGCCAGGAGTGGTGGTGCTCGCCTGTAATCCCAGCTACTCAGGAGGCTGAGGCAGGAGAATCACTTGAACCCCTGTGGCGGAGGTTACAGTGAGCCAAGATCGTGCCACTGCACTCCAGCCTGGGCAACAGAGCGAGATACATCTCAAAAAAAAAAAAACCAGGGAGGTGAGGACTAACTTGTCCTACACTTGACCCCTCCTTTTGCTTTAGTTTCCTCATCTCTAAAGCGGGGAGAATACTTGTCCCACAGTGTCATTTTGATGATTCAATGAGTTAAAGGAGGTAAAGCACTCAGGGAGAGGATCTGGCATGTAGCAAATGTTCCATACATATCAGCTGCTGCTGTTACTATGATCTGTGGCATATGTGTTTGTCTCCTCCAGATGAGGAACTGAGGGGTGAATTTTGGTTGTCATAGCTTGGGGTTGGGGGATGTTATGAGCAACTAGGGCGGGGTCCAGGGGTGCTGCTGAACATCCTATGATGCATACAGCAGCTTCCCTGCCCCCACCAAAACATTTTTCAGACCCCAAACATCAGTAGTACTGAGGTTGAGAAACCTTGCTGTATATATAAAGGGGAGTTTGTTAAGGAGAGTACTGACTCACACGATCACAAAGCAAGGTCCCACAGTAGGCTGTCTGCAAGCTGAGGAGCAAGGAAGCCAGTCCGAGTCCCAAAGCTGAAGAACTTGGAATCTGATGTTTGAGAGCAGGAGGCATCCAGCACGGGAGAAAGACGGAGGCCAGAAGACTCAGCCAGTCTAGTCTTTTCATGTTCTTCTGCCTGCTTTTATTCTGGCTGTGCTGGCAGCTGATTAGATGATGCCCACCCAGATTGAGGGTGGGTCTGCCTTTCCCAGTCCACTGATTCCAATGTTCATCTCCTTTGCCATCACCCTCACAGACACACCCAGGAATAATAATACTTTGCATCCTTCAATCCAATCAAGTTGACAATCAATATTAACATCACACTGGGCATGGTAGTGTGCACCTTTAGTCCCAGCTACTTGGGATGCTGCAAAAAAAGTCCTCTAAACCAACATTTTCAAGGGCTGCCTCAGGCTCTCAGAGTCAGAATGGTAAGGGACCTTACTTAGCTCTGCCGGAGGGAGCTGCTTGAATCCCTTCCTTTGCCGAGCCCTGCCTTTAGCCGCAGGTAGCACACTGTATAGCCAGCTTGTGGTCTGTTCTTTATTATGTCGAACTCTAATCTTCCCTGAAACTTTCTGTCCTTCCTTCTAATAATAGTAGCTCCCATTTTTGGAGGCTTATGTGTGGGTAATTGTGCTTAAGCATTTTCCATGTGCTGCTGCAACGATCTTCCCACCCTGTGAGGTAGGTTCTATTACCATCCGCATTTTACAGATGTGGAGATGGAGGCTTGGAGAAGTCAAGTCACCTGCGCAGTCACTCACTGGATCCAGGTCCATCTTGCTTTAGAATCCACTTTCCTCACCATTCCTCACCACTGGCCTGTTCTGCCTGGTCTGTACCCAGCAAGTTGACTCACTCATTCACGGGAGGGTCTTTAGATATTTGCAGTGAATCCCTCAGCCTTCTCATCTCTCCTCCTGGTCGTGGAGCCCCAGTTCCCAAGGTTCCCCTCAAAGGCCTGTCTGGTCTGCTTACCATCTGGAGTGATCTCGCTTGCCTCTTGACAGCCACCTGCCTGTCTCTGGGCTCTGCCTGTCTCTGCCAGGCTGCCCCAGAGAGGCTGCCCATCTTCTGCCAACTCTGCTGATGTTCCATCAGCTCAGACTCTCTGTGCCAATGCTGGCTGCAGTCCCCTGGATTTCATCTGGTTGGTGTTTTCACTTCACAGTGACCCATTTTCAGTGATACCCTATGGGATTCAGCTTACCTGTTTGGCCACTGAGAATCTCAGCCTTGGTTCTGCTGTTCCCTTCCAGCACCCACCCGTGCCTGCACCTGAAATCCACATCATTTGGGTGGAGCAGAAAGTGTGAGGGGCTGGAAGAGTTGGGAGGTTGGGTTGTGAATGTAACCCAGCCGTGTGGGCTGGGGAAAGCCGCTCACCCTCTCTGGTGTGTGTCCTTAGTTGTAAAGTCAAGGTTTGACTTGGGTGGTGCCTAACACCTCTTCTAGCTCTAACATTCTTTTATGAGGTGTGTTAACAGCATAAACGTATAATAATTATACCCCCAATTGTGGTGGCAATAGTAACAATGGATAATTATTGCAGTTGCTATAACATTTTCAGTGTTTTAAGTGGACTGTCTCATTGACTCCTCCAGTAGTCCCCTGGGAGGTGCTATTACTACCCCCATTTTACAGATGGTGCCTTAAGGCAGAGCCATGTCAAGTGACTTGTCCTGGGTTTACCACCTCTTAGAAGTTGATAGGCCTGGATTTGCAGTGTCTTCTTTAGAGTAACTAAATCCTTGCATTCCCATAGCTACTTGTCTGCAGAGTGATCCAAGCAAATCCCATGGCTCTCCTGCTTTAGGGTCTTGTGATTTATCCCTCCCTCCCCGCATGACCAAGGGTATGAAGGATGCTTGACTGTAAAAGCTTATCCCCTGACTCATGCTTCTGTGGTAATCTTCTGTACCCCAGATCCCTGCAGAGTGTGATTACTCAGACATCCTTTTAGAATCTAAAATTCAGGCAGTAATGATGATGGCAGGAACCACCACTTTGTGCACACTTACTATATTTCAGACACAATGATACTATATTGTCATTATTCACATAAATTAACATTACTATGCTGATATGATTTACTGCATAAGGGTATTTCCTCTCAGTCATGCCTGGGAGATGCTATTGTCCCCCATTTACAGACATGAAAACTGAGGCTCAAAGAGGCCTGTTGTGGCTAAAGTCACATTGCAGTGTGTCTGAGCTGGAGGGCAGGGAAGGCACGTTCTCAAAAGCCATATTCCTTTCCAACACTTTTTAAAGGAAGTATATCAACATGATAATTGTGAAAGATATGACAAAAAGATGTTAGCGGCATCTGTGAGAGCAAGGCTGTGAGACCTGTACAGAAGGTGGACAATGTGATTCTGTCTCCATGGCCAGCTCCGTGAGCTGAGTCCTGGCCTGGGTTGGGGCCCCTCTGTTGGCACCTGGCCAGGTCCCTCTTTGCAACCCTGAACTTCAGGGCTGGAAAGTTGCACTCTTCACCTCCTCAAACCACCTTTAAACTGGATTAGACATGGGCAGTGGCTTCAAGGTCAGTGAGAGGCTGAGCAGGGGTCCAGGCTCTTTTGCGGCCCCTCCCTCTGTCCCGGGTCCTCAGAGACTGTGCAGGGCCAGGGCGGGTGGAGTGCAGATAGGGCTGCTGAGAGGAGAACAGGCCATTGCCGCTGCTCTGTGGGAACGTCCCAGTGTGATCCTTGGTCCCAAGGACTTTTCCTGGGACCTGTCGGCATCCCTGAAGCCATTTCTGGAACGGAGTGGATCCACTGAAGACCTGCCGTCCCAGGTCTCCTTTGTCAGGCTGTGAGCCTGAGCATGACCCAAGGAGGTGACTTGAAGATGGCCCTCTCCCACGAACACGCCACAGTTCCACCCTCTCCCACGAACACGCCACAGTTCCACCCTCTCCCACGAACACGCCACAGTTCCACCCTCTCCCACGAACACTCCACAGTTCCACCCTCTCCCACGAACACGCCACAGTTCCAGCCCTCTCCCACGAACACGCCACAGTTCCGCCCTCTCCCACGAACACGCCACAGTTCCAGCCCTGTCCCACGAACACGCCACAGTTCCAGCCTCTCCCATGAACACGCCACGGTTCCAGCCCTCTCCCACGAACACGGTTTCAGCCCTCTCCCACGAACATACCGGCACTGGTTCAAAAAGCTTGCATGTTGTCATCTTGGAAACAGTACAGTGCATGGCGGGGTGGGACCTACAACAGGAGGGTTTGGTGGCTGGGGGCAGGGAGAGGATGGGGGTGGGAGTGCAGGGGAGCAAGAGCAAGTCCTCTGAGACCTGGTCCTGGGAACATTGTGGGGAGCTAGTCCTCTTCCTCCTCCCCACTGTTCGTTGAGCATTTACTCAATGGCAAGTTCTTTACAGATATTTTTTGAGTTAATCTTTTTAACTTTTATGAAGCGCTCTTACTGTCCCTGTTTTACTGCAAAGGGAACTGAAGTTTAGGAAGGTTAATCTGAAGGTCACACAGCCAGTAAATAGTGGATCTGAGGACAGAACCCAGCTCTGATGCGTCCCGAAGGGCACGTTGTTGATCACCGGGTCACTGCCACCATTTCCTCCTCTTGCCTCAACTTTGCGGTGGGTGCTGCTTGTCGGGGAAACTTTGCAGTTTGAGAGGTGCTCAGAGCCCCCTTCAAGGCAGTAATCTGTGGGGCCTCTGAGGGTTGGGGGTTTTAGTAAAGCCGTGTTCCAGTGCTTTGTCCAGGAGACCCGAGCAAACACAGGTGTGTTTTGTTTCCCAGGGCTAAGCCTGGCTTCTCCAGGAAAGGGGACTGGCTGCTTTCAACAGCGCTTTTCCTCTTTCAAAAGCAGTGTCTTTTTACAACAGCAGCCTCTTCCTCCTTTATCTCACCCCCAACCCCCTCCACGACTGGGTAGTAAACAGTGAGAATTTACAGCCCCCTAGCTGGGCGGGCGCAGGGCGGTGCCTGCTAGGACCCCGGGTGTTTCAGGTCACATTGGACCGGAAAGCGTCTGTTCGAGTTGCTGGGGCTGACACCGTTCCCCTCAAGGGAATAGAAAACCTTAGGCTGAAGGTTCAGTGCTGGGGGCCTGGGATTGGGTGCTGGGGATGGCCAAGTTGGTGATAAATGAGAAAAGACCGTCCACCCCAGTGTGAACGCACACTTCAGTGTGAATGCACAGCTTGAAGACACTGGGCAGACCAGTGTCAGCTGGGAGGGAATGTGCAAAACCAAAATAAATTATATTTGTTTTAAAGAGTTAAAAATCCTTTAATATTTTTTCTACCAATAAAAAGAAGTTAAAAATAAAGATAAAGGCTAAAGGATAAAGGTGCAGTGCCAGCACTGGAGGAAGGATGCTTGATACATATGCTTCCCTCCCCTGTTGTGTCCTCTTTCCTCCGAGCTGTCTTCTGTGTCCAGAGGGTCCCTAAGAGCCCTGTTTGTCCCATCACCCCCTGCCCTGAGAGCATTCAGCCTCACCCACAAGGTACAGTTGGATCTCCCAGGACCCTCTCAGCTTTGCATCCAGTTCCCCACTTGTTCCTTCACCTGGCTCCACAATTCTTATGTCCACTAGAATGTTTGCTGCACAGAGGCAAGGACTTTTGCTGTTTAGTTCACTGCTGTGTCCCCTGACTCTGTGCCCTGGGTCTCTGGGATATGAAGGTGAACATTGAGTGTCTACTCCAGGCACTCCCAGGCTGGGGGTGTGGAGCTGACAAGTGGCTAGACATAATGGGTGAATGCAGGGTACTGTGGGTGTATGTCCAGCCCAGACATAGTAGGTGCCTATCAGGAAGGCTCCCTGGAGGAGGTGATATCTCTACCCAGTCTTGAAAGATGAGTGAGTTAGCCAAGCAAGATAGAGAGGACATTGGAAATCAGTGTATGTCTCTCATCCACCCCCGATTTGTGTGCCAGTCTTCCCAAAGCTCTGGGATAGCACAATACGCTGTTTCTCTTCATCATGGGAGTAGGCTGGCCTGCAGAGTGGAGATATGTTTGCAGGAAGAGACAGGTATTCCGTAGTGGTAAGTTACTAGTGAGACATGATTGAAAGATTAAGCCCAGAGTCATGGGGTATCATAATGTTGTCCCTTTCTCCCTGCCTGTGTGGAGTGATAGCTCCTGTCCCCCTGTTCTCTTTCTTGCTCACAGGCTCTTCAACTTTTGCTTCTAAATCTAAGCAGCTATTTCTTTTCCCCTAATACTCGCTGATGTGATGTTCTTCCCTCTTCCTGCCCACTCATTGCCAGTTCAACTTCAGAGTTCCCCAGGGCAGGAGAAAGGGGGTGGGGAGCATGAGGCTGTGACCTTTCCCATGAGGAAGAGTATTTCTAGTGTGGTTCCTACTATCACATGAATGATACTCTTCCCACCCTTTGAATTTTGCAGGGCAGGTGGGAAGAGAGGTGAATGGCCCTGGTGTTGGGTAAGCCCCATGTAATTGGTAGTGCCATTTGGTGCAGAGAAGTCTGGAGTTGCCAATGAATGATTTAGATCTAAAGCAAGGGAGCTCTTCTCTCTGGTTGCCATAGACTGGAGACAACTGGAGAGAGATACCTGTTTTAGGTGTGTAAAACTGAGATGCATGCTTTTCTCATGTTTGTTGAGACACCCTGTTTCTGTTTGAACCACCAGGTGGTGCTGTTGGCACAGGATGGCTTAGTTGCTGCCTCACCTGATCATGATCTGCTTAATAGAGAACTATGAAGCTGATGGTCTTTGATTTAACCTCCTTACGTTCCCTTTCTGGAACTCCTCATGCTTTTGCAGCTTAAGGTTTCCCTATCCCCACCCCAAACACACACAGATACACATTGGGGTGCTTACTCTTCTTCCCCCTTATCCTGACACCCTGCATCTGAATTCTGTTCTCAGCAAAACTTATTACTCCTTTCTCTTAGCTGGCTGCTAATGAAATGATTTAATATACTAATTTACCCTAAGGTATCAACAGGGCTTAATATGTTACTTCTGGGTTACTCTGTCTTAAAACTGTGAAGATTGAAACTAAGTCTTATAACTTAAGAGGTAACTTATAAGAATGGTATTGTGGCATTTTCAAATGTGGGTGTGCATGATGTCTGTGAGAGAGGGCTGGGAGGCGGACGTTAAGGAAATTTGCTGCTTCATCTATCCTGCTTGCTCCCACCCATGTAGCAGGCTCTGTGTAGGGTCCCTTGGCTGCTGCCCTATGGGGAGCTCAGTGCTTGGTTGACGCTGTGAATGAGACCATGGTGGGGCAACTCTGTTGAGAGGCTCTGCTGAGTAGGTGTCCACCGCCCACCCCCCGGCACTGTTAAACAGCTTGTCCAATGAGGATGACAATACCAGTCCCCTGACCACTTGCCCTTCTTCTCTCTGCCCAGACATTCACGGCATGGTGTAACTCCCACCTCCGGAAGGCGGGGACGCAGATTGAGAACATCGAAGAGGACTTCCGGGATGGCCTGAAGCTCATGCTGCTGCTGGAGGTCATCTCAGGTGAGGCGGACCCTGGCCCAGGACGAGATGCTGTCTATTGGTGCTGCCTGACACCTTGGCATCGCTCTGTCCATGGGCGCAGCTGGTTTTGGGACTCTTGAAACAAGTTGGGGATGACATGTATGAATTCCCCCTAGGAGCGTGGGTCTGTGTTCTGGTTCTGGTGCCAGCCATCCAGGTGCCTTGGACAAATTGCTTTGCCTTTCTGTTTCAGCATCCTTGTTTGTTAAAAAAAAAGGGAGGCTTTGAAGGAACTGAGGTTCTTTCTCCTCCCCAGTGCGATTCTGTGGCCAAGAATGTTAACCATGGGTGACTGTCTCCAAATCTTGGCTCCATTACTACTTATCTAGCTGTATCCAGGTGACCCAGGCCATTCCCAGTACTGTCTCCAAATCTTGGCTCCATTACTACTTATCTAGCTGTATCCAGGTGACCCAGGCCATTCCCCAGCCCCCAGTTTGTCCAGCTGTCTGGAGGGACAGCTCTACTGGAACACACATCTCATCCTGCTTATGAATGCCTTTCTGCTACCATCCCGTAAAGAGTGGGAGTCCTGTGAGTCTAGCCTTGGTTGATACACTGGGCCATGTTAGCTACCGTCTTCACTTTCTCTTCACCTTGATGCCAGTGAGCCTTAGACCTAATCCCAGCCCGGGCCTCTCCCTTGAGCCACCTCTCAAATGCTGAACCTCGCTGGGCGTCTCCACCCCAGTGTCCCACACGGTCCTCTCAGCATGTCCAAAACTCTGTGCTTGTCACTCCTGCCCTAGCAAACCTCTTTTCCCTCCCAGAGTCTTGTTCTCTGCACCCAAGCTGGGATCATAGACAGTTCTTCTTTGCAACTTGTTACTGATGTTCTGTTCATTCTGATTCCTTCTTCTCAATCCTTCTTTTAACTCCTACTGTTGTGGTGTCAGTGTGGCCTGTGTCAACTCTCACCTAGATGATCCCATAAAGGCCTTTACCCCAGCTCCTCCTGGCAGTCCACCCCCATCGCTGTAGCCAGAGGGCTCGCCCGACAGTCAGTCCAAATATGGTCACGCTCTTCCCTGCTCACAGCCCTCAGCCCACAGTGCCTCTCCAGGGCTTTGAGCCTGCAGGCCACATTCTTTAGCATAGCTTATGGAATCCTGCATGAGCTGGCACCTGCTTTGTTTTCAACTCACTATTCCCAAAAAGGTATCAGACCTTAGATCCTCTGCCGGTTGGCGGTGGGGGCGGGGAACATGCAGCTCTCCTCAGATGACATCCACTTTCTGTTCCCTGTGCCTTTGCACAAGCTGTAACTGCCCTTTTTTTTAAAAGTAGTCTTTTCTACTTTCAGATAAAACCTGTGTATATGGTTAAATAATATATAACAAAAATGTATCATTTTCGCCATTTTAAAGGTTGCAGTGCAGTGGTATTAAGTGCATGCACTCACTGTTGTGCGGCCATCACCACTGTCCATCTTCAGGGCTCCTCACCGTCTGAAATCGACACCCTACACCTGTTAAACACTAGCTCCCCGCTCCCCCTGGCCCTCCCCTGGCAACCACCATTCTACTTTTTGTCTCTGATTTGACTCCTCTAGGTATACCTTGTACGAGTAGAATCATACAGTATTTTTCCCTTTGTGACACTGATTTATTTCACTTACTAGAATGTCTTTGCGGTTCATCGTATTGGAGCATGTGCCGCCATCCCTTTCCTTTTTAAGGCTGAATCATATTCCATTGTATGTATGCCCTACAGATATAAAATGGCTGCCTACATTTTGTTCATTCACCTGTCGGTGGACACTCGGGTTGTTCGTACCTTTTGGGTATTGTGAATAATGCTGGGACACGGGTGTACACAATACTTTTAAAATCCCTCTTTCAGTTCTTTTTTGGTATATTCCCCAAAGTGGAATTGCTAGGTTACATGAGAATTCTCTGTTTAATTTTTTGAGAAGCCACCATGCTGTTTTCTTCTAACTGCCTTTATTTATTTTTTTATTTATTTTCTCTTTTCTTTTTTTCTTTGAGATAGGGTTCCACCATGTTAGCCAGGCTGGTATTGAACTCCTGACCTCAGGTGATATCCCCACCTCAGCCTCCCAAAGTGCTGGGATTGCAGGTGTGAGCCACCGTGCCTGGCCTCTAACTGCCTTTTAGAATGTCCCTGCTTCCTACCTCCTCTACTACCCTTCCCCAGTTTTAAACAAACCTGGCCTTACTATTTATCATTCTTCAAAACACAGCTTGAGGGTGTCCTTCAAGAAGGCTTCACCCCTCCTCTGTCCCCTAATCTGAGTGGGCTGTGCCCAGCCCGCACCACCGCCTTCCACCCCCTGCCCAGCTCCCCAGCACCTCTAATACCCCATTAATTCCTCTGCCGTATCTTTTACCACAAAGTGTAATCATTTTTGGTTCACTTGTTTTCTTCTCTGCTCCACACAGCTCCTTGGGGCAGGCCATCTTCTCTCTGTGTCCCAGGTGCTTCGAACAGCACCAGACATGTAGGTGGTGCTCTGGGAACATTAGAATGACTGAGTGCCCAGAGCTGGGCTTGTCTGCATGATACCCAGTGTGTTCCTGCTGCATGGGTCTGACCTGTGCCCAGGGGAACCTGTGCGTGTCTGTGAAGCATGTGTCTCTTTCCCAAGGCTGGGGAGGATCTGTTCTATGAAATGATCTGTTCTCCCCTGGACAGGAAATGCTGGGGTACCTTCTTCTCCTGATCATCGTTGGAGATGGGTAGGATGCCCCAGGATGAGGAGAAGGAGGTGATGCTGCCTACAGAGATTCTCAAAGTGTGGTCCTTGGACTACCCACGCCAGAATCAGCAGGATTGCTTGTCAAAATGCCGATTTCCAAACCTTACCCCAGCCCTCTTAATCACAAACTTAGTGAGAGGGGGAAAGGGGTTGGACAGCCACAGATTAGCAAGTTCTCCAGGTGATTTTGTGGTGACTGACGTTTGAGAACCACTGGCCCAGGTCTGGGAAGCTTTTCCCGTTCTCCCATGTTTAACCCTTGCCTCCTTCACTGTCCTTTGCAGAAGCCCCCTTCCGGCCAGTGTGCGCAGCTGCTGAATGGCTGGGGCACTCCACTTAGCTGGACAGGCCCCAAGAGCTGGGGCTGTAGCAGGAGCAGCCTTCCAGGGAGGGACATGGTGCTGCCTGCATCCATCCTGTGGGGAGGGAGCCCCTGTGCCATCTCCTCTGGACAGGAAATGCTGGGGTACCTTGCTGGGCTGCCCCCAGAGCCTTGGGAGGGCCCCAGGTGGAAAGTCTTGATTTAATTTAAAAAACAGCTGTGCTTCCCTGGGAGCTGACAGCCAGATCCCATCTGTGGCAGGAAGTCTGCTGTCTTCCAGAAGCTAGCGGGCTGCTGGGAGGCCACCTGGAGAGGTGCTGCTCTGACAGGGTGGGCTAGCCCAGAATCCCAGTGGCTGGTCCCTGGAGCTCTCACAGCCAGACTGTCGGCCTGCTGGGGAGACAGTGGGGCTGGTCGGGAGATCAGGGCAGGCACAAGGGGCCTGAGTTCCAGGATCTGCGATGGTGGGTCTCAGCCTTTTGGGGTCCTTGGCCCCTTAGAGACCCTGAAAGCTATGTACCCCTTTCCTAGGTATGGCCACATGCTGCACTTAGAAAATTCTCAGAGGCTCCTGGATGCTCGTTGTTCTGGGATAAAAGCACTCTTAATGGGGGTATTTGGAGAGCCAGCTCCTCTACCTCTATTTTCTTGAAGGTTCTGACCTTGAAACCTGAGCAGCAGAAGCTACTGTGTGGAGTCTGGAGGTGGGGGTGGAGGGTTGACCTGGAGCTGAGCCGTGGGTGCCCATGGGAGGCAGCATAACAGGACAAGAACTGCAGTTCTGCTATAGGCAGCCCATTTAAATACCAGGGAAGTTCATACTTGAGTAACCTATACCCTGCTCCCAGGGCACAGGGAAGGCTAGAAAGGAGTTCAGGGCCTTTGCATGTACTATTCCTTCTGCCTTGATCGTCATTCCTTGCTTTCTTTGCCTGGCTGCAAAGACTCAGACCTTCCTGACCAATCCTCAGTTCCTCCTTCCTCTTCCTCCTCCTCTTTTGAAGAGCATGGATCTTTCTTTGTATATGTTCATTGTATATATTTATTTGTGTTTCTCTGTTTAAGGTCTGTCTCTCCTACTGGACTATAATTACATAAAGGCAAGAAACTGTTTTGTTCACCTCCCTATTCCTAGCACCCAGCCAAATCCCTGGCATGCATAGGGGCTTGATAAATAAATGTTGAGTGGATGCAAGCAGGTTTGGACCTGAGAAGCGGAAGAAAGAAGAGGCAGGGTAGATTCTCCCTCCATTCCCTGCCAGGGTGACATTCTCCAGCCCCTGAGCGGCGTGTGAGCACACACACACGTGCACACATGCACACGCTCCTGCCTAGCTAAGCTGTGCCTTGGATGAGGGTGTAGTGATAGTAGCTCTGGCCCCTGGCTCATAGCATCTCACCTTCCTTTTCCTCCCTCTTGATCCAAACAGGTGAACGCTTGGCCAAGCCAGAGCGAGGCAAGATGAGGGTGCACAAGATCTCCAACGTCAACAAGGCCCTGGATTTCATAGCCAGCAAAGGCGTCAAACTGGTGTCCATCGGAGCCGAAGGTGAGTAAGGCCTGCCTCTGGTGGCCCCAAGGAGTCTGATTTTCTTTGTCCCCCCTGGTTCTCTCAGCCTTTTTTGAGCTGCCTCCTGGGCCCTGCATCACTTGGGGGCATTGGGCAGTGGGTCCCCAACACCTGCATCTGGTCGCCTGTGGGTGCTTTGTATTGCAACAACGCTTTTCTGGTCTCAGCGCTGCCCAAAACCAAGGACTCAGACCCCTGTTCCCATGCCTGCACCAGCTTAGCCACGTCTTTGCTCTGTGGAGTTCGGTGTGTGTGGCATGCCCCCTCCCCTGTCCACAGGCCTGACTGCACAGCATTGCCTGGAGCAGAAGGTTTGTGTGTGGGCTGGAAAGTGTGTGCAGACGCAGGCTGGTGGAGGCCGGAGGCTGCCCCGAGACTGCCCCGGGGTCCTGGCAAGACTGAAGTCTGTAGGAACATTTTTAATAGCATTTCCCTGCAGTGTAGCTTCCTAACTCTTTCACTTTTACTTAGAAACACTTCCCAAAAAAGCTATTACTAGGATGTCCTTAATGATTAAAAGAAGATAGTGTAATTTCTTGTGTGCCTGGTGGTGGCTCTGAAAAATTGAGAGTTGGTCGTTTAGAGCAGGCAGAAGATATTCTATCCAGGCCCCTTCAGTCCTGTGACCGTGGATTTAGCAAGTATTTATGGGGCACCTGCTGTGTGAGGTCAGAGACCTGAAAACGAACGAATCTCACTCATTTGAGACACACCCTGGCTGTGAGAGTGGATTGCTCACTCTGTGGCATATACTTAATCCTCCAACAACCCTATGAGGTAGCTCTCATAATTAATTCTCCCAATTTTGCCATAAGAAAACAGATGCTTAAAGAGATTACGTTACTTACTTAAGGTTCTGCCGTCAATAAATGGCAAAGCCGGAACTCAAACGCAGGTCTTTCTGACACCAGAGAAATGCCCTCAGAGAGTGGCCTTTCCTTGGAGGGGGCAGGGGTCTTGCTCCTGATAGGTCCATAGGAGCAGACCTCTTCTCTGGTTGAAGCTTACAGTCCCCTCTCTTCTAGAAATGGAGGGATATTTTGTTGATACATCAAATGGAGAACTTTTAACACAGGCTCAGCAAACTGCAGTGCGTGGGGTCAAGTCCAGCTGACTCGGATTTTTGGAAATATTGGAACACAGCACACCCGTGTTAATGTATCATCAGTGGCTTTTGTGCTTCAATGGCAATGTTGAGTAGTTGCTACAGAGATTGTATGGACCACAGAGCCAGAAACATTTGTTATCAGGCCCTCTACAGAAAAAATTTGCTCACCTCTGGCCTTATCTGGAATTCAGGCCAGTGCCCAAGGTGGTCACGGGAGGTGCCTTGTGGATTCCAGCATCTCCCCCACCAGCTATGAGCTTCCCAAAGGCAGAAAGCATGGTTTCTACATCCTGTGGCCCCAGCTCCTAGCAGCATGATGCACACAGTAGGTGCTCAATAAATGTTCAAAGGATTTACATATAGCAGTATACTCTGCTTTGTGATTAGGAAGATGTTCTCTGCCTTATAAGAAAAGAACAGTTTGTTTTATTAGGGAGCAATTCAAGACTTGGCAGAAAAAGTTATAACTAAGCAGGCGTGGGAGGCCAAAGACAGTCACCCAGGTGGTTGGTGCAGGCTCAGATGCCCCCAGGGCAGGGGAGTGTAGGGAATTTCTGAAGTGGTTCAGGGGTCAGTGGCAGGGGTGGGTAGCCCCTGTGGCGAGCTGCAGAATCCTGTCCTAAGCGGGATGGGCACCTTGTGGATGTAAGAAATTGCCGCTGTGTGGATCCGGTGCTGCTAGATCTTCCGGTTTTTCAAAAGAAGCCAGAAATCCAGATTTTTTGAAAAGAAAAATTTGGCAACTAAATTTTAAAAAACAACTTGTTTTTTCTTTAAAGCCTCTTCCAAAGCGGGGGAGGAGGGCAGGGAAGGGGAAGGTGGAAGAGAGTAGCACTCACCGAGTACCAGCTCTGTGTTGCCAGACAGGATGCTTTACAGGGGCCATCTCCTGCTACCGTCACGATGGACTCGTAGGATGTGTATCACCAGCCACGTTTTACAGTTAAGGAAACTGAGGCTCAGAAAAGTTGCTAGAATGGAAGAGTGTCGTCAGTTGAGCCCAGGCTCCGAGCCAGACTGCTTCTATGTGGCAGATCCAGGGTTAAACCCAGGGTTAGGCTCCAGAGCTGAGGTCTCCCTCTTCCTGTCAGCGCTGCCTCCCCGGGTCGGGTCCCAGGACAGAACTTTCACATGGAATTGTCTTCAGTAATGAGATGGCAGATCAAGCCTGCCCCTGCCGTGCTGGCCTCAGGGGTGAGGAGTGAGAGGAACACTGGCGTGAACTCTCATCTCACTGCCGCTGCTGTGCTGGGAAGGTGATTCACCTGGCGGCCTCGGTTTTCCCTTTTCCTTTGACACAGGCCTAGCTTCTCTCAATATTTTGAAAAGGCTCCTTTATTTTTTGTTTTTTGAGACAGGGTCTCACTTTGTCACCCAGACTAGAGTGCAATGGCGCGATCTTGGCTCACTGCAACCTCTACCTCCCAGGCTCAAGTGATTCTTCTGCTTCAGCCTCCCAAGTAGCTGGGATTACAGGTTCGCGCCACCACGCCTGGCTAATTTTTGTATTTTTAGTACAGATGGGGTTTCACCATGTTGGCCAGGCTGGTCGTGAACTCCTGACCTCAAATGAGCCACCTGCCTCAGCCTCCCAAAGTGTTGGGATTACAGGCGTGAGCCCCCTCGCCCAGCCAAAAAGCCTCCTTTAAAATGAGATATTCTTTACCTTCTCCCTGCCCTGAGGAGCCAGTGTTTTCAGCTGTGGCTTCCAGGTCTGAAATCATCCGCTCCCATCCGGCTGAGCACTAGGATCATGCCACAGTGGCCGCTCTGCTAAACCAAGAAACTAGATGAGGCAGCAAATAGCATTTTGTGGGCTTTTAAAAGTGAAATGGAGTTTATTGATGTAGATTATAAATAAAAGGTGACGGGCAGATCGCCTGGAACGAACTCTCCTGGAAGGGGGGCGGGGGAACGTTGCAGGTTGTCCATCCTGGGCTACTGAAGGCTGTGACTGTGGAGACCAGGCCCAGCAGGGACACCCCTCAGCCCCCCGCCGAAGTCTTTGAAGGATTATCATGCAGTGCAAGGACTAAGACCTCTGGCTGACTCCGAAGGGCAGAAGCAGGCCCAGAATAGGTACTCTGTGGGTAGGTGGACTCTGGATAACATGCAGAGCCTTGGGAAATGGAACCGGGGCTCTGGGAGGGTCATGAGTGTCCTGTCCCTGAAGGTGTGCACATGGAGGCTGGAGACAAGGAACTTCCACACATCAGGGAGAGGTTGGAGCACATCCTTAAGGTCTCCCTTACGATACTTGGTTCTAGAATGGGTAGACTTCATGGAACTGGGACTTGGCCTGGGTGAGTGGTTGGAATGTAGTTAACCAGGGGAAGGAACTCAAAAAGGATTTTGTATTTGAAGGTCTTTGGGCAGGTAGAGCCTGAGGGTTTGGGTGCTGTGAGCATGGAGGTGGTCTCAGTGAGGTAGCATGTATCTTTAGGATGGAGGGGGCCATGGGTGCCATACCACAGCATTGGTCTGGGAGGTGGTGGCCCCTGGGGTTCTAGTTTCTGTCACATGGAATTTCTGCAGCATTCATTCTGCCATCTGAATACTGAACAGATGACGGTGTCTCTGGAGGGAGAAACAGGTTCCTAGTAAGCAGGCGATGCAAGCAGCTTCATAGCTCGCCGTAGACCAGGAAGGGCAGACGCTGTTAATCTGTCATCAAGATTTTTCCCACGAAGCCCAGTTGTGACCTTGGAACCCTCCCTTTGGGCCCAACCTTCCAAGCAGTCCCTGTCACAAAGCTGCCTGCGAGATGGGGCATCCCTGCTGCAAACGTTGAGAAGCCGGAGGCCTGGAATACAGGACCTGCCATGCCAGGGAAGGGGAAGGAGAGTGAATGGGATGGGAGTCAGGTGGGAACTGGGGCTGGGCGTACATGGGCTGCTAATTAAGCACACCCTACTCTCTGTGCTCGTGCTTGGTGCCTGTTTTCTGGAGTGAAACTATGTCTTTGGTGTAAATGAGAATTCAGTAAGCAAAATTCTCTGGGGAGTTTCTGGGGAAGGAGAAGAGGATAAGTAGGCAAGACCCAAGAAAGAAGCCACCTGCCTCTCTCAGTCCCTCCAGGAGGGCTCCAAGATGGCAGATCCGCAGGCACTGAGGTCAGGGCCAGCGGGAGTCCCTGCAGTTTGGCCGTGACAGAGTGGGGCAGCATGTGGGGGACCAGGGGAGGGCTAGCATTGCAGTCCCACCTCTAGGAAGGCCAAACCATGGGATTACCGCCAGAGCTTTTTTCTAGGCTTAAAAATTTTTCCCCTTATATTTTAAACACTGTTTATGAAATTTTTTACCTGCTTTTCGCATTTCCCGTGTTGAACAATTTTTCTAAGTTATTAAGCACTCATGATGTAATTGTTAATGGCTGCATTCGTTGTCTTTTTTGTTTTGTTTTATTTTCGCGACGAGTCTTGCTTTGTTGCTCAGGCTGGAGTGCAGTGGCATGCTCAGCTCACTGCAACCTCCCCCTCCCAGATTCAAGCGATTCTCCTGCCTCAGCCCCATGAGTAGCTGGGATTACAGGCATGTGCCACCACATCTGCCTAATTTCTGTTTTAGTAGAGACAGGGTTTCACCATGTTGGCCAGGCTGGTCTTGAACTCCTGACCTCAAGTGATCTGTCCCACCTTGGCCTCCCAAAGTGTTGGGATTACAGGTGTGAGCCATCGCGCCTGGCCTCATCATCTGTTTGTCATACTTCATCCCAGGCCTGGGCCCTGCCCTGGAAGAGACTGAGGCCCATTGTGTTCTCAGGGGGCCCAGGCCGGTGTTAGCTCTGCCCATACCCCCACTTGTGGTTAGTGTTTGTTCACCCATTCATTCACTCAGCAGATGCTGATGGGGGCTTTCCCTGTGCCAGGCTTCATACTGGACTCTAAGCAATGATGCAAAGAAGGAAGTATTCTTACCCTCAAGGGGCTTACGTTCTAGAGGGGAAAGAGAGAAAATATGCATGTACACCTGTCAGATGGAGAAAACCAAAGCAGGGAGGAACTTGGGTGGTCAAGGGAGGTGTCCATGAGAAGAGGGTATGTGAGTGAAACTGGCAGGAGGCAGGGATAAGCCATGTAGGTATCTAGGGTTGGGGAGCTGCAGGGAGACCTGAGCAGGCAGGGAGGGGAAGGAAGAGCAGGGGGAAGAAGGGGAACCAGAGGCCCAGGCGGCCAGACTACGAGGGCCTTGCTGGCCACTGGCTTTGACTCTCAGGGAGGTGGGAAGCTGTGGAGGTTTTAGCAGAGGGTGATATGGGGTCTGGGGATTTACTTGGTCATTCTGTGTACTGTGTACATTTGCGAGGTTTCTAGTACGGGGCTGTGATAAATATAGCCTTGCAGCAAGTGCATTCATACAGAAACCTTACTCTGCATTTCCTTTCATTGACTAGGGGTAGATTCCTAGAGATAGAATTTTACTACCAAAAAGTTGAGCAACTTTAAGATGCATACTCCTTGTGGCCAAATTATTTCCCAGATTAATTGATTAATTTCCCAGAAATTATTATTATTGTTTTTTAAACCAATTTACACTTCTAATGTGGTAGCCTTGCTGACATCAAGGCATGTGGTTTTTCAACTTTGGGTTTTTTTGGGTTTTGTTTTTGTTTTTGTTTTTAAGAGACAGGGTCTTGACTTGTCACGCAGGTTGGAGTACAGCGGTGCTATCACAGCTCACTGCAACCTTGAGCTCCTGGGCTCAATCCCCAGTCCTCCTGCCTCAGCCTCCCAAGAAGCTAGGACTACAGGTATGCACCACTGCACCTGGCTACTTTTTTCATTTTTTTGTAGAGGCAAGGTCTCCTATGTTGCCCAGGCTGGTCTTGAACTCCTGGGCTCAAGCGATCCTCCTACCTTGGCCTCCCAAAGTGCTAGGGTTACAGGCCTGAGCTACTTCACCCAGCCTAACTTTGTTTGTTAAGTTTGCTAATTTAATAGCATGGGAAGGTGATCTTATTTCTTTGATTATAAGTGAGATTGAACATTCTTATGAATTGATTATTTGTATTTCATGTTTTATGGTTTTTTGTCTTTTGCTTATTTATTGAGAGTTTGGTATTTTTGTCTTTTCAATTTAGATGAACTCTTTAAACCATTAGAAATCACAAATGAAAGTGCTTTTTTAAAAATATCAAAGCTTTATTGAGCCGGTTCCTTTACTTTTTTGTTTTATCTTATTTTTTTTTGAGAGAGGGTCTTGCTTTGTTGCCCAGGATGGAGTGCAGTAGTGCGATCACAGCTCACTGCAGCCTCTGCCTTGGCTCAAGCAATCCTCCCACTTAAGTCTGAATAGCTGGGACTACAGGCACTACCATACCTATTTAAGTTTTGTATTTTTGTAGAGATGGGGTTTTGTCATGTTGCCCAGGCTGGTCTTGAACACCTGGGTTCAAGCAATCCATCTGTCTTGGCCTCCCAAAGTGTTGGGAGTACAGACTTGAGCCACTGCCGAGTCTATGAACTGATTCTTAAAGAGTAGCTCTGCCTCCCCACAATATGGACTGCAAAATGCTGGCTGGCTGTGTTGCTTAGTAGCAAAAGGGGTTGCATGCTGCTACAGCTCTCTGTTTCTCCCCAACTCAAGTGCTTGGATGTGGGACTGTGCTCCCCTGGTGTCTGGGGCTCTGGGAAGGGCATTTTTACTTCCCTGTTTGCAAGAAGGGTTACATCCTATTCCATGTCCAAAGTGGACACTTCTTCCTTTGCTCAGCATCCCATGAAGACTCAGTGGGTTACCTGCTCCGCCCCTGGGAGGTGGCTGTGGCCAAGCACCGCTCCATGGACTACACCCTGCTGGTCATGGAGCAGCATACAGTTTTGCCTTCACTTTTGGGAAAGGGGCTAAGATGTCAGGGTATACTGTCCTTAATGGAAATCCACTCTTGTTTCAGGGGTTTGTGGGATGCAAATCTTAGTAGGGTCAGACTCCCTAGAAATGGATCCTTCTCATGGTTCTATTGGGTCTCCCCTAAAATTAATGCTGTAGGTGGGAAAAAAATAAGATATTCTTTGGGTACCTTACTCTTAACTGAGCATGTCTTACCATGGGCCAGATTACTATCTCCTGGTCTGGATGCAGGTGGTGAGGGGTGTGGAATGTACACTTGAGTATCACTTGTTCAACCACAAGACCATAAATGGCTCCTTGTATTGGGCTTCTTAAAATAGGGCTTATTTATGTTGTATTCCCTGCCATTAGGCCTGGTACAGAAAAAAAGAGAAAATCTACTTCATAGAACTTGTAGATTCTAAAACTCTAAAAGGTGCTGCTTAGACTAAATATAGTGGGTTATCTGTTAGCTGTGATCTTGAAGCTGTTGTTTGATTTTTTTTTTAAATCTGTTTTAATACCCAAACTAATGGCATTGTGAGGTTGAGTCAGTGGATGGTTCAAAATGGCAATTTACAAAACTTTAAGTTTGTGACTGTCTCTTGATTCCACTGGTTTTTCCACATGTGGGTGGCTATTTTGAGAGCTGTGATTGCCCAGACAGCCCCAGCTCACAGAATTGCCAGAACATTTGTGATTGTTTAGAAATCCTCTCCTCTTCTTCATCAGCTGGGGACACAGATCAGGATTTCAAATGCCCCTTTCTCTGTGGCCTTCCCCGATGTACCCACTGTCTCCAATTAGGATTGATTACACCTTTTTTTGGTGCCCCAAATAGACTTCTCTTCCAGCGCCTGTCACAGTTTATGCATTAACTTTAAGAAACATCCAGGCCAGACATGGTAGCTCATGCCTGTAATTCCAGCACTTTGGGAGGCTAAGGTGGGAGGATCATTTGAACCCAGGAGTTTGAGACCAGCCTGGGCAATATCATAAGACCCTGTCTCTACAAAAAATGAAAAAATTAGCCGAGAGTGGTGGCCTATCTGTAGTCCCAGCTACCCAGGAAGCTGAGATGGGAGGATTGCTTGAGCCCAGGATTTGGAGGCTGCAGTGAGCCATGATTGCGCCACTGCAGTCTAGCTTGGTGACAGAGCGAAAACCCTGTCTCAAAAACAAACAAGCAGAAATCCGGTTTCCCTCTAGAAGTAGAGCTCTGGAGTCTTTGATTCCTAGTGTGGGGCATGGAGTGCTGTGGGTGCTGAGGGAGTGTTAATTCTGTCCCCGCCGAGGCCCTTTCTGATGTGTGGTGCTGCTGTTTCTGTAGAAATCGTGGATGGGAATGTGAAGATGACCCTGGGCATGATCTGGACCATCATCCTGCGCTTTGCCATCCAGGACATCTCCGTGGAAGGTGGGTTTCCGCTTTGTTCCATCCTGCCATCACCACCCCGTCTCCCTCCCTGGGCTTAGCCTGGAGAACTCCCGCACCCAGGGCAATGGACCTTCATCAGGGGCCGTGTCCTAGGCTTCTTGCTCATTTATTGGGCATCAGCCCTCTCTTCCAGTCAATGTAGAAAAAAGAACTATTTGCCATTCTGATTATCATAGGTGTGTTGGCCCCAGGGAAACTCCCCACTTTGGGAAAGCCCAAGGCTGCCACGGGGAAGTATATTGGAAAACCCACCTGGCTCTTGGGTCATTCATCTGAAAGGGTGGGGAAATGCCGCTGGGAGGAAGTGCCAGGAGGGGTGCTATCCCCGTCTTCTACTCTGCTCCCCTAGCACCCTCTAGTGACCACTTCACAGATCTACAAGGGCCGTCACAGTCTGGAGAAGTGATCTCTACATTTGGTTCCATACTCGGGCAGTTTTTGAGCTTTATGTCTGCTATGCATGTATTTATCTTGCATAATATTTGTGTATTGCTGTGCGTATGATAAAACACACATACTGAAACAAACTTTTACAAGATGAGATGGAGATAATATTTTTAAAATGTTTGTTTTAATGCCATAGACATCATAAACATTTTTAGTCAAAGGAATTTCTTAATAAAAACAACGTGGATTCAATTCAGTTACTTTGTGATGGAGATGTTGGTTTGACACTCTGTGATACAGCAATGCAGGGGTCCAAGTTTGGTTTATGGGTACTTGGTATTTAGGGTTGAAGTGGTTGGAAAGAGGGTCATAGTAGTCACCTGGCGTGTGGTTCTTGTTAATGACAGTGGAAGTAAATCCATTTCTCAAATAGCCTTCTTGATGATTTCGATTCTTTTGGGTGGACTTCCTGTCAGCTTTGAAGTCATCATTGTGTTACTCTTATGATTTAGCTGACGAAGAGCTTAAGCTAAGTAGAAGCACTAGCTTTGCCAATTTTTAAATTGTCTGCTTTTGCTTAGGTGGTTATGGTCTTTGTAGGAACCCTTGAATGTCATTTTAAAGTCCATTTGGTGCATTGAAAATAAATGAGATCATTCATGAACCCAGTCCACTGAGTACCTTAACCTCCAATTCACAGGCATGAACACAGGAGTATATTAGTCAGTTTTCACGCTGCTGGTAAAGACATACCCGAGACTGGGTAATTTATAAAGAAAAAGAGGTGTAATGAACTCACAGTTCCACATGGCTGGGGAGGCCTCACAATCATGGCGGAAGGCAAGGAAGAGCAAAGGGACCTTTTACATGGCAGCAGGCAGAGAATGAGAGCCAAGTGAAAGGGGTTTCCCCTTAGAAAACCGTCAGATCTCGTGAGACTTATTCGCTACCATGAGAACACACCCACCACTCAATTATCTCCCACTGGGTCCCTCCCACAACACATGGGAATTATGGGAGCTACAATTCAAGATGAGATTTGGGTGGGGACACAGCCAAAGCATATCGGGGGGTAGTGTGGTTTGCAGTCTTTCTTCTGTGCTGGGAGCTCCGTGAGTCCCCTCAGTTGCCTGCCTAAACTCACAGACACGTGGCTCCTTCACACACACAGGGCAGCAGTATTGATCCATGAAGTAAATATAGGGAGACCTTATTTTTTATTTTTTAGATTAAAAACAAAATCTGTCTAGGAGTCCTAATGCTTTCTTCTCACTCAGCTGTGTGCACCCCTCAGGCTGTGGGATCCCCTGTCTGGAGACCCCTGGATGTGTAGATTTCCCAGATCAATCAAACCTTCCTCCTCAACCTGATAGAGGTTGCTGACTTATTTTGTATCATTACCATTTCTTTGAATAAAAGGAGTAGGGGGAGATAATTCTTGAAGTTGGAAAAACTGTTATCTCAGAATTTATATGTATAGCACAACTAGCTCTGAAAAACTTCCCAGCTTGCTTTTTCTGTTTCTCAAATAACTTCTCAAACTTTGTCAAGGGAATAGACTTGATGGCCAGGGCTCCTCCTTCAGCCCTCTGAAGGAGGGTTGGCATCAGGGGGTCACAGTGGGGCCTCCATGAGCCGGCATCCCTTCCTCCACCGAGTCAGCCCTCTGACCTCGCTGCCCGTCCCCTTCCCCACAGAGACTTCAGCCAAGGAAGGGCTGCTCCTGTGGTGTCAAAGAAAGACGGCCCCTTACAAAAACGTCAACATCCAGAACTTCCACATAAGGTGAGTGCTGGGGTCCGAGGGGCTCTCTCAGAACCAGGCTGCCTCCCCCGGGAGCTCCCAGACCCCGTTGACTGGCTCAGTCTCAGCTTTAGAACAAAGTGGAGACTGTTGGTGGAAGAAGTAGCTTTCCTTGGGAAGGGGGTGTCACCATCCCTCTGAATCGCCCCGTCTTTCTCCCTGCAGTGTCTTAGGGCTGCTGCCTGATATAACTTTGGTTGATGCTTTTGCTACTGGGAGCGCCCCCAAGGAAATTGTCCAGGAAGTCCCAGCCCAGGGCTCTGGAACAGAGCCATAGGCCTTGATTGGGGGTAAGGCTGGATATGGCAGATTTATCTCAACCTGCCAACCCCGCCACAAAGTCTTGACCCCAGTGCCTGGGATTGTGGCAGGAACAAATGTCCCTTCCCGTCCTGTCTTCTAACTCCTGCCCCAGAAAGCTCTGTGTTCATCTCTCTGGAGTCCAGGAGGCCCCTGCTTTGCCCTGGTCAGTGCTTGGCTGCCTGTTTGTTCAGCCTCATTTACCAGCCTACCCCTTCTTCTCTCTCCCCGGGCAGCTGGAAGGATGGCCTCGGCTTCTGTGCCTTGATCCACCGACACCGGCCCGAGCTGATTGACTACGGGAAGCTGCGGAAGGTATGTGTGCCCACCTGACTTCCCACTTTGGGTCCCTGGCAGGTGGGGTGGGAAAAGAGCAGGACTAGGACCCTTTCTGTGACAGTCCATGGTCCAACCTGAGCGGTGTTGGCCTCTTAGAATAGCCAGACAGAGCTCCAACTGAAAGTGAAGAGAAAAACACCTTCCCTGTTAGGGCAACTTCATCAGCCTTGTGCGTGGTGTGTGTGTTCTTGCACACATACACAGCCCGCCAGGAAAAATATCACAGCTGCGGCAGCAGCTTGGTCAGAGGGATGGAATGGTACATGACGTTTCTCCTTTCTGTTTTTCCGGGACTTGTAAAGAGGAAACACATATTCTAAGAGACAGTTCATCCCCGCCTTGTCCTTGACTTCCTGTGCGGTCCTGGGCAGCTTATCCTATCCATGGATTTGGTTTCCTTTATTGCTGAAGTTTGGCTGGGGGATTTTCTTTTGGTTTCACTCCTGCCTTCAGCATGAAGCTGCAGTGATTTTTCTTGAGTGGATGTGTGGAGTGGGGACAGATGTGGGAGTGGGAGCTGTGTTTCTAGCCTCATGGTGGTTCTCAGTGTCTGAGCTGGTTGGATGACACTGCCCTGGACCTTGGAGAAACCTGTCCTGGACCCTCTGCCCACACTCTCCAGGTTCCCTCCTGGACCTTCTGCCCACACTCTCCAGGTTCCCTCCTGGACCCTCTGACCACACTCTCCAGGTTCCCTCCTGGACCCTCTGACCACACTCTCCAGGTTCCCTCCTGGACCCTCTGACCACACTCTCCAAGTTCCCTCTTGGTCCATCTTGGTGCCAAGAGGCCGCAATGGCATGGCCATCCCGGGAAAGGCCCTTCCCAAGCCCCCAGTTGGTGACCTGGAGTTGGGGTTGGAATGTCGCCTATCTGTGCTCAAATCTCTTGGCAAGGGAGGCTTCAAGGAGCGGCTGGACTTATGTGCCTCTACTTCACCTTGACACTGGAGAACACAGTGTTCGGTGTAGCTCTTGCCTTGCCTGGGCCTCCAGGAAGGGCGTCTTGCTTCTCAGTGGCCAGGAGAGGTCTAGTATTGCTGGGGCAGGAGCTGCTGTGCAACTTGTGGTGGTGGCAGGCCCTTGGCTGTGGGCGGGTGGATAGCAAGCTGCCGAAAAGGATCTTGAGGGAGGGAAGGAGCAGATTCCTACTTGCTTCCCTGTACTGCGCCCCGCCTCCGCCAGCCCCACACACACTGCCCCGTCACCTGAAGCTTGGGGCTGAGGCCTCTGTCCACTGGAAGGGCCCATCTGCTGAAGGAGAGGCTCCACAGCAGGGGCCAGCCCTTCCCCAGCTAACCTCCTGGGGGAAGAGGATCCTTGGCCCACCTCCTCAGCTGCTTGGCAAGGAAAAAAAAAAGAGAGAAACTTCCTGTCCTGCTGGGAAGCTGTGTGGCCAAATCACACGTGGCCAAGGGGGAATATCCTAGAGGTGGCAGTTTTATCTTTTGAAGGCATCATCACCACTTCCTATTCAGCCGATGGGCTTTGGTGACAGGTGTGCACGTATCTCTGTCCCTGCTTGAGTATGCTGGGGTGTCAGTGGCCAGTTCCTCCACAGCTGTTGGACATCCCCACATAAAGGGGTCTGTGCTGACCGTGGCTCTGGAGCCCCCTCCCTTACTCTGAAGAATTTGGAAGCGTCAGCCATTTGGGAGGTGAAAGTCCAGGGGTTCTTTCTGATACCCTGTTAGCACCCTCCCACACACTATCCCTCTCTGTCTTTTTATTTATCTCTGCCAATTTCTCCCTGTTTTGCTGTCTCGGTCTCCCCTTCTGTTTTTTTATTTTTATTTATTTATTTATTTATTTTTTGAGACAGAGTTTCACTATTGTCGCCCAGGCTGGAGTGCAATGGTGCGATCTCTACTCACTGCAACCTCTGCCTCCCGGGTTCAGGTGATTCTCCTGCTTCAGCTTCCTGAGTAGCTGGGATTACAGGCGCGCGCCACCATGCCCAGCTAATTTTGTATTTTGAATAGAGATGGGGTTTCGCCATGTTGGTCAGGCTGGTCTCGAACTCACGACCTCAGGTGATCCACCCGTCTTGGCCTCCCAAAGTGCTGGGATTATAGGTATGAGCCACCATGCCCAGCATTTTTTTTTTTTTTTTTTTTTTTGAGACATAGCCTTGCTGTGTTGCCTAGGCAAGAGTGCAATGGTGCGATCTCAGCTCACTGCAACCTCTGCCTCCCAGATTCCAGCAATTCTCCTGCCTCAGCCTCCCGAGTAGCTGGGAGCCCGGCTAATTTTTGTATTTTTAGTAGAGACAGGGTTTCACCATGTTGGCCGGCTGGTCTCAAACTCCTGATCTCAGGTGATCTGCCTGCCTCAGGCTCCCAAAGTGTTGAGATTACAGGTGTGAGCCACCGTGCCCAGCCCCCTTCTGTTTTTTAGTTGTAATTTTTTTGTAGAGATGAAGTCTCACTGTATTGCCCAGGCTGGTCTTGAACTTCTGGTCTCAGTGTGACCCTCCTGCCTCAGCCTCCCAAGTAGCTGGGATTACAGTCACAGCCACCACACCTGGCTTCCACTCTTTTTTTTTTTTTTGAGATGGAGTCTCACTCTGTCACCCAGCTTGGAGTGCAGTGGCGCAATCTTGGCTCACTGCAAGCTCCGCCTCACGGGTTTATGCCGTTCTCCTGTCTCAGCCTCCCGAGTAGCTGGGACTACAGGTGCCCACCACCATGCCTGGCTAATTTTTTCTGTTTTTTAGTAGAGATGGGGTTTCACTGTGTTAGCCAGGATGGTCTCGATCTCCTGACGTCGTGATCCACCCGCCTTGGCCTCCCAAAGTGCTGGGATTACAGGCGTGAGCCACCGCGCCTGGCCTGCTTCCACTCTTTTTAGTTCAGTATCATCATCAGTAAAATCCAGCCCAAATCCTAGCACACACAGTGAACCAGGAACACCCTTCCAGAGAACAAGGAGGTTGCAAGACCAGCTGGTGCTGAGGAACAGGGAGAGAGGGCTGAGGGGCTCCGACTGGGAGGCTCTTCCTTCCTGCAGCAGCCATGGGTGGGCATGGGGCCCTGGGGTCCCTGGGACTCACGTGGGGTGGGTGTGTGTGTACCTGGACCTGAGCACTGGCAGCTGCTGCTCAAGGCCCTGGATGGGAATGACCTTGACTACTTGTCAGTGTTCACCCTCCTGGCTGCTGTTGGAGACTTTCCCAGAAGGACCCCACCTTCTCTGTTTAGAACAATTTCCTCCTGAAAACATCCCGGATGATGTATTTATCTTTTTATTACCCTATATTTCTCCCTTTAGCAAACAGGGAAACTGAGTCCTGGGCCGACACAACCAGCTTGCTCTAGGTTAGTCTGGGGAACCAAGAATGGAGGAGAAGGGCCCAGCCAGAAACTCTTCCACTAAGGTTTTTTACCCCCTGCATTAAAAACTTATAAAACAACTTGTGGTAAAATATATGAAACAAAATTTACCACTTTGAACATTTTAAAATATACTTACTGTTTAGCGGTATTCTATATACTCACATTATTGTACAACTGTTCCCATCATCCATCTCCAGAACTCTTTTCTTGCAAAACTGAGTCTGTACCCACTAAACGGTAATCCCCCTTTCTTTCCTGCCCCCAGCCTCTGGCTGCTACCATTCTGCTTTCTGTCTGGGAACCTCATAAAAGTGAAGGCATATGGTGTTTGTCCTTTTTTTTTTTTTTTTTTTTTTTTGAGGCGAGGTTTTACTCTGTTGCCCAGGCTGGAGTGCAGGGGCGTGATCTTGGCTCATTGCAACTTCTGCCTCCCGGGTTCAAGCAATTCTGCCTCAGCCTCCCGAGTAGCCGGGACGCACCACCACACTCAGCTCATTTTTCTATTTTTAGCAGGTGTTTTGTATTTAATTGCAGGTGTCATCATGTTGGCCAGGCTAGTCATGAACTCCTGACCTCAAACGATCCACCTGCCTCGGCCTCCCAAAGTACTGGGATTACAGGCATGAGCCAGTGTGCCCGGCCTGTGTCCTTTGTGTCTGGTTTATTTCACTTAGCATAACATTCTCAAAGTTCATCCATGTTGCAGTGTATGTCAGAATTTCCCTCCTTGCTAAGGCTGAATAATACTCCATTGTGCGTGTGCCCACGTTCTGCTTATCTGTTCGTCCATCGATGGGGACTGGGGTTGCTTCTACCTCCTGGCTACTGTGAATAATGCTGCTGTGGACAATGGAGGTATAAAAATCTCTTTGAGAACCTGCTTTCAATTCTTTTGAGTATCTCCCCACAAGTGGAATTGTGGGACCATGTAATCCCATGTTTAATTTTTTGAGGAGCCACCATCCTGTTCTTACAGCAGCTGTACCATTTGACATTCCACCTACGTTTATGTTGCATTCATCGCACAAGGATTACAGCTTCTCAACATCCTTGCCAATCCCTGCTAAGTGTTCTTGAGAAAGTAGCAGAAGCCAGAAGAGTCCAAAGCTGTGGCTAAAGGAGCCTCCAAATTTCATGGAATGTGAGCACCAGAGGGGTCCTGCTCCGAATCTTGACTAGTCTAGAGTTTAGAGCTCCCTACTCCAACTCTTGAGTTATGGATGGAGAAGCTAAGGTCAGGTTATCTACCCACGAGTCCCACTGGTTGGAGGCAGAGCTGAAACCAGAAGCCAGGATGGATGGTGACTAGGCCAGTGCCCTGCTCCTAGCACACATTTCTTAGGAACTCCTTCCTACTCCCGACTCAGGCTGCAGACTACTTCGCCCCATTTCCCTGACACTCTGAAGCTTGAAGGGGGAAAGAGAATGCTTTAAACCTCCAACCAGTGAGCCCCAGTGGTCAGACCAGCCTTCCACATCTAGAACTTTCCCCTTAGGATCGAGCTGGGGCTGGGAGAAAGTCGCTCTGCTCCCCAGTTTGGGTGACCACCCAATTGGGAGTAGCCAGTGACTTGCTGTGGCTCTCACTTTATCATCCCTTCCTCCTCTTCTCCCTCTAGGATGATCCACTCACAAATCTGAATACAGCTTTTGATGTGGCAGAGAAGTACCTGGACATCCCCAAGATGCTGGATGCCGAAGGTGAAAGGCGCTTTCCTTCTGTGTATCTTGCCCATCCCCCCGTCACTCAGCGGCTAAGAAGGGGTGGACCCCAACAGTCCAGGGCTGGACAGGAGCAGGGCCTGGTCTTCTGGAACTGCATTTGAGGAGCATGGGGATCACAGCCTCTTGGGGATTCTTCCATTGTTCCCTGAGCTTTGGAGAGAGAGGTGTTAGCTGATTCTGCAAAGGGCTTAGGGGCTGTTCTTGCATCGATTGCCTGAGGATGGTTCTCATCTTTCCCTTGGAGTCAGGGTAGCAGGTGCTGGGGTGCGGGGAAGTGTGCCCTTGTTGTCCGACACAGTTTGGGATGGGAAGTTTCTCTTGCTGAGAGGTGCACTGTCCTAACTCTCTGAGCCTTGGGTGGTCTCTGGGACGGCTGAGCTTGGCATCTCCTTTATGCCCCAGCTATGACTGGGGCTGACTGGGCATGGTGTTTGCTCTCATCTGTAACCCTGGCTTCCTTCTAGCATCTTCTGAGGAGGGTGCTAGAGAACTATGGCTTGGACTTTCTCAGTAGTGGAAGTGTCCAGTTCTGACCTTGCTGGGCAGATCCCAGCCAGAGGAAGTGGCTCCATGTGGGGTAGGGAAGGAAGGAGGGGGGCCCAAGTTGAGTGTTGACTTTTCTGTTCCTTACCAAGGCCTTGGTGTCCCAAATGCTGCTAACCAGGACACCTGGATGGGGACAGGTTCAGGGTTTGACACTAGAACATCCTTACCAAAGATTGGGTCTGGGGCTGGAAACCCAGCTCTTCCTGGCCGCTGACCCTGCCATTGCCCCTCTCCCCATGCAGAGCATCTCGGATGGGGTGAGCAGGGGCTGTAGGGGGAAGGGAGGCATCTGGGAGCATAGGGGTCTGTGGGTTCATGAAGCCAGGGCTGGCAGCTCCAGACTGGGGTCAGGCTGGGTCTTCTTGTCCCATCTCTGTGCTTGCCCCTTGGGAGGAGCCTGACTCACCGTGGCCACTTCCCTGTGTGCTCTCCTTGGCCCCACCTGCTCAGTGCTGAGGGGCTAGAAAAGGGTTATGGGGACAGGAAAAGACCACGGTGGGGTCCAGACTGCTCCCTGCCCTTCTGCCCCATCAGTGGTTTTTTTTTTTTTTTTTGAGACGGGGTCTCCCTGTATCACCCAGGCTGGAGTGCTGTGGTGTGATCTCAGCTCACTGCAACCTCCGCCTCCCAGGTTCAAGCGATTCTCCTGCCTCAGCCTCCCGAGTAGCTGGGATTACAGGCACCCACCAACGGCTAATTTTTATATTTTTAGTAGAGACGGGGTTTCACCAAGTTGGCCAGGCTGGGCTCGAACTTCTGGCCTCAAGTGATCTGCCTGCCTTGGCCTCCCAAAGCCACCAGTAGCTTTTAAAATTTCAAAAATATCATGAGGAAAATTTTCAAACACGTAAAAACCCAGGCAAAAGCAGAAAGAATAGCATGATGACCTTTCCTATTTCCATCATCCAGATAGAATGGCTACTGAGGTCTTGCCACACTTTGTTTTTTCCTTATTTCTTTGTTGAAGTATCTTAAAGCAATTCTGAGATATCACATCCTTTTACTACTGCATGCTTCTGAATACATACCTTAAAAATAGAGTTATTTTCTTAGGCAACGATGAAGTTTTCACATTTAGCAAATTGATAATTCCATTTGATACCCAGTTCATAATGAAATTTCCATAATTACCTATGACATTTCTTTGAGTGTTGGTTTGTTTTAATCAGAATCCGAACAAGGTCCATACTGGCATTCGGTTGTGTTTCTGACAGCTTTTCCCATCTCTAGGACTTCTCTCCTCCCTTTGACCCCTTTTATTCCTGCCATTGAACTTGTTGCAGAAATGGGGCCACTGTCCTGTAGCAAGTTCCTTATCCTGGGTTTGTCTGCCTCTTTGGGGCTTCATTTCACGTGTTCCTCTACTTACATTCCCATAAGCGCAAGTTGACGCCAGAGGCTGGTTAGATTCGGGCTCCACATTTTGGCAAGAAGACTTGGTGGTATTGTGAGCTTCTTTCTGCATCACATCGGGGGTGTATGGTGTTCTTGGAACCAGCTGGCTTTAACTGCAGATTTTTCTTGACAGACATCGTTGGAACTGCCCGACCGGATGAGAAAGCCATCATGACTTACGTGTCTAGCTTCTACCACGCCTTCTCTGGAGCCCAGAAGGTACCCAGGGCCCCCTGCTCCTTCCATGCCCAGCACACCTCCTGCTGGACCCCAAACCATGTCCTCCTGCCCGCCTCCACCTCTCCTGGTGACAGGTATCTGGATGGTCTGGTCTCTCAGACAGAGGCAGCCCCTGGTTCTGAAGTGGCGTGTTGTTCTTACCTAGCTCCTCTCCCACCCCACACCTCTCTCTCTCATCTTCTACTGTTAACAAGAAAATTGGGCAGCACCCCACTTTCTGGGACCCAGATGACTGGCTTAAGCAGGAAGGGCTGTGTGCATGAGGCAGCCCGGGAGGTTCTGGAAGGCTGGAAGGTGAACAGGAGCAGCCCTTCCATGCCCAGGTCTGTTGAAGCCACTGGCTTGACAGAGCAGCTGGAGTTCCCTTAGAAGGGCAATGCTGGGAGGCAACTCCAGTCTTCACTTACCCACTTGGCAAAGGCATCATAAAGCCCCACCTGTGTCCTGCTCATGGGCATGACTTAGCAGATCTGTCCTCAGCCCCTTTGGGCTCTAGTGCCTTCTCCTGTATCCTGCCTGGGACTCCCGTGCGGCCATGCTGCACTCTGTGTTCTCAGACATAAGCAGAACCTCTGGGAGGAATGGAGAGGGGGTGGGCAGCTGTGAGCCCCTTCAAGTGTCCTGGCCCAGTTTTGCTCTGGGAGGCCTGAGGTTAAAGTTCAGTTGCGCAGGTTCCACACCACACAGGGGTACCACGACTAAAGGGTACTGTTCATGCTGCGGACATTGAAGATTTGGAGGTTTTCATCACCAGGCTTAGGCAGCACACACCCCCTCCCCCAGTCCTCCCTGGTAGGCAGGACCCTAGAGGAAGCACAACATCACCATGTCCACAGAACCTTCATGTCTCATGCAGATCTCCCACCCTCCACATGGCATCTGAGTGACCATCTGAAAATGCATGATGAGGCCGGGCGCGGTGGCTCACGCCTGTAATCCCAGCACTTTGGGAGGCCGAGGTGGGTGGATCACTTGAGGCCAGGAGTTTGAGACCAGCCTGGCCAACATGGTGAAACTCCTTCTCTACTAAAAATACAAAAATTAGCCAGGTGTGGTGGCGTGCGCCTGTAATCCCAGCTTTTCAGGAGGCTGAGGCCGGAGAATCGCTTGAACCCGAGAGGCGGAGGTTGCAGTGAGCCAAGATTGTGTCACTGCACTCCAGCCTGGGTGACAGAGTGAGACTCTGTCTCAAAAAACAAAACAAAACAAAACAAAACAAAAAAGCAACCACAAAACAAAAAAATGCATGATGGGAGCCCCCGCCCTCTCCCACCTCTCCTGTGCCGTCCCTGCCTCAGACTCTGCTCACCTCCCACCCACTCCCTCCCCTGCGGTCTCATTTTTTCTTTTTCTGCTCATTCCCTCCTTTTCTGTCTGTCCGTCTGTCTTGTGTCCTCTTTCCGTCCACCATGGCTGTTTGGGTTTATTCTGTGCTGCTACCGCTGCCTACTTTCTCCTCTCAACCTCTTCTCCTTCTCTGTGCAGATGTGTAGGCACGCTAAGGCCGGATGGGAAGGCCGTGTGACCTAATGTTTCATGTCACGGCCACGCCTTCTCGGGTGCGCAGAAGGTGAGCTCTCCCTCGGCCTCCTCCACTCTCCCCTCTTGCCCATCTCTTCCGTCCTCCCTGGACACTCCAGCAGCAGGCCCTGGGATGGAAGGAGGGACTAGAGAAGCCCCTCCTTCTCTTGCAGGGGGACAGTACTCTGAACTTTGGCCAGGACACTTGAAGATGCCAGAGAACCCAGCCTCTGAATGACCTCCTGTGTCTCTGTCCCTATGCCATGGGCATAGCGGATACCACAAGCGAGAAAGAAGCTTGTGGTCTCAGCTTCTTCCCTGCAGCCCGCATCAAGAGCCCTTATCCCAGGCAGCACGGCTCTTGGCAGTGCTTGCTATTTCCTTAAACATCCAGGACCTCTTCCCTCTTTCTCTCCCTCCTTCCTGCTTGAGCAAGGCCATCCTCGCAAATTTAGCAGCAGCCAGAGCAGGGAGAGGTCTTCCTGCCTTCTCCAGGGAGTCCAGACCAGAGCCCTGCCTGATGCTTCTCAACCAGGCTGCCATGGACAGTTGTGCAGGTTGCAGACTACCCACGAGTGCCATGTGTGTGCAGTGGATGACGGAGATTTGAATGTTGATTACTAAAGTGATCCTACAGATGGCGGTGAAAATGTCTTCTAACAAAATCAGTAGGACATTTTCCCAGTAGAAGTGCCCTTGGGGAAGAGGTGAAAAATGATCCAGAGACACCATATGGGCTGGCAGCAGCCCTGTTCCCTGCCTGGTTGGGCATCCAAGACCCTCCTGAACTTCCTTCCAGGGCTCACTGGTGCGGACCAGAGACAGGAGAGCAGCCCCCTCTGGAGGCTCCTTCTCATAGGTGTCCCCCCAGCCTGCCCAGCCCCTCTCAGCCTCTCCTCTGGCCTTCCTTCTGCTTCCTCTTTGTCCTTCTCACCTCTCCTGCTGCTGTTCCTGTGCCCCCTCCCTTTGCCCCTCGTGGCCAGGGTGTGAGCAGCTTCTCTCCCTTGCCTTGATTGGCCTCCTGGCCCGATAGCCGCAGGTGTGCACCTGCCCGTGTCCATGGTCAGGCTGAGCTCTCTGCTATGGTCTTTTCCCCTCCTCCCAAAGCTCCTTCCCGCTCTTCCAGTCTCTCCCCTTCTCCTTCAGGGGTCTGTCCTGGGCTTCATGCCCATCGATGCTGGCCTTCCCTGCCTCTGAAGCCTTCACTGTGTCCTGGCTGGTGACAAAACTTGGAAGGGAGTGTGAGATGCGTGTGGGTGTAGGGGGTATGAAGTGGGTGTGTGTGGTGTGTATGGGTATGCG